>NW_023458559.1:73832712-73839938 GCF_013731165.1 Rhagoletis pomonella | reverse complement strand
AATAAAATGATATGAATTGAAATAAAATAAAATAAAAATTAATCAAAAAGCTTTCAAAAGTAAGATTTAAATGGCCGCAACAGTTTCAAAAAACTACTAGGCAATTTCATCTGAAAATCCCAGAAAAGTTCGCATGAAATACAAAAGATCGCGTATGCTAGAGAAAGACTCTGAAAAAAATCGAGAAGTCACAAAAAGTTTCCAAAAAAGGACCACAAATATTTTAGAAACCCCCGAAAAAGATACCGAGAAAATTTCGGAAGACCCTAAAGTTTTTGAACGAGAAAATTCTCGAAAACTCGCATATAAACACGAGAAGCAGTCGCAATAAAAAATTTGCAAAGGACCTAAAAGATAAAAAAAATTAATAATTACAAAAAAATTACAGATAATCCTAAAAAAATACAAAAAAAATTCGAAACCCTTTGACCTGAAAATTTACGAAAGCCTAAGCATCAATTACGAAATTAGCGGAAATTTAAAAAATCTCAAAAAGTACTAAAGAATTAAAAAAAAAGAAAAAATACTGAGAATGTGTCGAAACGCCCCAAAACGTAGAATCCGAAAACTTCGGATAATACAAAAAGTTCTGAAATATACAAAAAAAAATGTCTTAAAAACTTTACAAAATCTTTAAAAAGATGGCGGAAAGCGCTCGAAAGACCACGAAACTTTTGAACCTGAATATTTCCGGAAATTGCTTCATAAAACCCAAAGAGGCGTCAAAAGTGCCGAAGATTCACGAAAAAGGCCGCAAAGAGTTCTAGAGGTCCCAATTAATAAAAATTCTTGGGAAAGTCCATAGAAATGCTGAAATAATCTCAACAACCTCCTAAGCCCTTGGTAGTGAAAACTCCTAAAAAATCATTTTTAAAACACGAGGTAGCTTTGAAAAATACCGAAAAGTTCTAAAATAATTACTAAACAAATATCGAAAACCGCTGTAAATTCGGCAGAAAATCCCAAAAAAATAATGAGAATATGCAGAAAAAGATGAAGAGAAGATCTCTTTAAAAAAATTGCCATAAAAATCTCACAAATTCCTATAATTAAAAAATGTGATAAAATCCATAAAGAGAAAATACCGGAAGTCTATGAAATCTTTGAATTCCAACCCGAAAGAAACTGAAAAAAATCTCGAAAAAACTTTGATCAACTACCGCAAAAAATTTCTCGCCTTACTAACTAAACGCTCCTGAAAACAAAAATATTTATTTAAATAGAATTTTCAAAAAAATTTAAGCTCAAAGCCCTGACACGACATCTACTCCAGCAAAAGCACGTATAGACCAAAAGTATATGCGAAAATGAAATACAGTGAAAAGCACTCACTAACAATGGTCACATATTCATCACACTTAAATAAGCATTTGACGCATTTGCACTTCCCTTGAGACGTTTCATTGTAAACAAAAAAAGAAAAATTAAATTTTAGCCGGAAAAGCTTGACTGAAACTATGCACGACCGGATGTTGTCGAACCTAGAGCAGGCTGTAGGCCAACACGCACTCAACGCAGCCTAAAATACATTGACACAAAACACCACAACATTCTATGCGTGTAGCTACCATAATGCGCTGCCATATCCCGTTGTGCCTGACATTTACACCATTGACTTTGTTGTATTCCTTTCAAGGCAAATTTGTTAATATGAGCACGCACATGAGACCCACTTAAAGCAGTCTAGTAAAGAAACAGCACGAAAAGGGACGAACAAATGAAGCAAAACGGTATAAATGCGTAGGAGAGCTGCGATTGAGTGGAAACCAAGTAAAATGGTAAAAAAATAAAAATACGTTTAGAAATTTTCCGACTACCAGAAATTAGTAAATACTTATGTAATAAAAAAGACAACTATGCAGTTTGAAATTTCCTATTTGAGTCACGTAGTGTTTAATATAACGAGCTTAGCGCCGCTTTGGCATGGGTGTACCCAGCAGCAGTTTAGGGGTCAATGGCGGCTAAAATATGCGAAGACAATTTAGGTGGAAATAAAGCTGTATGTACACACGTTTCGACTTAACTATATGTCGTATGTATGTATGTATGTATGTATGTACGAGCTCGGTGTTGTTGCTTGTTTATTACTGTTGCTGTTTCGTTCACCCAAGGGCGTCCACTGAAGGTTCTATTGAAATGTCGCACGCATAGATTTAAGTTTTCCTTTTTTTGTCATTACCTTTAACAAGCAAACTTCCGGTAATGTGCCAACTTTCAAAGCCGAAAATAGGCACGTAATGGCCATGCATGAGGCTGGGGACTGGGTTTTTCATTTTTATTCATGCGCCTCTGCGTTTTAGTTGCCAAATTCGACTCCTATTTACACACTCAGTTTTTCGGTAAGAAAATTATTTAAGGTAAGAGCGGATAATTGGGCAATAAAGGAATTTTGTTTACTTGTAGAAATTAAAGCAACCGACTTAGAAGGCTCTTTAACTTATTTACGTTTTCACTGGGTATTTTATTCACCTCTTCGTGCTCATGGCATTGGTTTTTTTTTAGTTCTTATACACACTGAATAAATGATTATATTCAGAAGTCATATGAAGCAGGTATTTAATAATGAATACCGTTTTTCTACGTCACTTCAGGACTATTTCCTAACCTCAAAAAAAAAAACGCACCTGTCACATAATATCCGCCATGATCTTTGAAGTGATGCCGAAAAAGGGATTTCAGTCTGATTCTCGAACTCCGACAATTGTTTTTTGTGTGGCTGTGTTACTTTTTGCATTTATTTTGTAAGCTTTAAATTTTTTTGCGCTAAAATTGCCTGGTATTTTTTGTTTTAAATCATTTATAAAAGAGCAAAGAAAGGAAAGTTTTCAAAAAATACCGAAAGATTCAAAAAAATCCCGATATGTTCCAAACAACTCAAGTAGCACACTAGTGTAAAACTTGATGTAAATTTATGAGGTTTGGTACAATTAACCAAATTTAAACCAAAATTCATAAATTCACACCAAGTTATACACCAGTGTGATACTTGAGAACCCGTAAAAATTTCCGTAAAGTACGAAAAAATCACAATTATCAAAAAAATTTTGATAGTCCAAAACACCTTGAAAGAGTACTAAACGATGCCAAAAAAATTCAGAGGAGTTTCGAAAGGGGGTAAAAAATAAAAATTCCGAATTGTAAGATATAAGGAATCTTATAAAGTTTCATAAAAATTCTGAACGCTTCCGAAAAAATCCCGACAAAACTTGAAAGTAGAAAGCAAATCTCGAAAAAATCTCAAGAAGTTCTGAAAGATCTCAACAAAAAAAAAAACACAAAGATTCCTGAAAAAACCCGAATAGTTTCCAAAAAGCTCTCGAAGAACCGAAAAGTTCAAAAAATTATCTGACCAGTTTAAAATTGTCCCGAAAGGTGCTGAAAAACTCCTAAAATCAGCCGTGATTTGTAAATACTAAAAAGTGAAAGCTCTAAGCTCAGATCTCACATTTATGTAGACCAAGGCTCTTGCTCCAAGACAGCCGATCGTTTTTACTCCACAGACTGGTAAACAGTGTGTAACAGCTCTGCTGAACTTTTCCTGATGCAGTCAGGCCAAAGCTCATGTGCTATCTTACAAATCTGGATGTCTAACCACCACCTGCTCCTTGCTAGTTTCAGAAAGTGCTAGCGGATGTCTGTTTGTATTTATCTGTGGGTAACCCGGTATCATAGCTACAGATTGATCCTAACAAGCTTGGCCGAGAATCAAGACAAAAGAGATGTACATTGACTGAGTCACCGAGCGTAGTTCCATCTTGCATTCTTTGGCTAGCTTAGATTTGGATTCAGTGAATGATGTAGTTAGTAATGCTGCCTCACCGCTCTTTCTTTCCTCGTAGCACCATTATTTAGTATCCTACAGGCCTCATATATGTATACCCAGGACTGCGGCCTAAAGTAAGTTGGCATAATTTGCAAGCTGCAGGGACCGACTGACACCAAGCTTATCGGAATGGACTCCTCTCACTACACCGCAGTCCATTCTTCCTGCCTTCATATATGCATGTACGTAACTAGACACAAAATAAATTTATGAGAAAGAAAACATTTCACTACAAATTTGTAAAAAAAAAAAAAAATTTATTTCATCGCACTTTTTATGCACATGCACTTACACCCAAAAAGTGGCATGCAACCAAATTTATATATAAAATAAATTAATAGCCCGAAACGGAACATTTTAAAAATGAATTAAATTGCCCGAAAAATAACTGCATAATAGGTCAAGTGCGCAAACGCACGCATACCACTGCAAATATATGTATGTACTTGAATGCACTCGCATGCAACACTTGATGCAGTGTCACTTGCAGTGCTTGCAACATAAATATGTATCTATGTAGTACTGGTTGCGGCTACCAGTTCTGTTGCAACAGCAGAGCGACGACCCAGAAATGCAATCGCCGTACGCTTTAATAATGAAAATAAATGACCACAGGCGCACAGAAAAAAAAACAACAACCAATATAGTACTTATGTATAACTACTACAATAATATATGTAAGTGGCAATAAAGCGATGAAGAAGACAATTAAAACAACAACAATTTGGCAATTTCCATTGCAGTTGCAAATGAAGAATATGAATGCAATTGAATTAATGCCATTTGGAGAAGTGGCTGGAGAGCGATGCTCGAAATCCGGAAGGCAGGACGCTGCGTGAAATTCGAAATGTGTGTGCAGTGTCTTCGAGTGTTGCGGTCGCAGGCGCTGCCGTCCTCTTTAAAGAATTTCTATGGGATTTTACAGCTTTATGAAAATTTATTGGTGCAACAGATAATAATTTTATTGGAAAAATGAGCGGGAAGGCATAGAGACGTTGGTGAAAAGGTAAAGGACGCGAGCATGTATGAAGCAGAGTTGCGTATCTAGCAGCACATAGAATGCTCTGGCCAGCAATGCTCAGTTTATTTTGAGAAAATGTGGTATTTCGGGTGCCAAAATAACACCTTGATGAGAAGAGGCGGCGGACATTCGCTTAGGATCTCTTATATGAGCATGCAAAGAAATGCGTAAATATATCGTTATATTTGTCAACATTTTAACCACATGAGTGGGACGGAATCGTGTATATAATCCTTGAAAGTTTAAAGGATTTTAAAAAGACCTCAATGTCCATATTTTAGAGGCCATAACGCAACCCTTAAGGGAAGTGGACGATTTCCTGGTGGAGTTTAAAAGGCAGATGCTCTTGTGCAGGGTGATCACGGCAAACGTCGGTGAGAACTCGGTTTGAGGAAATGTGACAAGGGCGTGCTCTCACCACTAAGTACTTTGGAACGTAACCGTGAACTCTCTCTTGCGAAATGGGTAAGCGTCAAGCTTGTCACTTATGCGGATGACGTAGTCTTTGCGTATAGGTGCAAGTTCCCGCATACTCTGTGTGGCATGATGTAGAGGGCACTTCGCCCATGACCCACGCATTGTGACCTCTGCGTCTGTTCGGAGTACATGAAGCTTGTTCTCTTTACGAGAACTTGTATCTTCTCCGCTACTGACTCCACCAGAACTAAACGGACGACTCTTAAGCTTTACGAATAAAGTGAAATTCAAAGGTGTCATTCTCGATAGAAGTCCAGCGTTATGAGAGGGGGTATGTGGCTCTATATTCGTGCAGGAGGGCCATTGGTAAGAAACTGGGGTTGAGCCCAAGTATATCCCGCTGGATTTATGCGGCGGTTGTTAGACCGATTCTTCTTTATGCAATTATATTACGGTGGTCTGCCTTCGGCATGGTCTCTAATCTTATTCTATTCAGCAAAGTACCAAGGACTAGTATAATCAAGACATACACTCGGACGTTTGCCATTGCGATGCGTCGACTGTAAGCCTACATAAACCGCCTAGGGATAGTACTTTGCTAATTTGTAGGCAACACGAAATTTCTGAATACTCTACTGATCTTGACTTCACACCCGCCATGTAGAGAGAATCTAACCGTAACGAAGGATGATCAGCATTTGTGTTACAAGAATCCTGTTGTACAGTTTAATTTGTAGTTTTAGCTGTTATTACTTACCTACTTACCTATATATATGTACTTACATACAAATACCTTAATACATATGTGGATGTGGATTATGTTTCATGCATCTGTGAATAACTGACAACAGCTGCATTAGAAAATATTTGAACTATTCATTCGTTAAGCAAAATATGTGTAGAAAATAATTCAACAGGAATTTACAATTGATCAATGTGTGTGATAAATTTCGTGGCTAGAAATAGTTATTTATTGATGGAAATTAGGGCAAATGTATTTTGTTGCATATAATGAAGTTAATAGTGCGTAATTGAAAATTACTCTTATTTATTTGAATATTAGAGCGTAAGATTTATGAAAGACCGTTTGAAGTTTGAATGCCAAACCTTTTCGAGCTTTATTTTATTGTGATTAAGTAGTAACACACATACTAAGTATGTATTTAAGCGTGCATATATACTCTAAAACAATTTTTCCATTTGAGTAAACATCGATTGATAGATAGAGAAATAATTTTAGTTGACTCTTTATAAAAATTCGCATCCGAACTCCGTTGATATTCACCCGAATGATTTGAAGACAACCTTGAGTGCATGCTCGTATTATTTTTTACAAACTTTGGAACATCTTAGAGAAGCTGATCTAGAAAAAAACAGGCAGTATCAAGAAAATAAATTCTGATGAACAGGGCCGAATTTGCTTGGAATTGCTTATTCAGGGCTCCCAAGCTTAATATCAACGATCATGCTTATTTTGCTTATTTCCATGTATAAAGCTAAGAATGGACCTTTTAAGAAAACGGTAAAGAAATAAATTGCTATTATTTCGTTTGTGCGTGAGTATGTCGTCGGAGATGTAAGCTATGACCAGAAGTTTTCACTAATGAAACTACTTTGCCTTTGTTGGAGTCCGACGCTACTCTACCAGCAACTTCAATACCAATAAGCAGCTACTCAATCAACCAGAAATTCATAAAATAGAACTCAAGGGAACAGGGTAGTGAGGCGTTCTTTAACCAAATTCTGAAATAGGGCGTTTTTGAAAAGTTTTCTGAGATAGGGCATTTTCAAACTGGCTACCGAGATAGGTTGATCTTTCACTCAGCCGTCCATATATGAATGTACATTACGTTGGTCCAGAAATGCATGTAAAAATAACTAAATAAAAAAAAAATATTTTTTTTTTTTATTTTAAAATAAAATAAATAATATAAAAAAAAACTTTTTAATATACAACGCTTTTAT
>NW_023458559.1:73819770-73832612 GCF_013731165.1 Rhagoletis pomonella | reverse complement strand
AAAATAAAATAAAATAAAATAAAATAAAATAAAATAAAATAAAATAAAATAAAATAAAATAAAATAAAATAAAATAAAATAAAATAAAATAAAATAAAATAAAATAAAATAAAATAAAATAAAATAAAATAAAATAAAATAAAATAAAATAAAATAAAATAAAATAAAATAAAATAAAATAAAATAAAATAAAAGATATAAAAAATGAAATGAAGTGATATAGGATAAAATAGAAATTAAAAAAATTGCTTTCAAGAATAGGGTCAAAAAGACCGCAACAGTTTCAAAAAACTACTAGGCAATTTCATCTGAAAATTCCAGAAAAGTTCGCATGAAACAAAAAAAAATCGCGTATGCTAGAGAAAGACTCTGAAAAAAATTGAAAAGTCAAAAAAGGACCACAAAGATTTTAGAAACCCCCGAAAAGATACCGAGAAAATTTCGGAAAACCCTAAAATTGGTGAATGAGAAAATTCTCGAAAACTCGCATATAAAAACGAAAGGCAGTCGCAATAAAAAATTTGAAAAGGACCTAAAAGATAAAAAAATTATAAATTACAAAAAAATTTTATCCTAAAAGATACAAAAAACCCCCGAAACCCTTGGACCTGAAAATTTACGAAAGGCTAAGCATAAAACACAAAAAAGAAGCGAAAATTTTAAAAATCTCAAAAAGTACTAAAAAAAGTTAAAAAGTCCGAAAACCGCCAAAAATTAAAAAAAAAATACCGAGAAAGTGTCGAAACGCCCTAAAATGTAGAACCCAGAAATTTCAGATAATACGAAAAGTTCCGAAATATACAAAAAAATTGTCTTAAAAACTTTACAACATCTTTAAAAAGATGCCGAAAAGGCCTCGAAAGACCATGAAGCTCTTGAACCTGAAAGTTTCCGGAAATTGCTGCATAAAGCACAAAGAGGCGTCAAAAGTGTCGAAGATTCACGAAAAAGGCCGCAAAAAATTCTAGAGGTTCCAATTAACCAAAAACATCCCGATAAATTCTTGACAAACTCTGTAGAAATGCTGAAATAATCTCTAAGCCGTTGGTAGTGAAAATTCCTAAAAAATCATTTACAAAACACGAGTAGCTTTGAAAAATACCGAAAAGTTCTAAAAGAATTACTAAACAAATATCGAAAACCGCTGTAAATTCGGCAGAAAACCCCAAAAAAATAATGAGAAAATGCAGAAAAAGATGAAGAGAAGATCTCTTTAAAAAAAGTGCCATAAAAATCTCACAAATTCCTATAACTAAAAAATGTGATAAAATCCATAATGAGAAAATACCGGAAGTCTACGAAATCTTTGAATTCCAATCCGAAAGAAACTGATAAAAATTACGATATGTCCCATAAAATCTCGAAAAATTTGGATCAACTACCGCAAAAAATTTCTCGCCTTACTAACTAAACGCTCCTGAAAACAATAATATTTATTTAAATAAAATTTTCAAAAAATTAAAACTCAAGGCCCTTACACGACATCTACTCAAGCAAAAGCACGTATAGAACAAAAGTATATGCGAAAATGAAATACAGTGAAAAGCACTCAATAAAAATGGTCACATATTCATCACACTTAAATAAGCATTTGACGCATTTGCACTTCTCTTGAGACGTTTCATTGTTAAACAAAAAAGAAAAATTAAATTTTAGCCGGAAAAGCTTGACTTAAACTATGCACGACCGGATGTTGTCGAACCTAGAGCAGGCTGTAGGCCAACACGCACTCAAGGCAGTCTAAAATACATACAAACATTGACACAAACACAACAACATTCTATGCGTGTAGCTACCATAATGCGCTGCCATATCCCGTTGTGCCTGACATTTACACCATTGACTTTGTTGTATTCCGTTCAAGGCGAATTTGTTAATATGAGCACGCACATGAGACCCACTTAAAGCAGTGTAGTAAAGAAACAGCACGAAAAGGGACGAACAAATGAAGCAAAACGGTATAAATGCGTAGGAGCGAGTGGAAACCAAGTGAAATGGTAAAAAATAAAAATACGTTTAGGAATTTTCCGACTACCAGAAATTAGTAAATACTTATGTAATAAAAAAGACAACTATACAGTTTGAAATTTCTTATTTGAGTCACGTAGTGTTTAATATAACGAGCTTAGCGCCGCTTTGGCATGGGTGTACCCAGCAGCAGTTTAGGGGTCAATGGCGGCTAAAATATGCGAAGACAATTTAGGTGGAAATAATGCTGATGCGTGTACTACCCATGTATAAATGTGTATGTGTGTGTACACATGTTTCGGCTTATATGTCGTATGTATGTATGTATGTATGCATGAGCTTGTGTTGATGCTTGTTTATTACTGTTGTTGTTTCGTTCACCCAAAGGGGGTCCACTGAAGGTTCTATTGAAATGTCGCACGCATAGATTTAAGTTTTCTTTTTTTGTCATTACCTTTAACAAGCAAACTTCCGGTAATGTGCCAACTTTCAATGCCGAAAATAGGCACGTACTGGTCATGCATGAGGCTGGGGACTGGGCTTTTCATTTTTATTCATGCGCTTCTGCGTTTTAGTTGCCAAATTCGACTGCTATTTACACACTCATTTTTTCTGTAAGCAAATTATTTAAGGCAAGAGCGGATAATTGGGCAATGAAGGAATTTTGTTTACTTGTAGAAATTAAAGCAACCGACTTAGAAGGCTCTTTAACTTATTTATGCTTTCACTGGGTATTTTATTCACCTCTTCGTGCTCATGGCATTGGTTTTTTTTTTAATTCTTGTACACACTGAATAAATGATTACATTCAGAGGTCATATGGGGCACGCATTTAATAATGAATTCCGTTTTTCTACATCACTTCAAAATTTTTTCCTAACGTCAAAAAAAACGCACCTGTCACATAATATCCGCTATGATTTTTGAGGTGATGCAGCAAAAGGGATTTCAGGTTATGTTCAGCGCATCAATATACATTAAGAAAGGAGAGTCTGATTCTCGAACTCCGACAATTGTTTTTTGTGTGGCTGTGTTACTTTTTGCATTTATTTTGTAAGGCAAACGAAAAAAGTTAGCTTCAAATTTTTTTGCGCTAAAATTGCTTGGTATTTTTTGTTTTAAATCATTTATAAAAGAGCAAAGAAAGGAAATTTCTCAAAAAATTCCGAAAGATTCAGAAAAATTCCGATATGTTCCAAACAACTCAAGTAGCACACTAGTGTAAAACTTGATGTAAATTTGTGAATTTTGGTACAATTAACCAAATTTATACCAAAATTCGTAAATTTACACCAAATTATACACCAGTGTGATACTTGAGAACCCGTAAAAAATTCCGAAAAGTACGAAAAAATCACAAGTATCGAAAAAATTTTGATATTTCAAAACAGCTTGAAAGAGTACTGAACGATGCCGAAAAAATTCAGAGGTGTTTCGAAAGGTGGCAAAAAATAAAAATTCCGAAAGGTAAGATATTAGGAATCTTATAAACTTTCATAAAAATTCTGAACACTTCCGAAAAAATCCCGAGAAAACTTGAAAGTAGAAAGCAAATCTCGAAAAAATCTCAAAAAGTTCTGAAAGATCTAAATAAAAAAAAAACACAAAGATTCCTGAAAAGTCCCGAATAATTCCCAAAAAGCTCTCGAAGAATCGAAAAGTTCAAAAAATTATCTGAACAGTTTAAAATTGTCCCGAAAAGTGCTAAAAAACTCCTAAAATCACAAAATAATCAAAAAAGATCCAGAAAAAATCTCGCAGAAATCTGAGAGATATAAAAAAATAGAATATGAAGATTCCTGAAATGTTCTAAAGAAATCCCAAAGGTTTCCGAAAAAGGGTTAAATATGAAGAAAGCCGAAAAGTTCCAAAAAATAATTTGAACGGTTACAAAATGTCGCGAAAAAAAATTCCCGAAAAAGTCCCATGTGATCCGAAAGGATTCCGAAAAAGTTTCAAAAATTCCAGAGAGATCACAAAAATTTAAACACAAACATTCCGGCAAAGTCCCGAATAAATCCCAAAATCTCCCGAAAAAAGGTTAAATATGAAGAATCTTGAAAAAGTTCGAAATATAATCTGTACGCTTAAAAACTGTTCTGAAAAGTCCTAAAAACTCCCGAAAAAGTTCCATAAAATGCAGAAGGATGCCGAAAAAATCTAAACAATTTCTGAGAGATCACAAACATTCCTGCAAACTCCCGAATAAATACAAAAAGCTTCAGAAAAATGTTAAATATGAGGAATCTTAAAAAAGTCCGAAAAATAATCTGAACGGTCTCGGATAGTCCCGAAAAGTCCGGAAATCTCCCAGAAGATATCGGAAAGGTTACGAACAATACCGAAAAGTCCTAAAAGGTTGGAAACAATCCCGAAGTGTTCCAAAAAATACCATGAAAACTGCAGAAAATATTCCGAATAATGCAGAAATAAGTCCGAAAAGTTCCGAAACATTAAAAATATAACCTTTAATAAAAAGTAACCATTAGTTATCGAAAAGTCAGATACCAAGAATCCCGAATGGCTCCGAAAGAAATTCGATCATATTTTGAAAAGTCTCGATGAAGTATAAAATATCGTGAAGCATTTCATTTTATTACATTGTCATTACCGACGAGAAGTTACAGCAAAGCCGGTGTTGCTTTTCAAAAGCTTTCTTTAATGACCCTCCATATCTCCAGTGTACTCTGGACAACTTTTACGAAATTTCCATAATCGTCTTTGCAAAGTGTACACTTGAACTTGGGAGAATTTGATTGCCACCTTATTTTCGGATAGAATTTATGGGATGGCTATACAGAGTTCAGACGTGATTTGTAAATACTAAAAAGTGAAAGCTCCAAGCTCAGATCTCACATTTATGTAGACCAAGGCTCTTGCTCCAACACAGACTATCGTTTTTAGTACACAGACTGGTAAACAGTGTGTAACAGCTCTGCTGAACTTTTGCTGATGTAGTCAGGCCAAATCTCACGTGCTATCTTACAAGTCTGAAGCTCTAACCACACCTGCTCCTTGCTAGTTTCAGAAAGTGCTAGCGGATTTCTGTTTGTATTTGTCTGTGGGTAACCCAGTACCTTGGCTACACTGAGAAAAAAATGCGTTGTAAGAATAAAATTTTTTTATTTGATTACCGTTTAAAAATGTTCGTTTCTAAATCAAGTGAAAAATGTTAACGAAATGGATTTTTCCATTATACATATAATGGAAATATTCAATTCAAATACGCCCGTATTAAAATGAAGCATTTTTCACTGCACAGGTGGCGTTTTGCACGTCTCGAATTCTTTTTCATACACAAATGTATACAAAGCATACACAGCGGTGACAACACATACACACATACTCACATACATAGTATGACATAAGGCACTAATCGCGCGCTGTGATGTTGATTCAAACTCAATATTTGAAAACACATTTGCATGTATAGCTGTAGCTGAGTGTGCAAAGACGCTTGATACAATTGGTTGTGGCCAAAAGGATCCGGGTTCAATTACCATCATACAGAACATAAAATTAAATTTTGTTTTTTCTTCTTAATTACGAAAAAGCATCTGTGCACTTCACAACCACATATTTTATAACGCACATACTCAAATTTAAAACGACTTGCGTTGGTGCTTTTTCATATGCGTATTTTTTTAAATTTAGCACGTTTTTCTTTAATTCTAAAATTTTTTTCCCTCAGTGTACAGATTCATCCTAACAAGCTTGGCCGAGAGCCAAGACAGAAGAGATCTACATTGACTGAGTCAACGAGCGTAGTTCCATCTTGCATTCTTTGGCTAACTTAGATTTGGATTCAGTGAATGATGTAGTTGGTATTGCTGCCTCACCGCTCTTTTTTTCTTGTAGCACTATTATTTAGTACCATGCAGCCCTCACATATACCCAGATCTGCAGCCTAAAGTAAGCTGGCATAAGTTGAAAGCTGCAGGGAACGACTGACACTAAGCTACTCGGAATAAACTCCTCTCACTACACCGCAGTCCATTCTTCCCGTCTTCATATATGCATGTACTTAACTAGACACAAAATAAATTTATGAGAAGGAAAACATTTCTCTACAATTTTATTAAAAAAAAATTAATTTCATCGCACTTTTTACGCACATGCACTTACACCCAAAAAGTGGCATGCAACCAAATTTATATATAAAATAAATTAATAGCCCGAAACGGAACATTTTAAAAATGAATTAAATTGCCCGAAAAATGACTGCATAATAGGTCAAGTGCGCAAACGCGTCCGCACGCACGCATACAACTGCAAATATATGTATGTACTTGAATGCACTCGCATGCAACACTTGATGCAGTGTCACTTGCAGTGCTTGCAACATATGTATCTATGTATGTAGTACTGGTTGCTGCTACCAGTTCTGTTGCAAAAGCAGAGCGACGACCCAGAAATGCAATCGCCGTACGCTTTAGTAATGAAAATAAATGACCGCAGGCGCACAAAAAAAAACAACAACAACTATAGTACTTATTTATAACTACTACAATAATATATGTAAGTGGCAATAAAGCGATGACGAAGACAATTAAAGCAACAACAATTTGGCAATTTCCATTGCAGCTGCAAATGAAGAATATGAATGCAATTGAATTAATGCCATTTGGAGAAGTGGCTGGAGAGCGATGCTCGAAATTCGGAAGGCAGGACGCTGCGTGAAATACGAAATGTGTGTGCAGTGTCTTCGAGTGCAGCGGTCGCAGGCGTTGCCGTCCTCTTTAAAGAATTTCTATGGGATTTTACAGCTTTATGAAAATTTATTGGTGCAACAGATAATAATTTTATTGCAAAAATGAGCGGGGAGGCATAGAGACGTTGGTGAAAAGGTAGTGGACGCGAGCATGTATGAAGCAGAGTTGCGTATCTAGCAGCACATAGAATGCTCTGGTCAGCAATACTCAGTTTATTTTGAGAAAATGTGGTATTTCGGGTTCCAAAATAACACCTTGATGAGAAGAGGCGGCGGGCAGTCGCTTAGGAACACTTATATGAGCATGCAAAAAATGCGTAAATATATCGTTATAATTTTTTCAACATTTTAACCCCATGAGTGGGACGGAATCTTGTATATAATCCTTGAAAGTTTAGCCATAACGCAAGCCTTAAGGGAAGTGGACGATTTTCTGGTGGAGTTTAAAAGGCCGATGCTCTTGTGCAGGGTGATCACGGCAAACGTCGATGAGAACTCGGCTTCAAGAAATGTGACAAGGGCATGCTCTCAACACTACTTTGGAGCGTGACCGTGAACTCTCTCTTGCGAAATGGGGAAGCGTCAAGGTTGTCGCTTATGCCGATGACGTAGTCTTTGCGTATAGGTGCATGTTCCCGCATACTTTACAACTTTACTAATTTGTAGGCAACACGAAATTTCTGAATACTCTACTGATCTTGACTGCACACCCGCCATGTAGAGAGTAGCCGGGATCAGTCGCATAAGGAAATTTTGTGTTACAAAAATCCTGTTGTATAGTTTAATTTATAGTTTTAGCTGTTATTACTTACCTACTTACATATGTATATACATAAATACAAATACCTAAACACATATGTGGATGCTTATGTTTATTACTGTTTGCGGTTTCATGCATCTGTGAATAACTGACAACAGCTGCATTAGAAAATATTTGAACTATTCATTCGTTAAGCAAAATATGTGTAGAAAATAATTCAATTGATCAATGTGTGTGATAAATTTCGTGGCTAGAAATAATTATTTATGGATGGAAATTAGGGCAAATGTATTTTGTTGCATATAATAAAGTTAATAGTGCGTAATTGAAAATTACTCTTATTTATTTAAATATTAGAGCATAAGGTGGTATAAGATTTATGAAAGACCGTTTGAAATTTTAATGTGATTAATGTGATCTTAGAGAAGCTTATCTAGGAAAAAAAAAAGGCAGTATCAAGAAAATAAATTACGATGAACAGGGCCGAATTTGCTTGGAATTGCTTATTTTGCTTATTCAGGGCTCCCAAGCTTAATTTCAACGATCATGCTTATTTTGCTTATTTCCAAGTATAAGGCTAGGAATAGAAGAAAACGGTCAAGAAAAAAATTGCTATCATTTCGTTTGTGCGTGAGTATGTCGTCGAAGATGTAAGCTATGACCAGAAGTTTTCACTAATGAGACTACTTTGCCTTTGTTGGAGTCCGACGGTACTATACCAGCCACTTTAATAACAATGAGCAGCTACTCAATCAATTTCCAAACAGAAATTCATAAAATAGAACTCTAGGGAACAGGGTAGTGAGGCGTTCTTTAACCATTTTGTGAAATAGAGCGTTTTTGCAAAGTTTTCTGAGATAGGGCATTTTTAACCTGGCTACCGAGATAGGTTGATCTTTCACTCAGCCGTCGATATATGAATGTACATTACGGTGGTCCAAAAATGCATGTAAAAATTAGTAAATAAATAAAAATAAATATTTTTTTTTATTTTAAAATAAAAAATAGGAGTATATTTTTTCGATATAGAACAATCCTAGGGGGTGAGATCATTAAAAGTCCGACTTTACTTTTCTTTGGACCACCCTAATGAACATACATGCATATATACGTTTTGGGTGAATTTGGAATTTATTAATTTTATGCTATACATATGAACTTGAGCATTTATGTACAAACATATAAATATACCTGAATTTATGGATTTACATACATATATACATAAGGGTGGTCCTTAAAAAATCAAATGAACGATTTTTTTCAGTCTCACCCCCTCAATCGGTAATACCACGGTAACAGATATCACATATAAATTGGGGTCACGATTGGCGACGGTTAAGGCGTGTCGCACAGGAACACGTTCAGACTCCTCTATAGAGACCCAAAAAAGTAAAATTATTATTTTTTTCATCTAATAATCAAAATCGATACTGCCATAGTCGAAGATATCAAATAAAATTTTGGTCCCGTTTCCAGTCAATTAATACGTTTTCATAGGGTAATTTCAACAATGGCCCCAGTGCGATACAACTTAATCGACTCCAATTGGGGCCAAAATTTATGTGTGATATCTTCGACTATAGTAGCATCGACGTGTGGGTTAAGGCTTAGGAAATCTGATGTAAAACTTTGCTTCCTACCTTTAGCGACCACCCTAATGTACATATGCGGTAAAGTATAACATTTGTACATTCCATCGCTATGAGGTTAAAAGTTGTGTGGCACCACAAATCAATCACTGTGTCAAGTGAATGAGCATATTTGAATAAATTACTTTTTACATATGTTTGTATGTATATATGTATGCATGAAATATGCACATATATAGTATATACGTTTATGAATTTACACATAATAATAATTATAATATTTTAGCGCTTATACTTTTGCTAAATGTTTGGCCGAGATTCTGCTCCAATTTTTGGTAAGCATTATTAAACAAATAGCGGATGGATTTCATGAGAAGCTTTGGCTTTGCTTGCCCTGGGTGGGGGGCGACCGCTGTGCTGATAGAAAAAACCTATTTCTAAATAATCCATATGTTGTTCGGATAAGCTATCGAATCCAGGTTCTGCGGAGTGGTAGTAGGCATCTATAACCACTCAGCCATTGCGGCCGTGAATTTACACATACAAATGACGAAACTTAAATATTTTATTTGTTGCAGTGCATTGGATAGTTGCTTAAATTCCTTTCGTGTAAAATTTTCACACAAAGTATTTGTAAATATACAAAAATACCATCTTAATCATTTCAACAAGCAAAAATTCCAGCTGCGGTTACTTGTATCTAATAGTTTATAGGTTTTTGCGTTTACCGGTAAATAATAGTATTTTCTTTAACTATTACCATACATTTGTGTATTTGGAAATGTTTGAAAAGATCGATCAATATTCGTGGTTAACTGAATGTATTTACTTATTGCAACAAAAATTGATTTATTTATTATTTGATTATGCATTTTTTATAAATTTGTTAATCTCTCAAAAGCATATATCTACATACATATAAATTGCACAAACCAAAAAAGTTAAGCAATTATAAAATTTTATGCACTTATCACTTATAGTTGACCCAAAAATATCCACCATCATAAGCAAATATCACCGCTTTTTACAGCAGAGTTGCCGCCATGCCCTACATAAATTTCGCTCAAATCAAATCAAGTGACACTTTGGTGTAAATAGCAATGACCGCATAGCGCAAATAGCCGAAAAACTTTGTGAGTGAACGAGTGTACGAACATTCACATACATATCTACATACCTACATAAATTGTGAAATCGAAAAAATGTCATTAATAAAGAATCAGTAGACTTTATTAAGTTAAATTCCAATGTCGTTCAACTATCGAATGCTTGATGAAATACATATATACATACATATGTGAATTATGAAAAATATGTTTTTAACAAAAAATGTTGTACGTTCTTCACTGCTTCATTGATATTCAATTTATTTTGCTTGTATATACATACATATGTGCAAGGTTTTTTTGTTATTGTTTTTTTTTTTACTTTGGCACAAAGTCTGTTGATACATACCTTGCAACCTATTTGCACGCCACCAATTGACTGAACACAATATAAATTGATATCGTTTTTTAACTAGGCTCTGCATGCGAGGGCAAAATTATGTTCAAAAAACATTTTGGGTAGCATTGAGTGCTTTTCCTGAAATTGAACTGGTTTGAGAACTTTAATTGAGAGCGTGCCCGCCAAGTGTTGGGAATGTGGGACAATGATTGGCGCTTTTTTTCGTACGGAAAGTGATATGCTGAAATTTAAAAAGTATTGGTAAATAATGAAATATTTAGCTGCTGAAGAGCAATTACACAATGCACTTAGTTTGGTAAACAGCTGGTCCAAGGGATTGTGGACTCAGCGTCAATAATTTTCGGAAGGAGATAGTACTGTCCACGAGGAAAAATAAAATTTCTCTATTCAAACCGACCGCCTTAAACGGGGTGCAGTTATTCTAGAGAGAAAACTTAACTGGAAGCGAAGCATCGGAGACCACTTCTGGAAGGTCGATACCGCACTGTATGTCTGTAAGGTGGCTATAGGCACAAATGGGAATAAAACCATATATAGTGCACAGGATGCGCAGAGCTTTGATAAGACCCATTCAACGGGGTAACCGTATGGTGGCCGGCGTTAAACGCAAGCGAAGGGGGAACGGGTGTAGAGAACGGTTTCCATGATTTCCACGGGAGCACTACTCACTGCACAAACCAAATCTCAGGAAGTAAAGTAAAATCTTCCACCTGTGGATCTCTACTTAGGTGGCTGTAGTGCTTCCTGCCTGAATGTGTGCAAGCCGTGGAAAAAAACCTCAGATTCGGAGACGCAAAGGTCTTGAAAACTCTGCCGAATATTCTAAGACTATCAAACGGCTCTTCTACTCTGTTTAGACAACAAATTCTCCATAAGAATGTCTGAGATGCAGGAATCGGAAGGTCCACAGGCCTAGACCCAGGATCAACGGCTATATATGCATAAGGTTCCCAGCTAAACGAAGTACTGGGTAACGGAATTCACCCTGGTGAACTCGCACTAAACCTCAGTTTCCGGTTACAAGTCCATAATAGCGTTTTTCAAGCAGAGTTAAACGCCACTATAGTGGTTCAAAGTCTCCCCTGTTGTATAGCCACAGGGAAATTTCTGACAACAACATAGCCGAAGAGCTGGCAAGGAGGGTGGCAGAGATATCCAGCTTATTCATCGAGTATGCAAATAACATGTGGGCTGTGGAAACCACCTGCCATACTACAAGGCAAATTTGGCCAAAGGTTGATGTAAAGTAAATCCAAAGCTCTTACTCGGCTTCACCGCTTCACCGGAACCTGGGCACGCATGAAAAGAGGTTGGAATAACACACGATAATAACTGAGAGATTCTCATGCCAAATTAATGGAGCCATCAAAAATTGTTACTGTGGGGGACCTTTTTAATAAGGGTAAAACCAATGTTATCGTATACTAATTACTCATCTCGAATGTGGCCACACTTAATGGCGACGTCAGCACTAATACGGTAAGCAGTTTAGATTAAAAGACTATCAAGTAGAGAGGGCAGTTCACTTAGTTACTACGACCAAAGACGACCTATTGTAACAAACCTTTATTTGGTTACAAACATTTTTGATCCGCATATCATTATAGAACTGTTCGAAGACCCTTGAATGCTTCTTAGGTGAAGCAGTTCTAGACACTGGATACTAGGAAGCGTGGTCTGAGTCCTGTAAGGGACTCACATTGGTATATAATGTGCTCAGCCGTTTTCGGATCCTCATGGCATGACAAAACCAGGTTTGACAAGCGTTTCAGCAGAGGCGTCTAACAATTTCTTCCTCCTACTTCGTGCCTTGTAAGGTAAGGTGTGGGCTTGCTTGATATATCCGATATGAGGCCTGTCTGTTACCTTCCGTATGCGCGCAGTAATTCTGCGTTTTCCTCTTCCTCCGATTATATTAATTTCGCCTAAACGAGCTCCATGGTGCACCGATGATGGCAAAAGCTATGAAATTTTGTGAGTTATTTCCTAATCAATCACAAAACATCTACTGAGAAAATGTTCGAGATCGGGGTTTTATAAGCTATATCACCCATATAACTGATTGTGCAGATATTAGCTTTTGTGATATAATTTCTCTAATTAATAGTTAAGTACCAGACAGTTTGTACTCTGTTTGCTTATCAGAGTTTCAAAGTGTAAATCATCAATATGAATTTTAAAAATGTAATAAAAGTTTATCGTGAAATTTTCTTGTATTCACCAAAAGTATGAAACCTTCGGTATAGCCGAAGGCAGCACTTTCTTTACTTGGTTTTACATTGAATTTCAACTATTTTTAAATTATATTTCATCATTTTTACAAACATCACACTCAACCCTCTGCACT
>NW_023458559.1:73819655-73819760 GCF_013731165.1 Rhagoletis pomonella | reverse complement strand
ACCATATTAAGATATCTATTATGGTGGTTCTTAAAATATCAGCATCAGGGAGTACGCCTTTCTTTTGTTCTACGTACAAAATAAAGACATGCACGATAGTTAAAA
>NW_023458559.1:73815581-73819555 GCF_013731165.1 Rhagoletis pomonella | reverse complement strand
AGGGTTGAGTGTGATGTTTGTAAAAATGATGAAATATAATTTAAAAATAGTTGAAATGCAATGTAAAACCAAGTAAAGAAAGTGTTGCCTTCGGAGCTCGGTTAGGCGAAATTAATATAATAGGTGGAAGAGGAAAAAGCAGCATTACTGTGGCATACGGAAGGTAGCAGACAGGCCTCATACCAGACATATCAAGCAAGCCCTTACCTTACCTTACAAGGCACGAAGTAGGAGGAAGGAATTGTTAGACGCCACTGCTGAAACCCTTGTCAAACCTGGTGTCAAACCAGGTTGTGCCATGAGGATCCGAAAACAGCTGAGCACATTATATAGAATTATGAATACCTTACAGGACCCAGACCGCGCTTCCTAGGATCCTGTATCTAGAAGCGCTTGAGCTAAGAAGCACTCAAGAGTTTTCGAACAATTCTTTAATGATATGCGGATCAAAAATATTTATAACCAAATAAAGGTCATAGTAACGAAGTCAACTTCCCTCTCTACTTGATAGTCATCTAATCTAAACTTCTTACCGGATTAGTACTGACGTCGCCATTAAGTGTGGCCACATTCGAGGCGAATAATTTGTATACGATAAATAGCTCCCCCACAGTAACAATTTTTGAAGGCTTCATTAATTCGGCATGACAATCCCTCAGTTATTATCGTGTGTTAGAGCTGTAATAGGTTCAGGTCGGCTAGGCAATCTAAAAAGTACTTGTTGAAGGAGTACCAGAGTTAGTGCATGATGGTATCCACTTCTTCTTTGTCTCTGCAGCTGCAACAAAAATCGTTGGTTGTTTATTCAGCCAGTCTGTTTATTCAGTTGGTTGTGAGTTCAGCATTTAATATGTTGTAGGTTGGAGGTATACCCGCGTCTTGAGCAGAATTGACTACGTATATTTCACCCATACAACAGAGGAAGTTTTGAACCTCCGAGCGGTCTCCATTTTTGCCTATAGCCATCTTACAGACATACAGTGCGGTATCGACCTTCCAGAAGTGGTCTCCGATGCTTCGCTTCCAGTTAAGTTTCCGGCCTAGAATAACTCCACCCCGTTATTTTTCGTCGTGGACAGTACTATCTCGTTCTGAATATTATTGACGCTGAGTCCACAATCCCTTGGACCAGCTGTTTACCAAACCAAGTGCATTGTGTAATTAGTCCCACATTATTCTATGGCTCTTCAGCAGCTAAATATTTAATTTTTTACCAATACTTTTTAAATTTTAGCATACCACTTGCCGTACGAAAAAAAGCGCCAATCATTGTCCCACATTCACAACACTTGGCGGGCAAGCTCTCAATTAAAGTTCTCAAACCAGTTCAATTTCAGTAAAAGCACTCAATGCTGCCCAAAATGTTTGTTGAACATAATTTTTCCCTCGCAAGCAGAGCCTAGTTAAAAAACGATATCAATTTATATGGTGTTCAGTCAATTGGTGGCGTGCAAATACGTTGCAAGGTATGTATCAACAGACTTTGTGCCAAAGTAAAAAAAAAAAAAAAAAAAAAATGCACATATTTATGTATATACAAGCAAAATAAATTGAATATCAATGAAGCAATGAAGAACGTGCAACATTTTTTGTTAAAAACATATTTTTCATAATTCACATATGTATGTATATATGTATTTCATCAAGCATTCGATAGTTGAACGACATTGGAATTTAACTTAATAAAGTCTACTGATTTTTTATTAATGACATTTTTTCCATTTCACAATTTATGTAGGTATGTAGATATGTATGTATGTGAATGTTCGTACTCATTTACTCACAAAGTTTTTTCGGCTATTTGCGCTATGCGGTCATTGCTATTTATACCAAAGTGTCACTTGATTTGATTTGAGCGAAATTTATGTAGGGCATGGCGGCAGCTCTGCTGTAAAAAGCGGTGATATTTGCTTATGATGGTGGATATTTTTGGGTCAGCTATAAGCGATAAGTGCATACAATTTTATAATTACTTAACTTTTTTGGTTTGTGCAATTGATATGTATGTATGCTTTTGAGGGATTAAAAAATGTATAAAAAGTGCATAATCAAATAATAAATAAATCAATTTTTGTTGCAATAAGTAAATACATTCAGTTAACCACGAATATTGATCGACCTCTTCAAACATTTCCAAATACACAAATGTATGGTAATAGTTAAAGAAAATACTATTATTTACCGGTAAACCTATAAACTATTAGATAAAAGTAACCGCAGCTGGAATTTTTGCTTGTTGAAATGACTTAGATCATATTTTTGTATATTTGCAATGCAAATACTTTGTGTGAAAAATTTACACGAAAGGAATTTAAGCAAATATCCAATGCACTGCAACAGATGCAATATTTAAGTTTATGCTACAAATTTCTTCATTCGTATGTGTAAATTCACGGCCGCTATGGCTGAGTGGTTATAGGTGCGTACTACCAGTACGCAGAACCTGGATTCGATCGCTTGTCCAAAGAATAAATTAATTAGAAATAGGTTTTTTTCTATCAGCACAGCGGTCGCCCCTCACCCAGGGCAATCAAAGCCAAAGCTTCTCATAAAATCCATCCGCTATTTGTTTAATAATGCTTACCAAGATGCGCACCACAAATTGGAGCAGAATCTCGGCCAAACATTTAGCAAAAGTATAAGCGCTAAAATATTGTAATTATTATTATGTGTAAATTCATAAACGTACATACTATATATGTGCATATTTCATGCATACATATGTGCATACATACAAACATATGCAATAAGTTATTTATTTAAATATGCTCATTCACTTGACCCAGTGATTGATTTGTGGTGTCACACAACCTTTAACCTCATAGCAATGGAATGTACAAATGTTATACTTTACCGCATATGTACATTAGGGTGGTCCCTAAAGGTAGGAAGCAAAGTTTTACATCAGATTTCCTAAGCCTTAACCCCCACGTCGATGCTATTATAGTCGAAGTTATCACACATAAATTTTGGCCCCAATTGGAGTCGGTTAAGTTGTGTCGCACACGGGTCATTGTTCAAATTACCCTATGAAAACGTATTAACTGACTGCAATTGGGACCAAAATTTATATGTGATATCCTCGACTATGGCAGTATCGATTTTGATTATTAGATGAAAAAAATAATAATTTTACTTTTTTGGGTCTCTATGTAGGAATCTGAACGTTTTCCGCTGTGCGACACGCCTTAACCGTCTCCAATCGTGACCCTAATTCAAATGTGATATCTGTTACCGTGATATCTGTTTAAGGGCATCACAACGGACAGCTTAGTCGAGTCCAAGTGTGCCTCCACATGCGGAGGCAGCCCGCTTACCTAACCTAACCTACCGTGGTATTACCGATTGAGGGGGTGAGACTGAAAAATCGTTCATTTGATTTTTTAAGGACCTCCCTTATGTTTATATGTACAGTTATACGTTTGTACATAAATGCTCAAGTTCGTATAATATAATAATAGATTGGCGCTTACACATATGTTAGTGTTTGGCCGAGCTTCTCCTCCGACTTGTGGCGTGCGCCTTGATGTTGTCACACAAGTTCATATGTAAAGCATAAAATTAATAAATTCCAAATTCACCCAAATCGAATATATCCATGTATGTTCATTGGGGTGGCCCAAAGAAAATAAAGTCGGACTTTTAATGATCTCACTCCCTGGCATTGTTCTATATCGAAAAATATACCCCTATTTTTTACAACGCTTTTATCAACTTGCAATGTTGTGTGTCCAGAAATTTTCAATGTTGTGGATCCAGAAACTTTCAATGTTGTGTGTCCGACACCATAAAGCTTTGCTTTGAAAAGTTCCTATAAAAAAGCATAGTGCATAGGGCGACATCTGTAGTGAATAGGGCGAGGTAGATGACATCTAGATGTCGCCCTATGTACTACGTTTGCTACAGCGGAAATAGACGACACGCCATTTCTTTAAATAAAATTAATTGGTGCTCGTTTGTATGTACATACATAT
>NW_023458559.1:73811122-73815481 GCF_013731165.1 Rhagoletis pomonella | reverse complement strand
ATCGTTTCATCCCTAAGCATTACTCAACACATATGCATACGGATTTACTCTCTCTTCCTTTCATAAAAAAAAAACTATGTACTCAGTCCGTAGTTGGAAACGTTTATTTCGCATTTATTTGTCTGCAAAGTTTTCCGCTCCCAGGAAAGGTATGTATTAAAAAGCAAAATGAAATACGAAAACAGGCAGTGAAAAACTGAATACGGCGGATAACTTGTATTTGTTTGTAACTATTTTGTTTGAGGATTTCAGCAGCTGGACGAGTTAAAATCAGGTCGTAAAGCAAGCTGGCTAGAAGGAACAGACACAAAATATTTAAGTGTGCTCTAAAAATATGCAGAGCAAAAAAGCAAACATCCGCTATAAAAACACCCCAGTTCAAATAATAAACAAAAATAATACTTACGAATCTTTTCAATTTCAACTGCAATTTTGAATGGGGCTGAAATGCTCAGCTGCTTTTCCACTTTTCAATAATATACTATATATGAACTTGAAGCTAGTGTTATATGCATACATACCTATATGGCAGTTGAGGATCACCGAATACTTCATAAATTTCTTGATAAAAACGAGCCCCAACCGCCAAAAAGACGTAAGCGACATTTTTTTTTCAAAATTTTATTTTTGATGCAGAAATGTTCCCAGAGCATCTAAATACATTTCTGCATCAAAAATAAAATTTTGAAAAAAAACAAATGTCGCTTGCGTCTTTTTGGCGGGGTCGAAAATTTAACGACCTTATTCATATAAAAATAAAATATGTAGATTTCTTGAAAAGCTTTCTGAGATATACATATAGTCTTCTTTGTTTTTTATGAATTTAATAAATCTATTTTACTCAGGGACCGAACATAACAGTTATTGATGAAAACTGTCATTGAAAAATTCACTATGAAGGATATGTTCTACAACTAAGTGATACATACCAATCGATTTCTTTTTTCAACGAGTCTCAAATTTGAAAGTAAATTTTTATTTGCAATTTTTATGTAAAATTCAAAAAAAAATAACAATTATATTATGAATCCAAAATAAGAATTATTTTGGATTTTTATATTATATGTCTCGGATAACAGTTATTGAAGACATTTATTTATAAAAGTCATCGATAAAAATCAGTCAGTGACTTTTACTTTTAAAAGTTATCAATATAAATCAGTCACCGACTTTTATTTTTCAAATCATTCGTATAAAAGTCATTAACATTTTTCGCAGTTAAGAAGAAGAAGACTTTAATTCATGTCTGCAAAAACTCTTAAAAAAGCTATTTGATACCAACTTTCTTAACAAGCAACTTTGGACTATTCCTCTGCAGTTGGCTTATCTCATTTTAAGTACATACATACATTTGTACGTATATGTGTACATACAAATATATGTATGTATGTACATTCATGCAAATGCATTTTTGGACTTTTTGCTTCCCTGTTTACTGGCGACATGCCTGCTGACTTGTTTATTGTGTGTTCTTCTAAGTAGCTGCTGAAAGTTGTAACCGAAAACTTTTCCTTCCCCTTTTTTGGCTGTAAACTCAATACTTTCTCATGGGCAATTAGCTGCGTTGAGTTTTCGTAGTAATTTGTCTCCGGCGAGAAATTTCACACAATGTTTTACTTAGCTGGCAATTTCATGGAAAAGTGGTAAACCCGAAATAAAATTTTACGAGAGTTGCAATAGCAGCGTAAATATTTGAGAAGTACGCATACTATTGCAAGAACAATTTTAACGTAGTGTATATTCTCAGATTTTAAAGAAGTTTTTCTTAAATCAAATAGAATCCAAAAAATTTATAAATAGGAGTTTCCGAAATATTTATATGACTAAAAGCAGCCGCTGTGGTGCAGTGGGTAACAGTGCGCGCTATCACTCCGCAGGGCCTGGGGTCATGCCCAGTTTAACCCAACATCAAATAATAAAAAACAAAAAAGGGTTTTGAAGAGAAACTTATTTAGCGGCGATTGTTTGGTTGGGAGTAAATTGGCAAATTCAACGGAAATTGCACACGGAAATGATGCACACGGAAATGATTTTAGTATAACAAAGACTTGCTAATGAAAGCTTATAGAATAAGACTTAGATAAAGACCAATACAATAATAAAAGTAAAGGTGAGTACGTTAGTAGATGCAGAAAATGACAAAGCCAAAGGTAAATTTAAAATCAAAAACAAAGATACATAATGCTAACAGCAAAAATGAAGATTGTGGGAAATTAAAACGCTTTACTTAGTATATAAATAAGAGCAAAGGTGAAGGGGAATATTTAGATGAAAAAATAATTAACCTAAAAATAAAGATAAATATTAAGAAAAATATGATAATGAGTATACCGACAAATGTAAAGATGAAGATAAAAGAAGAAATATTAATGTAACATAATGAAATTTTCGGGATTCTCGGAACTAAATCAGGATTTTCAAGACTATTTCGGGATTATCGGGTATATTTCGCAAATAATTAACCTAAATATTAAGAAAAATATGAGAATGAGTATACCGACAAAAGTAAAGATGAGGATAGAAGAAGAAAGATTAATGTAAACATAATGAAATTTTCGGGATTCTCGGGACTAAATCAGGATTTTCAAGACTATTTCGGGATTATCGGGACTATTTCGCAATTTTCGAGACTATTTCGGAATTTTAGTTAAATTTATCTCTATTTTTATCGATATTGTTCTCGATAAACTTATCGGTATTGTTATCGACATAATAATTGATATTGTTATCGATATATTTATAGATATTTTTATCGATGTAATAATGAATATTTTTATTAAATTTGTATCGATAAAAAAAAACGATATTTTTATTAATGCATTTATGAACACATATGTATATCGATATTGAGTTATCGATATAATAATAGATTTTTTATGGATATTTTTTCGATTTTGTTATCGATATTTCAAATGGCAAGACTGCAAATGAGTCTAGATGACTGCCCTACACTGCGTAGGAGTCATTTCATTTGGCATCGTATTGAGGTGGTGAGACCAAACGAGTTCCTAAAATAAAGTGTCTACGAGTTAGAGCTGGGAAACTTTGCGCAGCTTGTGAAATATACTAGATCCGTCTGGATTTTAACAGAACATGATGTGAGCTAGAGAAATGCGGAACTCTTCGAGATAGAGATTTCGATATACCGCAATTTATTTGAAGTGGATTTTAAAGCTTTTGATACTACACAGTTTGAAAATAATCACCCATATCCTGAATATTTATTTAGAGATATCTAAATAGTGAAGTGAAAAAAAATATTCAGAGATGCCTAAGTACTAAATTAAATACAATTGAAGTATTTAGAAATTGCTAAATGCTACTTAAATACCAGGGTTGGGCATTTTTGCACTACCACTGAATTGCACTATTCAGTGATAATTAAAATGCGGAATTCATTATCAACCCTGTTAATTAATAAAGTACTAAGATATTTAATAGATTTCTAAGTACTACACGGTTCATGAAAATATCAAATAATGGGTTAGCTTTTTTTTTAGATTATTCGTGCTTTACTTTCCGAAATTTTTTAATAACCTTATTTCTTTATTTCTCCAGGACTGGTTTTCGAGATCTTACAAATTGTTACGGGATTTTTCAGGATTCGGGATTTTTAGGACTACTTCCGAATTTTCGATATTTTCGCGATTACTTTTGTATACAGTATTTAGTGAAGCCATAAATACTAAGCAGTTTGTTAGGCGGTAGTTCGTTTGGTAAAAGTAACTACATTCTTTTATATTCGGTACTCGATATTTTTGCCGTACACTTTTGTTTGGTCATGCTTCTGCGCCAATTTGTGGTGTGCCCCTTGATGTTATTACACAAATGGTGAGACCTGTAGTTTTACGCCGCCAACTATGGGCAGATCGATTTTATGAGAAGCATTTTTATGGCAGAACGAGGGTAAAATATACGATATAGTAAGCCTTTTCTTCCGAGAGATTAAGGTTTTGAGGTCCACAATACGCATCCTAGACCTTTTGCCCAAGAGTTGATTCGGCGAAGTTCTGGTGCTTGCAGCAATGCTCACTTGAATCGGCAACATGGTACATAGTTCCAAGTGGCGTACTTACGTTCTGATGTATGTTCACCAATTTTACGGCGATTTATGTATCCGTGTTTCTACGATCCAGCCCAAAGGAGTAATTCGTGCTTTGGCAGTTTTAGTTCAGTAAGCGCCAAAATTTTCTAGCTATGCCAGTGTAATTGTGCCACAAGCAAAGAAATCTATTTATAGTATTTAATATGCCACTTTTTACTTTTTCACCTACCCTCCATTCTGTCTAAATGTATAGTTGGCCTAAACTACTGTGAGCGCGAGTTTTCTTGATTTCTTTTAGTAGAAATTATTCAGGA
>NW_023458559.1:73719693-73811022 GCF_013731165.1 Rhagoletis pomonella | reverse complement strand
AAGCCAACGCTGCTATTAAAGTTTTCACATAAAAAGCTTGCCTACGTGACTTCATACATATATAGGTCGACTGTGCGTATGAGCAACATAGTTGGGGAAAATATACAAATGTATATACATATATGCATATGTGTGTATCCTGTACCTTCTTTCACATATACGTATGTATGTGATTATAACTCGTGTATGCTAAACGACGGTCTTTGTGGTTTATATAATAAGACCGCCTTAGCTATAAATTTGCATATGCGTCTATTTAGTGGTACTTTTCCTCTTTGTAATGCGCATACATTTCCGACATTCTCTCAACTCAACTACTACATGCACACTTGTACTTACTTTCAAGTCAAGTTAAGTCGTGAACGCCGGAAATTATGACAAAGCACTGAAGTAGTCATAAAGTGCGCGGCATATGTGCGCATAGAAAAGCAAATTTTATTGCTAAAAACATGCCTGACGGCTGACGGATGGTGAAGTACTTATAGTTAGTTGGATATTTCAAATTAGCAAGCCAAGATTATTACTTAGTTTGAAGCGAAGGGTTGGCTGATGAAGAAAAGTGTTGGCTGTTGGTTGGAAAGTAGATGAGTAGAATTTTTTTGTGGGTTTGCTTTCGCATTTATACTTTTAAATTATTGTAGGCAGTTAGCAAAGTTTTCCAAGCAATGTGGATCGCCTACTGAGTTTTTTGTCTGATTATCCTTTCGTTTTTGAGCCCTCTTCTTTTTTTCTTTTTTCCATTTCATAATATTTTTCCCTACTCCCTTTTACTATAAGCAGTTTGCACGCACCGGTTGCAAACCTCCATACTAATATTAAATACTTTTTGGCTGACGCAAGTGCAATTATTCCACAGTTAGAAATTTTTTTATATATACTTAAGTAGTGCTTTTGAATGAAGTTTTTATCGAGATTAAACGAAATCTACATAAATATAAAAAAGCCAATACATTCTTTCCATTTGTCCCCATTTTATCCTCGCTTCTAATGACATTATAGAAGGTAATGAACAGAAGTTCACTTGAGCGACTATTACGTCAAGTAGTCCCATCGTGTTTGTACCTACAATATTCGATAAATATATAGTGTGAATGCTGTCGCTATCAAACTTTGAAAACAGTGCTGCCAGCCAAATAGTTTAGGTAATTTCCCGTAAATTTATATCATCGAACAAGAATTTAGCGTTTCACTTTACAAAATGGCTGTCGTGTTGTTGCCCAGTGACATTTCTGGCTAAATTTTTAGTCGAGACTATTTTGTTAATCGTTGCTCGTAAAAAACGGTATAATGATTTACAAATGAGAGAATTATCTGAAGAAATACGCTGTGTGATGCGTTTTTACTTTAAAAAAGTAAGAACGCTACAGAAATCTGCCGATAAATTTGTGAAGAATGATTTAAGTGTCGAAGATGCACCTCGATCTGGTCGGCCAGTCACTGCAAAATTCAGTGAAATAGTGCAAATGGTTGGGCAAGACCAGCACACAAGCGCCGAGGGGATAGCGGAGGCACTAAACAACAATGCTATGATAATTTGGAATTATCAAAAATACCAGACTACTCAAAGAAGAGCGACCAGACGTGGTCAACAGGAAGAAGTTCTTCCATCAGGCAACACACATATGCGATAGCTCAGAAAAAATTGAAGGAAATTGGCTGGGAAGCTATAATAGAGCTACCGTATGGTCTGGACCTTTCACCATCTGACTTCCATTTGTTTCGGTCTCGGTAAAACTCTCCTAATGATAAAAAAAAATTGTCGACCGAAGAGCCACTGTAAATCACCTGGCCAAATTTTTTGCTGATGAACCACAGAAGTTCTACGCCGATGGAATTATGAATGGCCATTGTGTGTTGTTCTTCTTATTTAGTACTACAACCATTTGTCGACCCAAGTGATGCAGGGTGAAACTTTTAATAGAATAGAATAGAATTAGTAAGACCTTGAAGAGGAGGCAGTTTGGGTTATTTCAGCATATAAAGGAGAATATAGAAAAAATTTTGAAATAAAAGGGGTATTCTCGCAGTATTGCAAAGCACTTGCTAGGTGCACGGTTTGCAAAGCTGCCCATAGGACAACCGCTTTTTAACGTGCACTCCTTGCAGTCCGTGCACAGTGCAAGGACTTTCCAAGACTCCGAGAATACCCCTAAAGAGTTCAAAAAGTGCAGAAGGTTAAATGAAATACAGCAACTTGTTCGAAAATCTTAAGTCAGCTGAATGCGAGCCACAGCAAATACATAAGTTCCATTGCTGCCTGAGCGAAAAGAGCGCTACAAGTTTTAGTGTCTCATCAGTTCCCCAAGTGACACTTCGAATAAGTGCTGCTGTTCTTTTCACATCTAAATCACATGCATATGTATGCAGTTATGTATATTAATCTCTTTATAGTATGTATTTGTTGGCGCGTCACTGCGGCTTTTCGATTCGCCACTTGCCTTTGCGGCTATAGCACGCCGCATAGTGAAAGAGTGCCACTTACCACAAGACATAAGCGAGAAAATTGAGTATGAATGCTGGCACAAGTGTCAGTTGAAGTAGTTGTAGACGATGTGAAAACGTGCTGCACAATGTGTGACAAACAATACGCGTACGATAGCGGTGAGTCACTACAAAGTGGAAAAAGTTATACTAGTAGCTTTTCAAAAAAAAAAAAACAAAAAAAAAATGAAAAGTTGGCAATGACATGATTTTAATAGTAGCAGCAATGAATTTAAGTGTTACGTTGAATGCTAAGAAAGTTATGGAGATTTATGCAGCGCGAGTGAAATGTGCTGACAGAAACATGAGAAGAAAATTATCAAATTTCATAGCTGTTACTTATTGTAGTATTTCTTGCTGATTTCTGCAAACAGACAGTTACATGAGAAGGAAATTAAGAAAGAAATTGCAGAAGGCTTATTTTTAGCGCAAGCAATTGCTCGGTAAGTTTAGAAAGCGGGTGAAGTTATAATAATTTTGTGTAGACTTTGAATGCAATGTGCAATGCTTAATGCTTAAGGACAAAAAGCCCTGGAGTATCAACTAAGAAGTTCAAAGCTGCTGGCGGTGAAGTGGTTGGGCAAATGTACCAGAACTTGGATCCTGCTTCTGCCCCAAAATACAGCTGGATAAGCCTACATCGGCCGCGGCAAATATTAACCTGTACCTTTTGAATTCCATTTATTAAATTTTTCTAAGTAACCACTTATTTTGCCATCTTCCCATTTATCCTTCTTTGGCCTATTGCTTATATAAAAATTTTGTGTGTCAGTATTTTTCCAAAAGTTTTATTAATCATCAAAAGTTAAGCAAGTTTTTTTTATAGAGTTTTCGTAAAATGTTTTCAATCAATACTTACAGCTGCTTGTGGCATTTACATTGCAATTTTCCACAGTTAAGCGACTGTAAAGATAAGAAATGAATATAAATAAAATGTTCGTTGAAATTCCCTTGCGCTCTACAACATAACTTTGCCACAATGATGCGCCATTTTAATTTCCATACAATTTTTAATACCATACTCCTCAGCAGCAAAGCTGACAACCATACTCGCGGTCTGCGCTGAGGCGCTGGGCAAAATTAAATATTCACTAAGCTTTTTTTGCACGCTCCTTTTTTTTAAAACAAACTTCGTTGTAGTTAAAGTTTTTAGTTTTTGCTGCCACGCTCCGCTCATTTTCCATACATTTTCCATGGTCAAGAAGTAAGCCACATGCTTTCGCTGCCTGCCGCTGTCCACAAAAACAATGTTGCCTTTACAACTTCACCTTTGAGCGCTTGCCCTTGGCGACCCTGCACAGCTGTATCAGTTCAAAAAACAAATATCTATTTGAAAACATTATTTAATATTAAAAGTAAAGCGTTGAGGAAGGCTTTCCTTGTCGTAAAAGACTCTTATTGTTGTTATTTTTTTTTGAGGTTTTGTATTTGAAACACTTTGACTAGCTTGTTTTATTGCTGCCACATACTTGGTAAATACATACCTCCCTGTCGCCTTCAACTTTGGCACTTTTAAATACGATATTGTGCAAAGTTCCTCTTCCACTTGACCTTCTCGCTTGTTGTTTGTTGTACATTTTTTTTGTTTACTTTTTCTTGTTTACAGCTCTTGTTTCTGCGTGTTATTTGCATAAAGTTTTAATTTATTAAATAATAAAAAGAAATTATTTTTCCATGAAACTTTTGTACATTGTTAAGCTTTTGCTATTGAGCGAAGAAGAAAATAAGTCAGAAAAGTGTTCCGTTACCTGGTACGATAAAAAATTTAAGATAAGGAGCAATCAACGTAGTTTTAAAGATTAAATGAAAGACTTAATAACTTAAAGGAAGTTTCGCGCCTGAAAAAGTAGGAAAAGAGTTTTTAGAGTAAAAGTGTTAATGCTGAACCCCCTCACAGCTGTGCTAGACGGCTTTGCTATAAAGTCTGAACTGAACTCCTACCTGCTTTGGAAGCTACGCTTTCAAGTCACGATTTTATGTTTATTTTAAATGGTAGATCCAGACTAGCCAAGCAGATACTTACAACCACATGTACGGTACTTATTAACATTTTGAATATTTATGTCTTCGTGCTTATAGATTTACTAGAGCAAAACAAAGTTTTAGATCGTTATATATGAACACTTGTCTCTGTACTCTTCAATTAGAAGCAGCCAAATTCCCCATAAACACTTCCACCTTGAAGTTTCAGACATCAGTTCCTAGAAAAAAAAAAATAATAATTATTGCGCCGATTTCCTCCGATAAGACCCGGGACTAGTATCCCACAGTCCATCTTGAATCCATCAGTATAGTGCAATAGATAACCTTTTTATCGGCTACCTAATCTCATCTTCTTTCTCTTCTGGTTGGAAACATATAAGTAAAGATTAACTAGCGTTTAAACTTTTTAAATTTTACGTAGGCCTCTTTTTTAAAAAGAGTCTCGACTGATGTCCCACAGACTCTTTTCCTTATGCACTTATGTATGGATAACTTTCGCATTAATAGCCAGCCCCTTTCAAATGCAGATGCATCTAATTTAGTTGACATTAGCGCTCGGCGAACTAGTCTTAAAATTACGCTATGCATTCAATTAATTTATAATTTTAATATTAATTAAAAGAAAATCACTTTTTGACAAGAAATCCATCCAATCTGACTGCCTTCGTATTTACTTATTAAGTGTTTGATCCCATTGATAGGCTCAACATCGTCCGCTTATGTACATCCAGTAATTTTTTTCTCAGTACTCAAACTTTTCGCTTTCATAATTTAGCCGTTTGTTTTTATCATGGGCCTTAGTTGCCTGCTTTGTGGCGCTAATTGGAAAAGTTTAACAGTTTTTTAAGCAGCCTCCTCGAAACAAAAGCAAATAATCTATAATAAAAAGCAAACTTTGCCAGTTGTCCGGTGCTTTGCAAATTATGATTGCAAAAAAAGGACGCGCAACATCAGCTTGTTATGGCTTTTGTTCGGTAATAATTTGCGTATAATGATTTTTGTGATAAAAACAAGGCTGCAAATATAAGAAAATCGAGGAAATTTTAAGCAATGAAACATACCTACTTATTTTTAGAAGTTACATTTTTTACTGTAGCATACTTTTAGGTAGCAAAGTAATAACAGTTTTCCCAACATTAAAAAGTGGATCTTTCTTTTCAACTAACTAGCAATAACTAGCGCTTGTATTGTTTTTTTGCTAGCTTCGGCATGTCTGAGTTGCCAGCCAGTCAATTCCTTTGACTTTTGTTTATTTTTTTTTTGTCGTACTTATACAATCTTCAATCCATTTTTTATTTACTTTTTTTTTTAATAATTTGTCATGTCATGCCTACCCAGCAGCCGTCACGTGGCACAGATTTGCATTGGCTTACTTACTTTCAAGTCGGATTTGTTGGTGTGCTATTGCTGTTACTAACATTTGCCTATTTGTTTTTCGACTTTTCGGTTTCATTTTGTTTATCTCCTTTGTATTTATCCTGCTCTGCGGGCGACTATTTTTCAACTTTTTTATTTTTTATTTTTTTTTTGGGTCAGTAGCAAATATTGCCTATCTTGTGGTGCAAAAAGGCACTACGTACTTAACAGCAGCTGATGCCAGTCGTGCACTTTTGCCATTTCTTTCCAACACTTATCGTATACTCTTGCTTCAATTTTGCAAACTTTTCAAAGTCCCATTAAATTTGCCACACTTATTTCCCATTTGGTTTAGTAACGCTTTATGGATTAATTTTGCTTGTAATGCGTTAATTTTTTTCTGTGAAAAAAAACTTTTACTCTTTTTTAAATCCTGTAAGTAGAACTCCAATTTAACAAGTTGTGGTTAAAAAGCGTTGCCGTTGGTTTGAGTCAAAGTTGAAGAAGGAAAATAGTTGAACCCTAAAAATAGGCATTTTGCAAGCCGAATAAATTACATATACTATATATATTGGTACTTTCCCTTGGATTAAGATAGTAGATATACAGTGACTTAAACAAGTCACGACGTGTTGATTTTTTAAATATTTATAATGTTTTTCAAGATCATTTTTTTTTGTTATTTTTCTTCCGAAATATTTTCCAAGCTTTAACCGAAGCCATATTACAGTTTAAAACTTTTTAAAAAATTTTGACTTTAACTAAACCCTTTAGTTTGGTACCTCACTTTTGAAAATTGAACGGACGGTGCGGATCTGAGGGCATTGATTAGTAAATAACTTGAGTTTAATTATTTAACAGCTGGCAACTCTTTTCGAAAAAATAAAACCTTACTGCACATCTACAGGCCAGCGCTTTAATTTGACACCCCAAGTTTGAAAATCGAACGGACGGTGCAGATCTTTAATGCTGCACAAAAAATGCCTTCGCAAATTATATATATAGATATTCCTGAAATTTTTGAAACATGCTATGAATATCGATCACTTTATTGCCGGTTATGTTGTCACCCAAAATTCTCACTAATTTAGACTGAAGATTTTTATGCAAAATATGGAGCCTAGAAATATATACCACATAACTGTAAGCAAAGTGTATAAATTTGTATATACTGTATGCAGTCTAGTCATATTGTAAATTTCTGGCAAAAATTTCTGGAATTCTTCCCAATTCCCTTCAACTCAAGCTGTTTGCGCTCACTATTTCGGTGCCTATCTATTTAACTGGCGTGCTTCTTATATCGATCACATATAGCTAGCATTGCGCACAATCTCACTGTACTACCCTTCCCGCAACGTCCTAGGTGTTAGTATGTAATGATGCCCTGAGCAAGCAGGTATAAGGTCCGAGTAAGAATATGCTGGCTGTCTGTTGCGACTAGCTCTTTTTTGCTGAATGGAGGCGTGTGCGTAACTTTGCTGCAATCAGATAGTGATGTTTACCACAGTTCGGTATCCGCCTTTCCGTTATAGAGGCTGGCACATATGGACATATCTAGTTTTCATTACCTGAGCACACCTGCTCGCACCCATACGCCCAACATGCACCATATATCCAGCCCAAAACAACAGAGCAGCATTGCCCGAGTAATGCATTTTTCGATTGAAAAAAAAAAGCTAGGACAAAAAAATTCAAAAGAAATACTTGAGCATGGAGTATTGCTAAATATACTTTCAAAACAATTTCAGAATAATCTAGGATTACTGTAACCCAAAAGGTAAAAAATATTTTTTTTTTTTGTAAATCCAACAGAAGTAAAAGAATTTCCTTAAACCTATACAAGTATCGTTAAAATTCGCAGAAAATCACTTTTTATAGTAAAAAAATGCGAACGCAAAAATACCACGCAGAAAGCCCTGGATAGAAAAAAAAATAAACAAATTCGACGAGCAATGTAATGGAAATGCATCAATTGTTTGACCACTGACAATGAATTTCGCCAGAACGAACAGAGAAAAAATTGCAAATTCACACATGCCGACATTTGCATGTATGCATAGAAACATACATATGTTCGAACACACGTACCCAATGTGCCACAGAGCTAGGACGAGTTCGAATCGACGTTAAATTAAATACATTTTTTTTCATATAAAATGTGTCCTCTTTTACACTAAAAGAAAGAGAAGAGGAGATCGCACTCATCCAGGAGCCTTGGGTCATAAAAGACCGGGTTTGTGGATTGAATATGAAGGGATATAAGCGGTTCTATGTAACTGACAAAGGTAAACCCAGGTCGTGCATATTGATAAAAAAGTGTATTAATGCATTTCTCTTGATACAGTTTAGCGATGCGGACAACGTCATCATAGCAGTGGAATCAGGCGGAATGTCTATTTGGCTGGCTTCCACATATATGGCCCACGACGCAGACACACTACCTCCACCACAATCCTTAAGGAGCGCGGTAATGGAGGCCTCTAGACGCGGCACTCTGATGGTCATAGGAGCGGACGCGAATGCCCATCATCACATATGGGGCAGCTCAGATACAAATGAACGCGGTGAGTCGATATTCGAATTCATTATGTGCAATAACTTACAGGTTAGCAACGTAGGTGATACTCCTACCTTTGTGACGTCTGTTAGAAGGGAGGTCCTTGACATTACATGTGTCAATGAGCAGGGGGCAGAACTCTTGAATGACTGGAGAGTCTCAAAAGACAACTCCTTTTCGGATCACATGTACGTCGTTTATAACCTATACGTACCAGTAAGAAAACAACAAGCGGTCTTAAACCGCAGGAAAACAAATTGGAAAAAATTTTAAACAATATTTTCTAATAATATTTCCGACCTCACAAATCAAATAAACTCGGAACATCAACTTGATAACGTCGTAGACGATATAACTAAAGCATTTCATCGTGCAGCAAAATTAGCCTGCCCAACCAGGGCAACAAGTAGGAAACCAAAACCTCCATGGTGGTCCACTGAAATTGCAACCCTCAGAAGGGAATGCAGATCAAAATTTAATGAAGCTAAGAGATCCAACTCTTGGAGTGAATTTAAAGACTGGCAACGCCGATTTAAGTATGCAATAAGAGACGCTAAGCGCTCCTCATGGAGGAACTTCTGTCAGAAGATAGAAAGTACTTCGGAGGCCAGCAGACTGCGCAAAATACTATCTATGAGTTCCAGCAATATTAGCTATCTCATCAAGGAGGATGGTGATTGGACAACTAGCAGCGAATAAACTCTAGAGCTTCTTGTACAGACGCACTTTCCGGGTTGCCTCCACAGTAGAGTCACAAATACTCGAATCATAGGCAACCATGATGACATTCCAGCGAATATCATAACCGAGGAGAACATAAAGCGTGCTATTTGCAGCTTCCAACCGTTTAAATCTCCGGGACCAGACGGCATTATTCCCGCTGACCTACAGCATACAGCAGGAATGATTGCACCCATACTCGTACCAGTCTTTGAAGCAGTGTTACGAATGAATTATATACCCCACAAATGGGAGGAGGTAAGAGTAGTTTTCATTCCCAGGGCAGGGAAAACTACACACACGAGACCAAAAGACTTCAGACCAATTGGTCTCTCTTAATCTCTAAAGAGACTAATAGATGGGCACATTAGAGACAAGGTGGGCAGCAAACTTTCGGCAGCCCAGCATGCCTACAACAAAGGGAGATCAGTCGAAACAGCACTCCATTCTTTAGTGCACACAATTGAAAGATCACTTTATTACAATGAATACACCCTCGCGGCCTTCCTGGACATCGAGGGTGCTTTCAACAATGTATCTCCTGCAGCGATTATCTGGGAGTAAGCAATTCACTAACCTCATTTATTGAACGAATGTTAATCGGCCGAGAAATAAGCGCAGGATTAGGTGAATCAGTAATAAAAAGGTTCCCCGTCAGGGGTACACCCCAGGGGGGAGTAATATCACCGCTCCTGTGGAACATAGCAGTAGACAGCCTTCTTCGGGAACTTGAAGACATTGGCGGTCAGGTAATTGCATACGCCGACGATATTGTAATAGCTATCTCGGGTAAACATCTCTCAACATTGACAGATCTGATCCAAAGATCCCTCAACAAACTATCCCTGTGGTGTAACCGGCGAGGACTGGGAGTGAATCCTGAAAAAACAGAGCTTGTGATGTTCACCAGGAAGCACAAGATACCTGATCTCGGGAACATAACCCTAGAGGGCAACACCTTCGCAATAAAGGAAGAGACCAAATATCTAGGTCTCATAGTAGATAGGAAACTAAACTGGGGGCCCAACGTTGCAGATAGAGTGCGCAAAGCAACAGTGGCACTATATTCCTGCAGCAGAGCAATAGGGAAAAAATGGGGGATGGAACCCAAAATAATACACTGGCTATACACGGCGGTGGTTAGGCCAATTCTCTATCACGGTATAGTGGTATGGTGGAACACCCTTGGGAAAGGGGTAAACTTCAAAAAAATGGACAAGGTTCAAAGGCTTGCGTCCACACTCATAACTGGTGCGATGAGAACAACACCATCCAAGGCACTGTATGCCCTACTGAATTTTCTTCCGGTGGACCTACATGCCAAACAAGTCGCAAGTGGCGCGGCAATTCGAATGAATATTCTAAATAAGTGGTCAAATACCAGTTGTGGTCACGGTAGAATATTAACGGAGGTTCCGGGGCTACCCGGATTGGTGGACTATGCACTTCCGGAACCTGCACCCGCTACAGCGTTCGCGACCCTCCTACCCTCAAGGGAAGAGTGGAAGCATGACGTTGTAAGTAGTGGAGAGTCCATCCATGTATACACAGATGGCTCAAAGCTCGAGGGTAGGGTTGGAGGAGGTGTATATTCCCATCACCTGGGAATCTCCCTCAGCTTTCGTCTCCCGGACCACTGTAGCGTTTTTCAGGCTGAACTGATGGCAATCGACAGGGCCCCGAAACGGGTAAAGTGTGATATGATACCCCAAGTTGATATCTACATCTTCACTGACAGCCAGGCGGCAATAAAGTCCCTCACGAAGCAGTCGACAACCTCCATGATAGCCATGAAATGCCGCGCATCTCTTAACGAGATGGCTGAGTCATTTCGCCCAAAGGTAATATGGGTTCCGGGACACTGCGGCATAGAGGGGAATTGTAAGGCCGACGAACTGGCGCGACTTGGCACGAAACTTCCTTTTGAGGATATAAATGACGAAATAGGAATACCCTTGCGAACTTGTAAGCTACTTATCTCCGAGAGGCTTACTAAAGTAGCGAACGAAAGGTGGCAGGACGAAATCACCTGCAAAACTGCCAAACAATTATGGCCGGTGCTCAGCGCCAGCCGCACTGGCCTACTACTGAGTCTAAATAAGTCCAATATTAGATTATTAGTATCCGTCATAACAGGACACTGCCTAATTGGCAAGCACGCCTATCGACTTGGCCTACGCTCACATGACTTCTGTAGAAGTTGTCAAGATGAAGAAGAGGAGGAAACGATTCTCCACCTGTTGTGCCAATGCCCTGCTCTATCTAGACGAAGACTCTCCACTCTCGGTAGGCAATTCTTCGACAACTTGGTGGACCTTTGATGCGTCGAAATCAGGGATCTTCTAAAATTCGTTCAAAGTTCAAAATGGTTTTAGGAGGGATTGGGAGTTGCTGACCCAACATGCGGCATCACAATGGGCCCTGAGCCTAAGTGTGTCTTATAGACGACCGCGACAACCTACCTACCTACCTACACTAAAATTTAATGAGCTATAAAAATTGGTTATATTTTTGCCTTTTGATTTGTGTTTTTTAAATATTGCATTATTGAAATTGGATTTGTATGGTTTTTGTTAAAGATTTTGAGCATCGTTTTGCAGTTCGCTAGTAGTATATCGTTTTTACGGATTGCCGGCGAACTGTGCTTTTCATCCGACGGCCAGTTTGTCGGAGAACAAATTGTTCACCAGAACGAGTTGGAAACGACGTCGTTAAGAAGTCGTTCGGCAAATTGGGTATGCTTGTACAAATCTGCCGCTCTAATATTGAACTCTCCGATGAAAGGTTGCATTTTCTGTTTATTTGCTAGGTACTCGTAGTATTTCTATGCATTCATATTTTGTTGGTCGTTTATTTGTTTGCTTGTCTGATTGAAATGCATGCGCCTGGGCTAACGGTAAACGAAAATGATGACCAGAAAAAGGTAAACTGCTAAAAGAATTTAAATGAAAATAGCAAAGGTTACCTAGGAAATATTATAAATGGGAGATGGGCAGCTGGAAAGGAGGTCAAATGGTTGGTAGACAAAAACAAACTTGGACAGAATTTTCATGAAATGAAAAAGGGTTAATACTAATGGAGAAAATATCTACCGTGAAAAGTATATATGTATATGTGTACACCGCCGTTTGTAAATATTGTTAAGCTCCATTACGCATCTACATGTTTACATACATATGTGGAATCCCTGCGGAAAATAACTATTAATTAATAAAAAAGAACCAACTTATAGTTAGCTTTTTTGCGGGATTTCGATAAATACCTAACTTTAAATTAGCTATGACAGAACTAAATTTAAATAAGTTGTAAAATCGTAATTTATATTACAATTTTCAAGTTAGGTCTGGCTGAATTCGAACATGGGACCACCTCAAGCAGAATATGTAAACGAATATGTAATGTTAAATAGTGTAAATAAATAAATAAGTAAAAATAAAATAAAAAAGATTGCCTTTCTTATTGATATTTTGTGTCCAAAAGTAGTTAGTTACAAATTAGCTGACTTCTAATGCGGAGGTAACCACCCTTGACTATTTCGCGGCCATCGCCATACAAATATAGCTAGCTTTCCTCAAAGAAAATATATAGATAATAGTAACCTTTAGTTCCTTCCTAATCAACTTCAAGTTAACTTATAGTTAGATACATTTCCTGCAGGGTATTTATGTAAGTATTTTCACATTGCTAATTCACCTATCAACCAATAAAATACCAGCAACAATGCATGGTCATCAAAAAAATTTAAAAATGTTTATACGAAAAGCATTGCATTCTCCATTGCAACCAGCAGGCATTTACGATAGAAAGTTGACAGCTGAACAAACTGGAAACAATGTTAAATCACCAATTTGAAAAACAATGAAGTTATTTTACAGTATACATAGATCGTTGTGTGGAGTACAAAGTGCTTTCGTTTAAGTACTAAGGACCAGTTATTCAGTGCAACGGTTTAAACTCAGTGTAAACGCTCGAGTTCGCTAGTTTAAACTAAATTAGCCACCCGAATATCAGCCATCTTTTCAATATGAACGCAGTTTACTTCATCTAAGTTTAAACTGGCATTGAAAAACTGGTCCTAAGTCACTTCAGCATATGAGGAAGTGATGTCAAAAATCGCTGGAAAAAAGACCGGCATGACTCTGAATGACTCAACTGTGTGTAGTCGAAAGGCGTGTCGGAACGTACACAAATGACTCGCGGGTCAGACGCACCGTCTATGGCGCCTCTTAGAATCAACTTTGTAGTTATGTACATATATAATCCAAGTAACCATCAGACCCTCTTTCGCTAGGGGTGGTTAGAAGTTCTTGCCACCACTACGTAGGATATGGGTTCGGTCCCTGGTCCTAAATAAGAAGAAGTTTTTTCTAACAGCGGTCACCCCTCGGCAAGCAATTTCAAACCTCCACGCATGATTTAGTACTTTTCATTTACGCTAAAATATCAGGCCGCTCACCATAAATTGAACGACAAGCTTATCCAAAAAGTGTAAGCGCAAAATTATTACTAGGCATCGGAACCCCTACTTTTACCCACTAAACATCCAACTGTCCTGTTACCCCCAGTACTACTGTCAATTTTTTCATCGGGAGGTAGTTTAAACACTAAACCCTACATTCCGTAGTAAAGCCTAGGACCGGATGTGATGGCATACTGCTTTGTTCCCTCGTCAGCGGAATACTCAAGGATTCTTTTGTGAAGGTAGCTTCTAATTATGTTAGCCAGGCACCAATAACTTTTTAACACGTTTAGAATATGCACTCAGTCTGCGGAATTGAGTATACTTTTGAAGTCTGGTATGATCTTTGCAGCCGAATTCTCCACCGCTAGCCTGTGATTGCTTTTGTGGCTATCGAAATTGCATGGCAACCTTTTCTCCCAGCATTCATACTGGTTCATGCTGGTCACAGCGTCACTCTATTGTGGGCTTCTGGGCGGTTGAAAAACAAATTTTGCAACTGTCCACAAGCCTCGGTGCCATTCTAAAGGAGTCTAGGATCTTTAATTCTGCCTGCCTATCCGACATAACATTTATTCTGGCCAAATTTGTTATCTAGGAACACAGAATAGACAGAGGAGAAATTCCTGTAGTCATACCAAGAGCATACGTTGAACAGGTACACATAACTCCTGTCATGGCCACGCAAATTAAGCGGCGTAGCTTTTATTTTAGTCACCACCACACCAGTGCGGCATATGTAATAACGGATGGAAAATCTATACGCATTCGAGCCTCGTATAATTTATTAAGATTAGCATTTATAAGGAAAGCCGATGGTCTCTTGGTATGTCAGGTTTAGAGACTCACAATGTGGATAGCTAGATCTTCTATCCCACAGTGTCCTCTGCGGGGTTCAATCAATTTATTAATTAAATAGCCATTGAAAAGATATCATAAAAAAAATTATTTGTTTTCTAAGACAGTCAAGCCAATGAAGTATCTAGAGCTTAGCTTTAACAATTTGAGACCACAGACTTCTAATGTAGTCTAATAACTCGTCATCCGCACCACATATTTAAATAGTTTTACCAAGCCTATGCGTAGAGGTATTCGCTAAGACTTACAAACCCCTTTAAAGGTGCATAACTTGCCTATGGAAAGACCTTGCAAACCGTACGAGGGTTTTGTAAGACTAAGTGAATACCCCAATGAAAAAATAAATTCGGCGACTAACTAAGTACGTATGTACAGTATCGGTCATATCTATAGCACGCCATTTCAAAGTGATATTGTGTGCCACTTATGTTTATTTATTTATTTTTAAGAATTTTCAATTAAAATACAGTTCATTCTCAGACAAACCCCATATAAACCCAAGTGTAACAACATGTAGAAAACTAGAAAAAAGAGCAACAAATTTTCACATAAATTTCAAGCTTTTTTCTCGGAAGTGTAAGAATTTTTTTGAGTACACAGTTTTGTAGCCCCTTCAATTTTAGTCTGATAATGTGCAAGTTTCAAGTGGCTAAAAGTTACCGTTGATTTTTTAGAATTTTTTTCGTCAAAGGTGTTGCGGATTTCTTCCATATACAAATAAATTGAGTTTATTCATTATATGGAAGCCAATGCGACAAAAAAAATCTAAAAAATAAACGGTAATTCGTAGCCACTTCAAATTCGCACATTATCAGACTAAAATTGAAGGACTAACAAACTGTGTACTCAAAAAAAATTCTAACTCTTCCGAGAAAAAAGTTTAAAATTTATGTGAAAATTTGTTGCACTTTTTTGTAGCTTTCTAAAAGTTATTAAGCTTGGGTTTGTATCGGGTTTGTCTGAGAATGAACTATATTTTAATTGAAAATTCTTAAAAATTAATAAATAAACATAAGTGGCACAGAATATCACTTCGAAATGGCGTGCTATAGAGATGACCGATACTGTATATCTTCAATCAGCTGAATTATTTTCCGCCAGTTAAACAGCTTTGCAGCTTAAATTAAGAATGTAAAGTTAGAGAACTAGAAAGTGAAAGTAAATTTCTTGCAGGAATAGAACCTTAGTAACAGCAGAAAAAAACACCAGAATAATTAGCATGAAAAAGGAATACTAAATATTATTCAGACAACATTCTTCAAACACCAAAATATGCCTACAGAAACACAAGGAAATAATTAATGTGGAGTACATATGAAAGTAAAATTAGTCGAGACAACAAAAAAATTTGTCTGTACGACGTGCCCCACTTGAATGCATATGAATAATTAGAACGCCATGGTTTACGTAATTTCGCTGTTGCTGGTCTCACAACTACACCAAGAAAAACCCAATGTCTGCTGGCGATAGAAGTATGGGAAGAAGAAGCACAACTACAAAAATTTAGGCAGGCACAATACAGGGATACAACACGCTGCAGCAAAAAGTGCAGAATTCAAAAGCAAATAGAAAGGAATCCTACAACACTACGCTACCAATAAAGTGCTACCAAGTTGCTTGCGGAACAACGTCAGCGACCAGACTGAAAACCATATTTGAGAAAACTTGTAAAATAAAGGACTTTCCAGGATAGCCAGCCGGCAAAGGTGACACAACAAACACTAGTGTTGCAAGGCTTGTAGGACTCTAAACTCTACAAATAAAATCCAGTCTACAAAACTTCGCAGCGAATAACGAAGTACAAACAACAGTTGTTGGGCGCATGCGCGGCGAAAAAAAGTAGGGATATTTTTTCAATCAACTCAACCAAGGCTGCAGGAACACACATTCATAGCTGTGCAACTGGACACTCATACGGCACATAAAACTAACGGGTTGCGAATGGCGAACGATTCAGTCGTTCATATAAAATTGACGCGTACGGTTAGCAAGTGGCAAGTAAACACGCGCGCGCTCGATTCCGTTTGTGCCGCATGCGAAGTCGAATTCAAAGCCTAAAAGCAGCAAAAGCGGAAGTACGACGGTGTAGAAGTAGTAGAAATTACGCACGCAGGCCGTGAATGTGTTTGTGAAGATGGTTGAAGGAGTATGAAATAAGAAAAAAATATGCTTAACGAATATTAATGTAAAAAGTGTTGCATACTATGTTGAGGAGGCCGAGTGAGGTGTTGAGAGCATGGGGAGGAGAAAAACGCGAATAGAAGGGCATATTGGTTATGTACTAAGTGGTAAATGTAGTAAGACATTAAAAAATGCAAAATTTATGTGCAGAATGTCGCGAAAAAATATGTGTGAAGCAAAAAACTATGTATGTATGTACATAACCTACATATAGGCGCTCGCATACAATTTCGAAATTTTTTAATACACACACTTGTATATTAGAAAATAAATATACAATATAAATACAGGAGAAAAGCATTTTAAGTTTCATTTGCAGCGAAAAAAAAATTGTATACTACACACATGAAAAAATCGATGCAGTGCCGCAAAGTATGCAACTAAGTGGCGTACAAGTAGAAATAACAACAAAATATGTTCCCGTAATGATTGATGGTACTCGGCAGCCCAGCTTGCTGCTGCATTGACCACTCTGTGCATGCGAATGTAAGTACATACATAGTTTGTAGGACATTCAGGTATTTGTGTTGGTAGTATTTTGCAACAGCTGACTGCGCATAAATGTGTATTTAGTCATTGGAATTAGGTAGCATATAAGAAAAATGTGTTGAATGACATTTTGACTCTATCTACTTATATGCATACATATATAGATACATATAATGGTTCTGAAGAAATTGAGAGCTTAAAGAGCTTGAGAGCTTGAAGTAACTATTGGACGGCAAACAAGTTTTGCGACACTTTGTTGCTGTTTTTGTAGTTTTATATAGTCCTTTTACTAGACTTACCGGGGATACTTACATTGATAGTTACGAATAAAACAAATTATTACAAAGGTGTGACCATTAAGTCAAAGCCCCGTCAGTTATATAAGGCAGAAGTGCAGCGGAGGTAAAGGAAAATAAGAATATCAATGGAGCTGAAAGCCAACGCAGCAGCCACCAGGCATACATTTGTTCAAGTTATTGTTTTTTTATGTCACAGCAAATCAACAGGGTCCACAGGAAACGTGAACAGCAACGGGTAATGATTAAGATTAGAATTGAGATTAAGATTAAAATTTAGTTAAAGATTAATTTAAGATTTCGATTGAGGTTAGGGTTATGATTGAAATTGAGATTAAGATTAAGATTGAGATTTGGATTAAGACTAATATTAGGATTGAGATAAAGGCTAAAATGAAGATTAAGATTAACTTTGAGACTCAAATCGAAGTTGCGACTAAGATTGAAGTAGGGATTGTGATTAAGATAAAGTTTAAGGTTAGATTTATTTTGAGATTAAGATTTAGTTTAAGATTAATTTGAGATTTCGATTGAGGTTGAGATTGACGTTGGGGTTAAGATTGAGATTTGGATTAAGATTAAGAATAAGGGTATAATTGACATTAAGGTTAAGACTTAACTTAAGTAAATGATTAAGATTAAGTTTAATTTTGAAATTGAAATTAAAATTGAGGTTTAGATTAAGTTTATTATACAGAAAAATACTCATATAATATGGTGAGCTAAGTAATAGTTAACCTTGTTAACTTCACTAGTGCGTGGGATCCACACACAACCTATTTATAGATATATAGCTGTATTTGTCTTGACACTGATGTGTCGGCTGCACGGGTGATATTATGAGGATGTGATTTGTCATTTTATTTTGCAGTTTTTTTTTTACTGGCGGCACACTGTCAATTTGCTTTATTTGACATGCAAAAACAAAAATAACATGGTGTGTTTATCGAACATTTCAGTACATCTGTATGTTACACGCATTTCACACACATCCTTAGTGTTTTTTTTTTTGAACAATTCTGCGCTTCGCCATTTGCACGCAACCACAGTCAGCAACATTTTGATAGATATGCACGATTTCTGCATAAAAAATATGGGCTGCTGCTGTTTGCATGCTCAAGATTATGCTTATTTGTCACCAAAGAAACACGCAAGTAAACATGTCATTCCAAAAAATCAAGACGTGACGTAGAGAGAAATATATAACGCGGAAAACTTCGTAATAATCAATTTTTGAAAGCCAAGTGATGAGGCGGGAAAGCAAGATATTATAATAGCTGTAGTTTAAGAAAGAAAATTTGTATTATAGTATCCAGCTATCTAGAAAAATAAAACATTGGTTTGAAAACAGTTAAGAAATATGCATCCATCGAGTCTGTTTGCCGCAATCAAGAAGCAAATGGTCGTATATTTTTTTTTTTTTGTGGAAATTTACCGCAACGCCAAAAGTACAAGCAACAGGAATATGTATGAAATATATTTTCTGAGCTGAAAACCAATATTACATAAAAGCTTAAGGAACACATTTAAAATAAATTTGATTGAAAGAATAGTATAAAGTAACTTATGGAGGAATGCGCGTATGTCTCCAGAATAACTTTTTTGGCATCTGAGGCATTATTTTTAAAGTCGAACGAATTTCATAAAGAAATGAAGTCATGTCATCAATTCGCTTAAATTTTTTTTATAGCTTCCTTACATGAAGTAAGATAACAAGTATTCGAGTATTGCCGTTATTCTGACTAATCATGTACTTCTTCAAATCGTTATATATCGGGTTCTGTTCATCGTAGAGATTTCATCTTAACGTCATTTTAAAATTAAGGAAACGGACTTAATATTTTTGTATATAAGATGCTTATGATTTTCTAATGCTATCTTAGCTTTATTCAGTTAAACATTTTAAAGTTTATTTCCATAGTTAAGACAGTAAATTCGAGATTTAAAATCATCCCATCATAATTCTTGTTTATTTCTCTATAGAAACCATGTTTTGGAAAATTGGGGGTTTTTCAAGAACTATTTTTAAAATATTTTTTTAAGACGAGATGACATCTTTTTTTACGAAATCGGTCCGACTTAAAAAAGAATGCCTCATATGTAAAAAAGTTCAATAATATTACAAAATGTCTAAAAAGTTCACTTTAACCGATTTCTATAAATATTTTTTAAAGGAAAGGCGATCATTTGATCTTAAAATGTTATATGAGAATTGCAGTCGGTTTTGTTTTATGCTTAAAAATTAATTGTTTATGTACAAAGCCATACGTTTATAATTTTATTTTGGTTAAAAATACCCATATATGTGGGGAAAGAAATAAAAAATTAACGCTACCAGTCACATACATACATTCATGCACATGTGGTCAGCTGATTAAGATAAGCGACATTTTCAGCAGTTTTTCTTTATTTTCTTTTTTTTATTTAATATCTATATTCTTTTATAAAGGTCTAGCACATTACATTAAAAGCACCACATAAATCCACATTTTAAACTTCTTACAAAGATTTTAAAAATTCTGCAAAAAAAATGTAAACTTTTATTAAAATTTAAAAAAAAAATTTCAGGTATGCAGTTTTATAGTGCATTAGATTTTAATAGGTTACAGTGCAAATTCTAAAAAGCTAGAAAATTGCGTTTATTTTTAATATAGTTTTTTTTTTGCTGACGCTTCTAGGCATTTTCCTATATACATACATATATGAGTAATTATCGAGCATACTTTGTATGGGAGAAAATGCTCAAAAAGGTATTAAAAGCCAATGCGTCTGGCGTCTTGAAATTTCCGCCTTAAATTTAGTGGGCTACAAAATTGCATACATAAAATTTTTCTAAAAATTTTTAAAGTTTTTATGTGTAATCGTTAAAGTTTGTTTAATTTTTTTTAATTTTATACGAAGTTTGAACTGAGGATTTATGAAGTGCTGGTTATGTAATTTGCTAAAACTTTATAAAAAAAAATATATAACCGTTCAATAGTTAATATAAAATAGCCAAAACTGGTCAAAATTCAATCTAATGAAATGAAATGAAATGAAATTTAATCAGCTGAGCAGAAGGGTACATAGATATGTACCAATTTAAACAACTACTTCAACGTTTGTGGGTGTTTTTATATTTCTAAATTGCTTTTGTATCTACGGCTATGGCTGCCAACTGCCAATATCTCTGGATTGACACGCCATGCCATAAATATTTATCTAGGCTTATATTAATGTATTTGCTGATTTTGTGTTTTTTTTTTTAAGTCAAAATTAATTGTTTAAAAACGCTTCTCAAATGCTGGGTTTCACCAATCACTTTTAAAATTTATCAAACTGTTAAAATTTAAAATAGCACAATTTCCGGAAAAATTGTGTTATTTTAAATTCAAACAGCCAAAAAAATTTAAAATTGATTTGTGAAATCGAGCATAAAAATCTTTATTAAATGCAATGAAAAAGTTAGCAAATGAAAAAGTTAGCAAATATAAAGAAATATTTAACTGTTCTTCTGTCAAACGAAGGTGGAGGTAATATGAAAAACTTATATTATATATTTAATTTTTTAGATTTACAGTTTTATTTTAACTCAATGTGTACTCATAAATGTTCAAAGAGAAAATTTGTGTGCAAGTAAAAACTATAGTCCAGAAAAAGTGATGACAATATCTGCCTTTTCAGAAGTTTACACATTAACTGCCAACCGATCGTATGGAAAGTCTCTTGAGGTTCAAATGCACATGAGCATGACAAACCTTCAAAACAGATTATTAAAATTCTTAGCAAGATATAAAAAATGTTCACGCTTCAGCTACTCAGCTTTAATTACAACAGCAGAGTCGTAGTACATATGCACATATATACACACATATGTATTTTGGGAAAATCGATAAGCGAGCTGCAAAGCAGTCTGAAAGAGTTATTGCACAAGCTGGAGTGAGTCTGCAAGGCTTTTGAAATTATGTTTGTGGTATGCAATGTGCAAAATTATTAGCATAAAAGATTAAATTCCTCAATTTTACAATTAATTTGTAAACGCTTCATGCTAGAAGTGGTAACGGTTATGTCATGCTTGAAATGCGTGTTTTAAACTTTTATTACAATACACGTATAAATGAGATATTTTAGTTAGTATTTATGGTAAGGTACTGAATCTTTGTACGAAGATATATTAAATGAATTCCATAATCATGGAGGAGGGCTGGTATCTAATTAAAAAATCAAATGCATCTTGAATTAAGGGAATTATTTACTTGAAATTTGTATTAGGTTAAAAAGGTTTTTTTTTAATATCTTGCCACCTGTTTGAAAAGTCTAATTTAAATTAATAATTCGCATAATATTTGAAGTGTTTAAGGTGTCAATCGGAAAGTTATTTATATGCCTTTAGTTTCAACACTTAGAATATAAATGAGTTGTTTTTCAAGGGCTGCCACCTATTTAAACACTATATTCAATTAATTTAAATGAATTATAACAATATGGGTTTAAATCGAAATAATAAGACTGTATTTCTAGGCTACACGTTGGAGGGTTGTGACCTTCTTTGAAAAAAAAAAAAATACTTGAATTATTGGCATCAGACAATTGTAATATGAATCACAGCGTAGGTGTCAGATTACAGAAGTTTAATAAGGTTGTAGTTAGAAAATACTTTGAGAATTATTGCCATCTATTTGAAAAGTCGAATCTTAATAAATTACACACAAGTTGAAATGTCTAACTTCAGAGTTTTTGTATTTAGAAATTTTTACTTCGAACATGTAGAATTTTTTGTGGTGTTTGAAGAGGGTTACCACCTTTTTGAAAATTAAATTTAAATAAAATTATTTTATATGTTAAATGAGTTATTACCATATGGGTATTAATCTTAATATTTATTTTTAAGCTAAACATATCAGGGTTAAAAAGTCAAAGTGAGCTTGGAATATGGGAGTTAGGAAATTCAAGTACATATCGTCGTTTAAAGTGCTAAACGGCGTATCAACAAAATGCAAAACCGCGTATCAGCAAAATGCAGAACCGCGTATCAGCAAAATGCAGAACCGCGTATGTGAAGTTTTAGAAATCATTTTCTAGAGTGTAAAAACGCCCATATTCTATTTTTTTAGAAATAAATCGCACTTCTGGTTAGCATATTTCAGGACGAATGGATAAGGATTGAGCCAAGAGCTTGTGTGAGCAAATCCAATTTTTGGCAGCTAATGTCAGTTACGCGGTTTTGCAGAATGACGATACGCGGTTTTGTACTTTAAACGACGATATGCATATGTACAATGTACATACATTCTACAAAAAGATATACAAATATGGGTGTCAGATAAAAAGATTAAAGAAGGTTGCCACCTGTTTAAAAAGCTGAAATCAAAACTATTTAACAATTTGAATGAATTATTAAAATATAGGTATCAATCGAAGTGGTTATAAAATGTTTATTTCTTAATTAAATATAGGAAAGTTGCCACCTGTTTACAAATTAAAGTTGTGCTTGAATTCAGGGAAAAACTTTATTGAAAAAGAATCACAAGAAAGAGGTTTAAGAAAATTTTGGTGTGAAAAATATTTTGAAGGGGTGAGGGCATTCTCGTATATAAGAGGGTGATGGCATTCTGGTATATAAATACATACGAACATAAATACTTTCATACGTTAACATATTCATATTTATTAACTTTCTTTATGCACGGCAACAAGTATGCTACTTTTACGCCCCGGCAGAAATCAAAGCAAAATTCTGCTTGATGAAGATTTCAAGGTTGTTGGTGGAAAGCATTAAGAGCTCATTAGCGCTCCTTCAGAAATTCGAGTTTCTTTAATTACATCCACTCTATTAAACAAAACATCAAAGAAACTCGCATTAAATTAATATATTTCGAAGATAAGAAATCTTTTGGAGCGCGGACAAAAGAATAAAGGTTAAAAAAATGTTCAAATAAATAATATCTCTCTGGCATTAAATAAGCTAAGGAGCCTTTCTGTGATTTTTAATTGCCAAAAAAATCATATGCTACGAGAGTTGCTGATAAATCCTTGTCAAGTAATTTTATGAGGAGTTTAGTCGGAGTGTTCGCGATTCCGAGATATTAATAAAAAATAATATTAAAAAAAAAAATATCAAAAGTAATGCTTATACATATGCATATATATATGTACATTAGGATGGTCTAAAATAAGTAAAGTCGGAATTTTAATGCTCTCACCCCCTAGGATTGTTCTATATCGAAAAAATATACCCCGATTTTCTTATTTCGAAATCAAAAAATATTTAGCGGCCGATCAAAGCGCTCAAAGTTTTCCATGTATTTAATATGGGGAAAAAATTACTTTCGAAGAAATGGTATAAAATTCTTGAAAATCAATATTTTTCGACGGGAGAGAATTGTTTATTTAATAATTTTTTGCTCCTAAAGTTTTTTTTCCCCCATTGCATTTCTGGGGGTTTTGGCGGATCTATAAAATATAATTACTATGAAAAAGTGGTTAGTAAATAATTGGGTATTATTATTGGGTATCTTCGGAAGAAACAGAGTTTTCTGATCCAAAAGTATTGATTTAAATCAATTTCGATAATTCTATACCATTTCTACGAATAGTTGTTTTTCGCTCATATAAAATACATGGAAAACTTTGAACGCTTTGAGTGACCTCTAAATATTATTTTTATTTCAAGATAAAAAATAGTAGTAGTAGTAGGGGGTGAGGGCATAAAAATTCCAACTTTACTTATTCACCTGCCACCTTTCTTAGCCAGTAACGGATTTTTTTTTTTTAATTTTTATTTTATTTTATTTTTTTTAACTCGTATTCTAGTATTTTACTTATCCAATTAAAACCTTTTTTCGGACTGTTTCTATTCACCTACTCAGCCATAACTATCCAACACTTCAAAAAAAGTCATCGGTGGCATACAAAAGACTGATGCCATTTGACTAAATTCGGCAACAAAAAATTAAAAATAACAAGGAAAGTAAAAATTGGTTTTAGTTTTTTTCTCCGATTTCAATTGAGTTGACACTGGTTGCCATTTACAGAAATTCATTTGAGGATTTTCAAATGTCGCACGCTGGGTAAGCTGATGTAGCAACTTTTATTAAATTATAGCCTCATCTCTGTCTGCCCAATTTTACTCTTTCTCATAGCATCGATTTTTACGCTTTTCATTTCAACATAACATTGTCATGTCCTCTCAAAAGCCTTCAAACACATCACTCGTTCTGCCTATGTTGTCATGTGCCCTTTAAAAAAAAAAAAACAAAAAACATTTCATCAGGCGGTCTGTCAGCACCACAAATACATCAAGTGATGCCATAAAAAATGATGCGCACTACCGGTGTTCGAAGTATAATTGGCTTTGTTTTGCGAGAAATAACATTGCGTAAGTTTCACACACACACACACACACACAAAATAAATAAAGACAAAAATACCAAAGATACCAGCACAAAATTCAATACGACGACCCTTTCTGTCAGGAGGCATTTCTTCATAGCCATTAACTGCATTTGAAAAATGATTCCAAGCCTCCCCAGTTGACACTTAGGGCACAATTCTATTAAAAGCAGATAAGCAATAAAGTAGACTTTGAATAGGTTTGTGTGCGTTTCATTTTTCGCTTAGCGGTTTTTGTTACTAAACTATTCTCTGTACATTTATTTTCTTATTTTCTTTTAACACTTTTGTCCCTCTGGTGCCGATGTGCACAAAAATTGGCACAGAATGCTTGTTTGTTGGTTGTAATGGAAACCTTTTTGCACTTTGGTTGCGCAAAAAATTGTTAAATCATTACTCATGTGCAAGTAAAGCAAAACAAAACAAAATAAAACGAAAGAAAAAAGCATGCTTTGAAAAAATGATGATGAAAAACTGCTTAGAAGTATGGCCGATCGTAGGCATAAATTCGATTTTGATGGTCGCTGATGGCAGTTGTGGCCAAAAGTTTTCTTATTAGTAAATAGAGAGCAGTCTGAGATTGATAATAATTTATGTCAAAGTTTACTGGCTGCTTTAAGAGAAGACACAAAGCACGGAAGAGTGAATGAAAACGGTTTTGTTTAAAATTGTTCAAATTTCTTTTTTTATGTAAACAAATTTTGTATCGCCTTTTCAGCGGCCTCTCAAAAAAAAAAGGAATTTTCTCTTAATAACACTATCCAACACCGACAAATGCTATATAAATATTGCACCGTGCGATGGTAAATTTTGTACTTAAAAAAATCAATATATTCGCGAGACTAGGGGCCAAAAGTAGTACAGCAGTTTTCACTTTCGAAACGATTTTTTTAAAGGACTTCGAAATTTCGAAAATACGACTAATTTAAAAAATTATTTAAAAAATTCAGTACAATGTAGAACAGGAATATGGGTTTCAAATAAAAGAGAAAATTCTGTAGAATTAAAAAATATTACACCATTTTGTGCATAGGGACAAATGGGTATGGAAAACGTGCTTTTAATATTTTGTCCTTGCATATCCTTGAAAATTTCCAATATTTATTTTTGAAAAAAAAAAAATATGTGTGAGGACTAATATACACTTCAAACCTTGTTAGCTTAAAATGTAAAATTTATTAAAAGGGAATTTTTATTACAACCCTTTCGTCCTTCTGGAACAAATTTTTTTTTTTAGTTTTCACGCTCTGAATTGGTACCCATATTGTTATTGTATGTAGTATAGTAGTGAATTTTTTTTTAAATAATTTTTGGAATTAATCATATCGTTGAGAGCTAATAAATTGTAATTCATCAGAACTTGTACTGTCTTCGAAAAAGTTGGTCAGCGCGACATACTTTTTCACAGCATTTAGCATTTGTTCATGCGTGTTGAGTAGCATTTTTGTAAATTTTTCGGACTTTGTAATTTGAAAACAGCCTAACTGTAAAGTATTTAAATATTGATTTATTCTTATTCATAAGATAAGAACTATGAATAGACAATTTTGCTTAAAGAAAACTTCAGATAATTCAAATTAACAGAAATGGAACAAAAATCAGCTACCTTCAAATCACTCATACGCCCTGCCTCTCGCACAATATTAATCAGCTGGGCGTACTATCACCCACACTCCTGCACTTTCAGCGCATATTTTCTGTTTAACTAAATATTAATTTGACATGTTGACATATTGACATATAAATATAGGATTTGTTTTATTTGGGTACATAAGTGCTAATTAGCTACAACCACCAATAAAAGCGATTAACAAAATCGAGTGATAAAAATGTAGAATAGAAATAAGTGAAACTATATTGAATATATTTGGGCGTCACTTTCGTATGTTTCCATATATAAAGAAAAAAAAATAACAACAAAACACACAAATAATAATAAATATAAAATAACGATAACAACTGAATTTATTACTTACAGTTTTGCTGTCATTCAAACGAATGAGGGCGTTGTAATAGAATGTGGGCGGGACGAAAGCAAAAATATGTTGTCAACATGCGATTGATGGTATCGTAATGTAAGAAGGTTAAACTGAAATAGGGTGACCAGACGGCCTGATTTATCAGTACATGTCCTGATTCCAAGGTCCAATTAAAGTGTCCTGACTGATTTCTCTTTTTCCGCCTAATGTCTCGATTTTTACAAAACTGACCTTTTATAAAACTATTGTCGTGTAAACATATCACTAGATGTTCATGTATGTATCAACATTGTGACATATAGATGTTAAAGCTGAAGCTCCATAGCAAATTTTTCGGGCGTTGCAGCTTGCGGCAGTCAAGCTCTTATAACTGAATAGAGCGCTTCTCCCTTGCAAGTGTCCTGATTTTTTTTCGACTCATCTGGTCACCCTTAAGCGAAATCAAGTGAATATTTTAAGTAGCTTGTAATGCTTGTATACATTATTATTGCGTACATAAATTTGAGTAGATGAACAAAAAAAAAATATCAATTTATGCATACGCGTGCTCTAGTTATTCATAATTTTATTGAATGTGTATTTACTTGTACACGCGTGTGTGTAGTTTTGTATGGACATACTTATATGATAAATAGATTATTAATATCGAATTTTTCGCTAATAAAGTTCACTTGAATTTAGAGAAAAATATGAAGATGCTTGTATGGAAGTACTTATTCTTAAAAGTAAAGAATATATAAATAAAAGTCTTCAATGACTGTTATCTAAAACATATAATATAAAAATAAAAAATAATTGTTATTTTGGATTTATAATATAATAAGCAAAAATAATTGTTATTTTTTTTTGAATTCGCATAAATATTGCGAATAAAAAATATATTTTCAAATTTTAGTCTCGATGAAAAAAGAAATCGATTGGTAGGTATCATTTAGTTGTAGAACATTTCCTTCTTAGTGTATTTTTCCATAACAATATTTATCAGTAACTATTATGTTCGGTCCCTTGCTTGAGATGCTGCGACTGTAGGCCCCGACAACGACTCATAGTGGGTCAGTTCTGCAGCTAGTACTTTTTAGCTGTTATTTTTTTTCTTTATCTGGGAAAAATTATTATATAGTATGTGTTTCAGTCGCCAAATGGTGCAGCAAAAATGATTTAAAGTAAAACCCAAAAATATTTACATAGTAAATTTCTCTCGGAAAATAAAGTGTGAAAAAATTCCTACAGCCATTTATTCTCGGAGAAAAGATAAGCTTCCCTAAAGGGTCCAGGTATTTGGGAGTTATCCCAGATGACAAAAAACTTTTCAAGAACGCCCCATTTTAGAATTTTATTGAAAAACACCATATCTCAGAATTCGGTTGAAGAATGCCCTATCTCAGAACTCGGTTCAAAAACGTCCCACCTACCTCCAAAAGGTATTGAAAATGTGATGAGATAGGGCATTTTTGAAACGAATTCTGAAATAGGGCCTTCTTCAACCAAATTCGGTTCTTGAAAGGTTTTCTGGCATAGGGCGTTTTCGGAACTGGCTGCCGAAATAGGTCGATCCTCCACTCAGCAGTCGATATATCCTGCATGACTTAGCTTCAGTCAAAATTTTTAGGAATTTTTCCCCAATCGTACCAACTGGGACAACGAACGGCCAAAAATCCCGGTGGGAAGCAATAAATATTTAGTGGTCAAGACTGACCACGGCGTCAGAGCAGGACTCTATGGCCTCAGCATGAGGCAAATGAACTCTGTCGTTCAGACCGAGGTGTAGGCCTTTGAACCATCGCTGTGCAGTATCTATGTAGAAAGTGAGGCGACCAACAAAAACATCTACATACACTCCGACAGCAGAGTAGCGCTCCTCGCTCGTAAAAAAAATGTTTCCACTTAATCACTTATATCTTACGAATCAATGGAACAGCCTTATGCCGAATAAGGCAAAAGAAAGCCAACAAAATTCTCTATAAACCGTGTATATATCACTTTTCGATAGGCCTAATAGTTTCTAAGAAATTAATTAAACATTCCAAATTTTCTATTTTTTTTCATGCTTTGCCAAAATTAACATCCCTGACGTTCATATGTAGTGCTCCTTCCCACTTTAACAAGCTGTTGGAACAAATTGGATCAAAAAGTTTTAAACTATCTACTCACTCTCTTGATTAAAATCATCAGCACTTAATCTGTTATCGATTAACAAGTTGGACTACCAAGTATTACTGTCGGCACACACACACACTTAAACAACTCACACAGACACTTAAACAACTCATTCCTTTCTTATACTCGTACTTTCTTATACTCGTACTTAATCAATGCAACCCGTGCACGTCATTTCAACCGTTCTGCTTTTATAACTGCATAAAAGCTTTTATTGAGTTTTAAAAGTTTGAACTTTAAGCTCAATACTCAACAATTTAGCAACGAATCTCGAAACGTTAAACTTATACAAATAGTTAGCTTCCAATAGTTTCTTGAAACAATTCTGATAAAGGTAAAATATTTTAATTATGCAAAGCGATAAGACCGTTAAGAAAAAGGAAACTAGAAACTAAAAGCAAAAATTGTGTAGACAAAGGAAAACTTGTGCGCGGATGAGTGGATGAGAGAGAAGGATTTGAGTGTGTAAGGCTATGTGGGTTCAAATTGACGAAGGCAGACGTGAATTAAAACTAAGCGGAAAACCTATTTTCCATCAAGGGTCAAAATGGGCAGGTGATAAATTTAAGGTGCTTGGAAATAAATGAGAAACTGAACTGACTACCACATAATAAACTGCAGTAATGACTATTTGAGCTGTAGGCGGCATCGTGCGGAACTGTGCATTTGTCAAATAACAAAACATTTTGCAACTTTCTGATGTGCTTGCGCTTAACACCTCAAAAGTACATCAAAGTTGAAATTAAAGCGAAATTTGTTGAGAGTGGATATTGATAAAGGAGAAGTGAATGGGTGATGATGAAAAGGTGAATGCAAATTTTAATTAACTTAATTGAAATGTTTTTGGAGTTGAGTAAGTGGAGATTGTATTTGTTAAGTAATGGATCAAAAAACTTCGCCAACCGCCTCTTTCCTGCATTTGGTCCTTCCATTTTGTTTGCGGGTGCCTTTGCTTTCGTTATCCACCAATGGGTATTTTCACTGCGGCGCACAGTGGTTCGGCTCCATACATTTTTTGGAAAAAATATAAGGAGTCGTCCTAGGTCATTGAAACTTTGCACACAGGTTATATGTGAGCTAGTTAAGAAATTCCAGAAAATTCCAGAAATGGTTGAAATCGGTCAACCCCTAGGGGTACCTCCCTTGGACCTATAAAAAAAAAAAATTAAATACAAATTTTAATTTCAGCTCAAAAAAGGAAGATCTCTTCACGAAACTTGGCGCATAAGTTACCCTCATTAAAGGCATTGACAGTACCAAAAATAGTTGAAATCGGTCACTCCCTAGGGGTACCTCCCTTGGACCTATTAAAAAAAAAATTTAATACAAATTTTGATTTCGGCTCAAAAAAAGTAATGTATCTTCACGAAACTTATTATATAAGTTACTCTCATGAAATATATCGCAAAGTTATCTAATGCTCTTTGTGTCTACACATTCGTAAACAAATATAATTATAATTTCTCGTTGTTCGCTTCGCGTTGCCGCAGTATTCGCCACAATATATAAACGTCAATATATTTTCATAATCCTAAAAGTATTATTTCTTATAACTAATATTTTATCTAATCCTTTCTATGCCTACACATTCGTAAACAAAAAAATGTCACATAGATGTAAATGTTAATATACACGCATGATCCTAAAAGCATGCTACATTTTGTCACTTTTATTAAAATTTGAAGTGACTTTTCATCATCATTTAAATCAAGTTTACGTCGAGAAGGGCAAATATAAGCAAACATTTGTTTCAGAAATCGATAGAAAATATTCCAAATTTTCATTTTATTACAGTTAGATGATGTAGCACGCTGTAGCACACAAACTTTTTGTCCATTGAAAGTAGCAAAGGCAGCATTTATGAAGTATCATTTTTGCTGGCCTAAATTTTTTTTTAATATTTGGTCGATTGCACTGATTTTTCCTCTATTTAGTCAAGTAAGTGCTCAATTTTCTTATAAACTCACAACAAAAATAATATAGATAAAAGTTATAAGGAAAATATATAGCTCAAGTTAGCAAAAATTCCAAGGAGTTTTAGCTGAATAAAATTTTTCTGACTTCTGATTCTGATAATGAATTGTTCATATCAATACATTTCTTTATAAGACTGCATCATTCAAATCTAAAAATTAGATATGAAAAAAAATTAATTTTTTCCACGGCCGAATCACTGTGCGGCGTCGTTATCTATGCATACAATATGACCAAGCAAGCGCAAATTTAATTAATTGATTAGAGTAATTTATTTGTGAAGTGGTAGCGAAAAATCCTTTGGTTAGAAAATACTTATTATTGGTGTTAATTATAAAATTTGTTTTGCTACTTAAATACAAATATAAATTTAGATTTACTTTTACAGTATTATTTACAATAAAAATAATATTGTATTTAATTTTATTTTTCAATGATTTTCAATGCTCGACTTGTTACTCTGCCAGCTGTAAGGAGCACTTGGCTCGAGATGGGAAATCACAGGCCTGAAAAAGAAAAAAATCAAACAAATTTAAACTTCATGTTGAGTTTTAATTACGCTTTAAAAGATTTTTTTGTATGTAACTAATTTACCACTTTTAAAGTGGCTAGCCTACATATGCCTACCAATTCATACAAAACCAACATTCAACATCCGCCCGTTCTTTACTCACCATTAAACGCTTGCTGTAATGCAAGCCCTCCGGGCATTTATTCACTCTTGGTTGTCCGCGATCGCACTTATAGAATATGCCACAGTTGCTAGGCGATGGTATTTGCACCACAAAAGAAGTGTCGGACTGGTTTCGGGGACATACGATACCCTCCTCTACAGCTATGTTGGCGGCATTGATGCTGGCAGCTGCAACCAGCGCAGCGAGCACAAAGAGAAATACGTGAAATTTCATTATGCCAACGATTTTACTTTCATCTGTGTATAAAGCTTATGTAAAAACCAACAACTATCTATAAAATGGGAGACAGTGTTGTTGCTAGTCAAATATTTTATTTGGAATGCGCCATGTGAACTGAGTTGGCGAGCTTTTATAGCAATGAGTATCTAGTATATTTAGTCTTCGTATTTAAAACGCAAAACATTTCCAATTTTATAAAAATGTTATTGGTGGCAAAAATATAAAAAGTATGCTCTCTACATATGTACATTTGAATACATACAAATAAATACAGCGTGTCGCAAACTGTTTTCTTATCATTTGTGTACATTTTTTGTACCTCCATTAACTTCGTTTTAGTTTTTTTTTTAATTTTAAATGCAGTTTGCATTCTTACTTTTATTTTTAAAGTTGTTGTTAGATGTTGATGTTTTTTTTATTAATTTGCAATACTTGATACTAATTTCACACATTTTGTGATAAAACATTTACTTGCCTCCAGTCTTCTTCATATCTCAGCCTTACATCTCGCTGAAGTCTTCTGCTAGCTCTTATCGATTGTGTTTCTGTTTTGCTTATTTCTTTTTCAACTTGAATTTAACACAGTTTTGCAATTTTTGTTCAGCAAATATTTATTTGAAAATATTGAATTTATTGGCGCTTATTTTTTTTTTAGTAATTTTCAGAGTGTTTTAAAATTAAAAAATTCTGGTTATCAAATTTAATGAGGATATGTAAATCACATTTTCGCTCATAAATCCTACTAAATAATATTATAAATATGACATTTTGTGAGTGAGTGTTTGGGTATGTTTTTTACTCTTTCATGCTAAAACGGTTGGATGTATTTCAACACAGATACCTTATATTTAGTCCGAACTAACATATATAGGGGATTCTTAAGACGTTGTAAGCAGCGTAAGTCTTGAAGTCGAAAAATTTTACAATGTACAAATAGCGACCAAATCGGTTTAAGGGCATCCGCCGGATGGGAGCAAATTATATATTTTCTATCAATTTAAAACCGTTTTTGTGTTATTAATAATAATAAATTGGGCTTATATGTACATATGAGAGTGTTTGGCCAAGCTTCTCCTGCGATTTGTGGCGTGCGCCTTGATGTTGTCTTACACAGGCACCTACAGTTTCATGCCGACTCCGAATGGCTAATTTATTTTTATGAGAAGCTTATTAATGGCAGAAATACACTTGGGTGTTCGCCATTGTCTGCCGAGTGGCAACCGCTTTTTATTTCGACATCATCGCCACAAATCAGAGCATAAATGCAGGACAATTTTTAGAAAAAATATTTGTGCTTACATAACCAGTATATATGGAATTGCCCATATGCTCCTCTTATGATATTTCTGCTTCTCTTTAGAGCTGCAAAGAAGGTGCTGTAATATTTTCCTCTCGTTTTTGTCTCTGCAGGTTCTAAAGAAGTCGTTTCAGGTGATACACAGCCGGCTCGCTTGGGAACCAACCGCCAACGCCCGGTAGGAATCGCAACTAACCTTGCACCGTCCGATCTGGGTTGTACACGGGCCACATGAGTTTGGATGTACGGCAGCCTGCCGCCGTGACCCACTTTGAATGCGATTTAAGAAGGTTGTGGGGAAAGATATCTATATTTATATACATAAAACGGACCATATACTCAGTTTAAAGAGTGCTTCCTATACTCCTTGATTCATTTCGACCTTGTCGTGCACCCGCCTTGACTTAAACCTTGATTTAACCTGGTCGAGAACGCTCAAGTACTACATTTCCAGGTTGTGAATAACTTTAATAAAATTAAATAAACAAAGCCCGAAATATTCGTAGCAAAAATCGAGTAAAAATAGTTTTAAGCAAAGCGAGGCATTTTCGTGGAAAACATCGCCACACACGCTGCAGAAAACCAAAAACAATAGTTTGCGAGTAAATGGAATGCGTTAGTGGAGAGAAGCCAAAAAGCTCAGCAAACACAATACGTAATCATTGAACTGGAAAATATGCAAACGAATTTTAAGGTTAAAGGGGTGACAACGAAACGTGTATCAAGCGATTGAAGGCAAATTTCGCGTTGATAAGATTGAGATACCTAAATCACGTAGAGAAGGCTAAAATTAAAGCAAAAACGCGAGTGGAAATAATCAGCATGACAGGCAAGAAATAAAACAAAATTACAAAAAAAAACTCGTAGTTTCAAGCAAAGCAGGAGTAATGAAGCGAGAGGAGCAAGGGATTGACTAATAATGAAAGAGATATGCCATTTACACAAAGCATACACAGATACACAAGTAAGAAAGGAAAATCGCGAATATCAGCAGACAGGAAGGCCAAATTAATGCAGACTCTTGGGTTGGGTATTGTAGCTGAGTAGATTTGTTTCTAAATAACTGTGTCGCCGCCATTCAACTTACTTTCAGAGTCCATGCACTCATCAGCGATAGCTGGCGCAAATGTGAAGCAGCAAGCGTAAAATTGTTATTATACACGAGCAGATAAAATTATATATATTTAATAGTGAAACAATGTTTGGTCGTCGTCCACCATTGGGAAGAGGTCGACTGCCGCGCACTTGTCATGGCGAATGAGTAGACATAAAAGCAAAGAGTCAGTGTCTGTCAGAGCCAAGTAGAGAAGGGGAAGAAGTAAAAATTTGCGCATAAAAGAAAAATTAATTCGTGAAATGCATGGAGGGGCAGTTGAGCTGTGGACCAGCAAAGTTGAGTTTAAAAGCTAGCTGCAGATGGCAGATGAAGAAGAACGAATGAGTATGAAAATTCTCTGTGCGAAAGTGAGTAGCGCGGCCGGCCAAGCAGCTTTGGCAAGTCAGCACGTCAACAGACCATATCAGCAGACAACAAAAGCTGTGTTAGTGTTATTATATACTAGTTGAAGCTAACCGTTGCTTAGCGCGTAAATTCAATGGGGTTAAGTGAGGGAAATATGTACATATATATGCATGTATGTGGCTGTAGAAGACATGCATAGAATTTATGCGCAGATTAATTCACGGAAGTCAGATAGTCATGCTTACTCGCTAAAATATGTACATTCACTAAACTCTGTATCTGCGCTTAGTTCGCTGTGGACAGTAGTGACTGGTTGAGTGTAGAGACTGGACGCACTGCAAAATTAATAGGAAATGAGTACACCCTCGTAATGGGTTGTATTTCAAAGGCAATATTTTTAATGAAAACGAGCACGAATAATGACGGTGGTAAAAATAAACCAGTAAAAGTATGATAAGCAGAAAAAGTTGAATTTTAAATAATTAAATGAAATTTATAAAGTTTTTGTGTAGTACCACATGTCGTATGTGCAATATTAGATAGTTTCGTAGAATTAGAAAACCGAATTTCTAACAGCTCTTTCTGTTTAAAGGGCTGTTTGCAGCTCTCAAGAATAAGTGCAAGAAATATTTTTCACTATTTCGTTTTGCTTGAAAAAGTACTTTGCTTTTGCTGTAAATTTTCTTGGAGAAATAAATAGACTAGCATTTTTTTCTTGAGCCCTGAAACTGATTTAAGAAATTTTGATCATGATAAAAACATAGCAAGGTAGAACCGTTCTCTCAATTTGTCGGCCATGATTTTTTTTTGAAGTTTGCCAACATTTTAAAATCATATAAAAGTGAAAATAAAAAATTGAAATTGTTCGAAATGGTTGTTGCTTGAGATTGAAAATGAAAATGTGTGTGTGAGGTTGTGAGTAAATTTAAAAGTTAAATTGTTTAGAAACGTCAAGAATTTTAAAAGTGACTCTCAGCGGTTCTACCTTACTATATTTTTATCATGATTTTGATAGACGAAAATTTTTTTTAAACTCTTGATCGCCATTTTATATGAATTTTTCGTTTTTCTGGCAGAATTATCTCGGTTTAAGTGCTGCAGCTTATTCTCAAAATCGACTTGGATCATAGGAATTTTCCAAGATGTGTGTTTATGCAATTATTTAAGTAGGTAAGCATGTAGTAGTAAATTTCAATCAAGCTGATGAAAACAGTAAAATCTATTTTCATTTATTTATTTGAAGTGTAAATAAAATAAAATTTTTTCGTTTGCTTAGTAATTTTTTCAGAGCTTTTCGAAGAGTCCAATTTCAAATATATCTTGTTAAAGGACTAGCATAAGAATTACCTTTGTGGTTTGTTTTAATAAAATAAGTTTAAAATTGCCTTCTTAAACTAACTGCGTACAGATATTTTCAATGACTCGAAAGACGCAGCCTAGAGAATTGATGAAAAGCAACCCGGTCTGGCAGACCGGGGTGTGTATTTGTGTCACAAGGAATCACCTGTGTGAAGAAAGGTGAAATAATTGGAGACCTTTTGGAGAAATTAGTGTAAAGTGCCCATTTTTAAATGCCGTTAGGCGTCTAAATTAACTTGAAATTAGATTTTTGCTTACAAATTTTGAGTCTCAAGTGAACCCAACATTTTAAAAACTAACAAGGGCTTTTTTTATATTATTAGGATTTTTGATTACGAATCCGAGGCCTGATTTTAATAATTCAAAATGGTGGCCAAAAAAGCTAAATATATATCAAATTCGCATGAAATGTTTTTCCCGAGGGTTTTTATGGTTGTTAATTACGAATCTCAAGTCAAATTGGCTGATCCAATATAGATACATCGCAGCCAAAAAAATTTAAATCGCTAAGAGTCGCTTAACACTTTACAATCGCGGGTTTTTGGGTTCTTGAGGTCACTGACTATGCATCTGAAATCAAATTTTAAAAATTCAAAATGCCGGATGCATATTAGATCTATCATTTATGACTGAAAAGTTAGATTTGAAGGTATGTACGTACATGGCGTATGAGTAACATTCTCATCTCGTCTGAGTAACTCATACGCCATGTACATACGTATGTTCGATTTTAATAGACGCAGATTATAAATTTATTTACACTAAGCTTTCTCCGGAATTCTTAGGTCCATCACAGCTGGGCGCGACATATGCTTCACCACTGGCAACCTGTCAGAAGAGGACTAGACAAGCCAGATATTCTTAGGGCTGGTTTCTCCAACTCAACTTAACTTAGTTTAGCCATTTTTTGGACTTAGTCAAGAATAAGCTAATTAAAATGTAGGCTAATTTTTGGCCTAGCCACCTTGGTGGTGAAAATGAATGAGTTGAAATTACATTTCGGCCAATCGCGCAAATTGATTATTAAAGAAATATCGAAAGAAAACCACAAATTTTGTTTACTTTTGAATTTGGTTTCAGCGAAGGCGCTATAAAGACACAGGTATAAATTTTTAAAAGAAATATGTGTTGAGTCAAATCGGTTTATTGTTAATACGGTTCTTACATCTCAGTCAATCTCTCAGAAAACAAAACATAGAAATAACGCTCAAGAATTTGTTCTCTATCAAAAATGCTCTTGAATATGTATATCTGGTTTCCGAACCGAATGGAAATAAGGCTGGATTTTATTTAGTAGTTTTTAATCGTTGAGGTACCCTGTAAAATACATCCGGCAAGCTATAACTTTTTAACGATAAGCTTTCCACAAAAAAAAAATATTTTTCTCGTCTTCAGGGAGTTGTGTTTTCCTGATATACAAAATTTTAGGTTTCTAGGTTACGGTAAAGTGTTTTCGACACTGAAAGGGTCAAACTATTTTGGTATGGGTCTCAGGTTACCCAAACCTACATCTATACTTATTTAGAAAAAAGGGTTTTTAAGAAGCTGTGGCCAGGAATATAAAAATTTCTTAGGCTACAAGTTTTTAGCTTATGAGCAGGGGAGGATCGGAAAGTTAAGTCATGCGTGGATCGAAGGTTGCCTAAAAACTCTCAGCGTAAAGCATACCAAAGCAATTTGAACTGGTGTGATTTCTAGCTGATCATTACTTTTACAGTTCTATGGACTATATGGTGGAGTTATCTCAACACCTTCTCCTCAGCTTCCCTGCATTTGTGAGCCCAAGATTTTAAAAACTCTCTCATTACCGCTTCGATACACATAGGTAACTCAAAGGATTTTTTTTTCTACAGTTATTTTTAATACTCATCATTCGAAGTAGTCTCGCTTTCGTTACTTTTTACCAAAAGAAGTAGTCGTCCCACCACAATCCACTATATCAAAATGCCCATGAGTTCACTTACATTTCAAGTTGATATATTGTGTTTATAGAAATTAGCATACATATTTACCCTTGCTATATTTTTGCCCTTATTTTTTTCGTTTATAATATTTCCCAAGTTTTATCAGCAAGAGACAAATTTTTAAATTTTTTTTTTCGTTTCCATTCCTTCTTCTCTCTTGTTTTTTCCCCCAACTAATTATCCGACACTACATTGCTTACCAAACGACCTTGTGGCCAATTTGCAGCACAAAATAAATAAAAAAAACATCAGTCGTTCGTAATACTTGTGCATATTTGAGCAGCATTCGCTTTAATGTCTTTATTTTTCATTTATTTCCTAACAAAATATTTTCTAACGAAATTAGTGTCCTTTGTAGTAGGTCAGCGTAAACAGCTGTATAATAATCTGAAAAATTGTAGTTGTTTGCTTTGTCCTCCATTGCTGGACATTGAGCGTTGTGTGCGGCACCGTTAAGATGTCTAACTATACAATTTTTATTTATGAATTCACTTAAATATACAAACATTTCTTCTATCTCCGTAAATTACATCTGATTTCGCTTTTTTGTTGCCCCCTTTCTCTCCTTACATATGCGCATCTAATTCTCATTATAATTTCCCCCCGCTTCACTGCAGCGTAGTTTTTCTTAATACTGTTTGTTTTCACATTTGTCCCTGTTTCTTTTCCTTATTTGCTCATGTTTTTCTCATTGCTGCCGGCAGCTGATTATCTTAAGACTTCATCTCATTTTTTTTTGTATCTATTGTGTTAGCCAAGGCTAAGATTTGTTGACATGCGCTTTGTTTTTCGCAATCATTACAGCGTTGTTTGTGCCTTTCCATTTTTCAGCTTTATTTGCTTTGTTTTGGCGCGTAATTTTCTATTTAATATCGCGCTTTGTTCTCAATGTTTGTCGTCTTTTTTATCTTGTTACGTGATGAGTCTGCTAGCTTTCCCTTTCTTACAAATTAGTACATGTACATAAGTATTACATCTATGTAGGTATGACCGTTTTTCATGCATTCATCTACACTTAATTTTTCTTATTTTTTCCAGTTTTTTTTTCTCATCTCCGACAATGCTACTTTTGTTCTTTAATTGAGCTCGCTGTTTGGTTTTCATACTCTTGGAAGGTTGATTTTTATTCCTTACAATTGTGCTTAGACACTTATACACATTTGTCTTCCTAACTGCGGGTTGGTTTAAGTTTTTTATGATAGTTTTGGATTTGAAACTTAATTTTGTATTTTATTTTAGTGCAATGAATTTGTTTTCTTAGCTCAGCATTGGCCTTGATCTTTCACTTTACATCTTTCCAAACGTTCACTTAGTAGATAGAGCCTCGGTTTTAGTTTCCTCATTTATCTGATAAATTTGTAATTTGATTAAATTTAGGGCGTTAGAATCAGATCGGATCGTTTATGACTATGTAAGGGTACGTCTACAGGCCTCGCGAACTGATGTGATCTACTGAGTCCCTAAATCAACTTCAGTTATTTAAGGACTGCGCCGAATAAAATTGTCTGTAAAAAACCAGTATATGTTTTGAACCAATTGTGAGGTTTTTAAATACAAAGTCATTTTGTTTTTGCAAATAACCACAAATTCACATTATGCGGTAAAAAACTATGGGCTGCTAAAGCCCACTTTATTTCAAAGTCTTGAACATTTTTGGTGCATCTTTTCTTGAGCATAGTTTCTCCCATTCATCCTTATTTCGGAACAGTTTGGTGGATTGACTTATTTTGTGATCAAATTTACATTAATCCTTTAAATCACTCTAAGTCTGAAGTGTCCTAGTGGCATGAAGATACTTCATATTAGCATAAAAATGGAAGCAACTTTCACTGCCAAGCAAGGTTTACCTTGGAATTCTTGTAACTTTTTTGCTCTCGGTTTTTCTGCTACATATGCCAAAGAATCGGCTGAGGGAAATTCTTGTCTTGAAAAATAAGAACCATCTGCGAAAATGTATTTTTCGTCGTTCATTAAACAAACTACGACTTACTAAAAACAAATTTTCACTCTCTCTTTTGCGGCATCCTTCTTGACAAAGTTTGTTTCTGGAACTTTTTTCACCTTGAAAATCTTAATTTTTTATCTTTATTCCAAACAAAACTTATTCTAAGAAGTAAACCTTACTTGCTAATTTCCTTACTGAAATGTTTGAATCCTTCGTTAGTGTGGTCATAATATCCTTTGCCTTTTCGCGATCGTCTAACCCCTCTGGTTTACTCCAACCTCTCTTTCGAGCAATTTCCCACGTCAGTGGACATCGAGGGTGCTTTCAACAGCATATCTCCTGAGGCGATTATCTCATCACTGGCAAATTTGGGTGTAAGCCAACTCATACATCCCGTTTATTAAACGAATGCTGACCGGATACGAAATAAGTGCAGGATTAGGTGAATCGCAAAGATTCCTGGTAAGGAGTACGCCCCAGGGAGGAGTAACCTCACCACTTCTGTAGAACATAGCAGTAGCCAGCCTCCTTCAAGAACTTGAAGGCATTGGTGGGAAGACAATTGCAAACGCCGACGATATTATAATAGCTATTTCGGGCAAACACCCCTCAACATTAACCGATCTAATTCAAAGAATAAATCCTGAAAAGACAGACTTAGTGCTCTTCACTAGGAAGCACAAGATAATTGACCTCGACGCTATAACTCTAGAGGGAAAACCCTTGAAATGAAGGAAGAGACCAAATATCTAGGTCTCTTACTTGATAGGAAACTAAACTCGGGGCCTAATATTGCAGATAGAGTGCGAAAAGCAACAGTAGCACTATATTCTTGCAGCAGGTCAATAGGAAAAAGATGGCGGATGGAACCCAAAATAATACGCGGAGTTTCGGAGCTTCCCGTATCGGTGGAGTACGCCCTTCCGAACTCTGATCCCACTATAGCGTTTACGAACCTCCTACCTTCAAGGAAAGAGTGGAAACGAGCCGCTCTAAGGCGTGGCGAGTCCATCCATTTATACACAGATGCCTCAAAGCTCAAGGGAAGGGTTGGTGGGCGTGTATACTCCGAACACCTGGGAATCTCCCTCAGCTTTCGTCTTCCAGACCACTGTGCGTTATCGAGCGTTTTGTCGTGGAGCCTGAATTTTCTGAATGCGGTGCTAAATCACTCAATAACTTACTTCAAGTATTTTTTAGAACTGTTACCAATATAATAGTGATGCTTTTGATTTAAAAATTAATAACATGTTACAGCTACACTTATAATATATCCATTAGGTCGCAATCTATTCACTCATCCTCTCTTAAGCTCAGCCCATTGACTCATCCATTTTTACCAATCTCTGCATACAACTTTCACTAAATCCCTAACTTATTTCCTCCAACAGTACTCTTCTTTCGATCACAATCACAGAAATTCTCGTTTTGAATTCAATTACCAACACCAATTTCGAATTTCATTCAACAACAACGATTATCCCTTTTTTTTCTTGTACCTATGTACACTTGCAAGTGTATGTACTCAATTCCTTTTGATTTCCTTTCTAATGGCTTGGCAATCCATTCGCTGCACAACTGGATGGTCGATTGTCTCAATTGATATTGATGAGTATTCTCTTACGTTCCGTTTTTTTTTTGATTAGTCATCGTTTGGCTTGACACTATCCGCAATTCTCATCATTGCTAAGAAATCCACTTAACCACTTATACTAGCCAACACTTTTAAGTTGTGTGTAGTGATTTTCGCTTGGCTTGGTCATTACCTCTTGCCCGGTTTTATACGAACAGTTTAGTGTTTTGATTTTTTTTTTTTTGAATGGCTGCTTTCGCTTTGGATTGAGTTTCAGCTGTCATTTTAGGTGATTTAATGAAGAATAATCTTCTTCGCTTCCATTACTTTCCTCATTTTTTTCTGCTCTTTTCTTTTACATTCTCTTAGTTTTTCGTCTAATCAAAAAAAAAAACTTCAATGATTGCTTTGGTTGGCTTGGAGTTTATTAGCACTAAACAGTAGAAATGGCAAATGAAAAACGGAAAACGGAAATGGAAGTGAAGGCTTAGAAAAGTGGCGAGTTCATTTTGAGTTTATTGTACTCGTAAATTGAGTTAGTGAAGAATAAATGAAGAGTAAGGGAAAGGCCCAATTGACAGTGTTTGGAATGAAATGCTTAGCGTTATTATTACCAATCAATTAAGTAATCCAGTATATTTCTTTAGAATAACATAGCTCGCTATGTACAAACAAATCAAATAAGTAAAAGTTTCAAACTTTGCAGAATAATTAGAATATTTCAACAAATTCTCATGAAAATTTTGAGCTTTTTAATTAGAGGTTTTAGAAGTATTCTGAGAATGCAGTTTTATATTTCGTTTATTTTAGTATAATAAAGTGCAAGTTTTAAAAAGCCGTTGATTATTGGCATTTTTTTTGTGGAAGGTGTTGCTCATTTTCTCCTTACAAAAAAAATTTCGAACATACTTTGTATGGAAGAAAATGCGCTAGCAATAAATTACCAAAAATCAACGGTAACTCCTAATTACTTCACACCAGACCTGTTAAATAATGATTAATAATCATAATGATTATTAATTAAAACATGCTTTTTTGGGGAACCATTTAATGATTAAATACGATTATTCGCTACTTTTTAATGATTAATAATTAATTACTTTCAAACAAAAATTTAATTAATTAATTAATTTGAATTACATAATTATTTTGTTATTTTTGATAATTTTCACTTATTTGTGAAATTTTTTCTGACTTTTTTAATTGCATGATTAATAAAATTATTGGATTATTTTGAATTGTTTTCCTGCAAAAGAAAAGAGCCTTTCAAACGGACCTGACGAAGTCAACGGAGTATTAAACAATATAGCAGCTTCCTTCAGCAATTCATGGCACTTCCAAATTTCCACATCTATTTATAGAAGAGTCGCTATTGTAAGAGTTGACTTTGGACAAGGCTCTTTAAGCTATCTTTATTGTGTGAAATTTGCTCAAAACTCGAATCGTCTTCATTATCTGTGATAAGAGCGTATGTGAAGCAGATCTGTTAACTTTGGATTACGATTAGTAATCAAAACGATTACATAGGTTCGGTAATCGTAATGAATAATTCAATTAGTGTTTTTAACCGAGGAATTAGTAATCAATTTTAATTAGAATTAATCAAAAAAAAATCATGATTATTTGTCATTAAAAAAATAATCAAAAAAGTAGTTGATTAAATTTGGTGATTACTTTTGATTTTCTGTTTTTGATTTTTTAATTATATTTAATTTATTATTCGATTTCATTGTAAAGAAACATACTTATTCGGCTTCTGATGGTATGACATGCTTAAAGTTGCGGAATACACATACATATCTAACACACATGCATACCCTCCAAAAATGCAAATATGTTGCGAATCCCTGTTATCTATGGTCATTTGAAAGAACAATGTAACACCGTGTTTCACAGCTATATACATATGTTTGTCGACAAAACATTTTTTTCCGTCTGAACAATACATTTTATTTAAAATAATTTACATAATTATAAATAAGCAAAAATAATCAAAAAATAATAATTTTATTGTAAAACTAATGCCATTAGCCTTTTTAGTTTTTTTTTATTTTTTTCTTCCAATTGGCAAAAAATACCATTATTTTTTGATTATTTTTAATGGTAATCGGTAATTATTAATTTAAAAGTGGAAATACTGGTAATTAATTATTTAGCAGATTTTAAAAAAGTAATTAATTAAATCGGTAATCCTTACAATTTATAATCATTACTTAACAGCTCTGATGTGAACATTACTTTTATGTTTTCTAACTTATAAAAATTTGCTTGCCAAACACAACTTCATTTATTTGCAAAAATAATTAAAATTAAACATATAATTAGAAATAATCAAATAATTGAAGATCATCAAATAATTTAAAACTATCAAATGAGCAAATAATTAAAAATAATCAAATAATTAAAAAAAAAAACAATTTGATTAATTTTGATTGTTTGATTATTTCTAATTACTTGATAATTTTTGATTATTTTTTTAATGGCAATTATCGATGATTATTTTTGATTATTTTAATTAATAACTAATTATTAATGGCTGGGTTATGTAAGAAAACTAAAATTATCATTAAAATTAAAAAATGCAAAAAAAATAATGATTACTAATCGTAATGGAAACTTAACAGCTCTGCTTCAAGCTTGCACTTTATTGCGCATAAATTTATTGCGCTACAAGACTGCATACCAAAAAAAATATAATCTGAAAATCTGATTAAAACTTTAAAATTTTGTTGAACATTTGTTAAATTTTAAGAATTTTTATAAATTCTCTTCAAAGTGAAACTTTGATTCAGATTGTTTTTTGGAATAGTAAGCTCTGTTTTCGTAGAAAAATTATAATCATTTTTTAACAAAATAAGCATAGCCAAAGCTTGTTAAAATGGCTCTTCCCTTTTTACAGTTTCGCCACCGTACATCATAGAAAATAAAATTAAAAACTATGTACTAGAATGAAATAGTTACATATCTGAGGTAATAGTTTTATATCAGTATCTCTAGTTTGTTTATAACTACAACAATATTTTGTACAACTACGGGACAATATTTTGGATGCCCAGAGAATCATTTTAACCTTAAACCTCTTTGAACTGGGTCTGCGAGATAACAAATATATGTACATAACTGTGGAATTTTACTAAAACAAATTAAGTGACTTTGGCATGTTTGACTTTGAATTAATTCCCTTGAAAGGCTTTATATCTTTATTAGTCTTCCATTAAAAGGAATCTTAAACTAACCCTGTGGCTAGTTAATTGTTAAAATATTTTTTTGCAAACGCAATGAAATATTGCTTTAAAGGATAAATTCCCTATCTCGAGATAAGTTGCTTTAATAAAATGCCTGAGAATGTGGCGAATGCTGTAAAACACGAATTGCAAGTCAAAGCGAATAACAAGAGAATGGCAAAAAGTGCGATAAGAGATGTAGAAGGTTCGAGGTCAAGAAACGTCAAATGGAATGTTCGATAACTATCGATAAGAAACTTCTAGTGTTGCAATAAGTGCGAGCGCGGGTATGAGTAAAGTGTTGTTAATACAGAGATTTATTATAAGCTTAACAAAATGCTAGCTGTTCTATACTTGTAGCATAGCAATTTGAGCATTTATTTAACAATCCAATGCCCGAATCTGCTAATGCATTAATATCTAATTTATGTATCTGTAAAGCGAAAAATATTAACTTACCAATTTTTCTTATTCTTTTCAGTATTTTCAAGACTTTAAAATAATAACCATGGCCTCTCAACAGCGCCATCAACATCAACGACTGCTGCAGCGACTGATAGTACATTTTGAAGTAAAATTAATTTTTTATAGATAAAATTTTGTGCAACGAATATTCGTAAAGAAATCCAAAGCTCCCAAAACTGATCGGAAATTTTAGATCAAAAAAGACGCAAACATTTTTCACACAAAGCACTCGCCATCCTTTGGAGTAGCAAGCGCTTGTCAAAATGTGCTCCACAACACAATTTTGTTTACTCAATCTACGCACATATTTAATCTACTTGTGTTGCTATCTACTTATAATGGTGGCCGCAGGTAGTCGTGTAGTTAACGGTTTAAAGTGTTATTGTAATCCCAAAGAGTGTGATGTCATACGTTCGCTGGATTGCCCCGGGAAGGGAATGATGCTGTGGGATCCCTGCAAGTGAGTTAACAACTTTTACCTGAACCGTGGTTTTTCAATATTTTTTCCTTCAAACATCGTTTCCTTTTTTAAGCATTTAAGTATTTATATTGAGGGCGTATAGTCAATACGATCTATCTGAAATTTTTACAAAAAGTAGTTTCTGACGTTAGCGCCCTTCTGGGACTTAACTCGCATCACTTGTGTTTATTCTAACTTTACAATACAATAGCAATTTCTGCAAGCAAGCGATATGTAAGGTCGGCCTTAACATCATCGTTGGCAGATGAAAGCAGCTTTTGTGAAAATTGCGGATAGATCGCACAGTGTTCTATTTTAGAAAGAAAGAGACAAAATCAAATATCTACCGAAATATATATATAAGAGTGTTTTAAAGCTTTTGAGCCTAAAAATTTAGGAAAGATAAACGTGTTATATAAAACAATTAGCTTGACCTTCAAAACGTCTTTCGAGAATTAAAGGTTTAAATTTTTGTGATTTTTTTTATTATTTTTTGTCTTATAATAATTGGAACCATTACATTTATTTAGCTATCTCATCTCTTTCTTGAGATAGTTGATTTTGTACTCTTCTTCTAAAATAGAACACGGCGGATCGTATTGAATATGAGCCCTAAAACAAGATATCGAGGGCTTATGTTCAATACGATCCACTCATTTATTTTCATATGATTCCACTCCTTTACGTGCCATTCAAATCCAGTATATTGCATTCATTTCCATTCTAGTAATTTCATTCCATTTAATTCCATTCCACTCCATATAGATCGATTTCAGTCAATACCATACCATTCCACTTTATTCCATTATATTATACTTTATTTTATTTCGCGGTTCAGCTTCAAAACTTTCATCATTCATTCATTTCTTTTCATTCCATTTCTCACCTCACCCCCTCACGCAGAATACCACATCATTTTCCCTTCAATTCCTTTGCTTCTCTTTACTCCACCTCACTTTACTTCTTTCTACATATTAATTTCACTTAATTTCAGTACACTTCGCTGCTTTTAACTTTATTTTACTTCACTTCACTTTAGTTCTCATTTTATCACTTCACTTCTTCAGTTCCATTTACTTTTCTTTACGTTGTTTTGTCACCTCACTTCATTTCTGATGATTTCACTTCTTTATATTTAATTTGGCTTCACCTTACCTCAATTCACTCCCTTCACTTTACTTTACTTTTTATCCAACCTTCACTTCGGTTCACTCACTTCGCTTTACTTCACTTCACTTCACTTCACTTCACTAGTTAATGCCTAATCATTCCAATTAATAGTGCTTCAATTTTCTTCTCTTCGATTAACAGCACCTCACATCACTTCATAACTTGACTGTACTTCACTTCACTTCACTTCACTTCACTTCACTTCACTTCACTTCACTTCACTTCACTTCACTTCACTTCACTTCACATCACTTCTTTATTATCTTACTTCACTCCGCTACACCTCACCTTTCAGTACTCGACTTCATTTTACGTCACTACACCAACTTTAAATATTTTTTCTTTATTTCAGATGTTGTCGCATTTGCGCAAAGACACTTGGGGAAACTTGTGGTGGTCCTGGCGGCTTCTCAGGTCAATGTGAGCCACCGTTACAGTGTGTCACAAAATTGCCCATAACTAGTGGATTGGGTGTTTGCATGGGTAAGTACAAAATAAAAATTTTGCGTACTACTCGTAATATAAGTTATGGGCCGTTTTCTCAAGTATGTTTCAAAATTTACATAGCTGCCCTTCAAATACCATATTTGTTCTGAAAATGTTTTATTGCATCGTGCTTAGAAAAACGACCTTAGTGAATCAAACCTGCATTTTTATTTCAAAACTGTGAGGACGGACCAGCTAATTTGTTGAAAAGAGATTTTTAAGTTTTTAGCAGTAGATCCTTTAAAAAAACTATTTTTTGGATTTTATTTTTCAAATAAAAAAATAATAATTTTTGTAAGTTGTTTGCTTTAGTCAATGACTTGGATAATCATTTCTCAGCGACACCTGGTTTGAATCGAAGTTCGCAATTTATTTTAGTGCGCTACCGTAAAACCCACACGAGCACTGGTATAGTGACGGGCTTATATACCGTAGGGGCGATAGAGTGAAGCGTGGGGAGCGAAATCACTGCGAAAGCAATATTACTGCATGATAATGACCATTGGCATGACCTGATGATAGCTTATGGCTGCAGTCGCCAGCTGCGAATTACATGTTATTGCTCCCGTTGAGAGCGATCCAGAGACTAGATGTTGGCTACGGTTAATGATTACTCTCAGTAAATATAGTCAGACAGCCCCTGATAGCCACAACCGCTATAAGAGTATATGCTTACGTCCTTAAATGACGTCGCACTCGTCTTTAATTGCAGCTACTTTTGCCTAAGAAATAATGCATCATTTCGAAAACCTGTATGGTATGTTTAATGTGAGCTCCGGGAAAAAGCTCCTACACCAGTCACTGCCAAATTCCCAAAGCCCTCCATTGCACATTTCTTCTAACACTACTTTTAATAAATATTGTACCTAATTTAACGATGTGCAAGCTGCTTTTAAAGTCTATTAGGCCCTCAGTTCACCGACTTTTGAAAGGAATTGTGTAAGGGCCTTCCCAAATTAAGATAACGATATTCAGAGATGCAGTAATCTGTGTGGTAAGGGTGAAATCTAGACCCTCCATAACTTCAAAGTATCTCGTCTTCGAGGCTATGAACCATCTGATTTCCTTAAGTTTAGGTTGCGGTCATTCTGCCGGCAATATCAACAGGCGTTGGGTTCAGCATGGCATTAAGCGTCAAAGAAGGAGTGTCTTACTTATACCGATTAGGACAGCCTATTGTACGCACTCTAGTGAATTTCACCAAAGAATCCATTCTAAAACATAATAAGCTTAACTATGATTTCGTATAACCTATGATTTGCTTTGGGGTTTCTTCGGGTTTCAGATCACAGCGACTAGGTATGAAAGAGTAGCCTTGAAACGTTATCGGTGGATGGGGTGAAGCGCTTGACCGATTAGGTCAAATGTTCTCCGTTCAAAATTCACGTGGTATGACAAAAGACAATCTCCTTAGTGCCCAATTGCATCCCCCACCTGCTACAACCAATTTAATACACGGGTTGAACGTATACAGCTACCAAAAAAATTGTGTAGCTACGTGTATTTATATCTTAATTCAGCGTAAATGTAAATTTATCGTCATCAACTGCTTTATATTCACATTTCTGTTCATCTAATTAATACCATTGTATGTGTAGTAAGTCATAATTAAAATGTGTTTCGTAATATAAGACTTGTGCTCGTAGAGGGAAATTATTGGAAAATAACTGAGCGACATAACGTTGTCATATTTCATTACTTATTATAGATTTCTCTTCATAAAAATGCGCCATCTCGTTTGTGATTTTTTGCTCATTATTCGCTTGATTATATATTTGCACCTCTTAACATAATAATTTTCATTATAATTGGCAACATGAGAACGCCTGACATGAAGTCACGTTTGAAAGTTTATTATTTTATATTCTGGCTGAAGATGTAGATATAAATTTCTCTCGAAGAAATTAATGAAATTGCGTTAAAGCGAAAACAAAAATCCAAAACTTAAAAAAAATTAGAATTATAAAAAGATCCCAGAAATTGTGCTATATTAAGAACATTTACCGCACTTGACTTGTTGGCAATTTTAAATTTGCGTAGAATGCTGACTTAATGTGAGGGCGTAATGATATTTTACATCTCTTTTTTGCAAAAAAACTATAATTTTTGTTCGTTTTTGCAAACCAGCAGAGTCATAAGAAGCAATTCAAAGCGCAAAGGAAAACTTATAATAAGGACATCATACGCACACAAAGGCTGTGTGTGTAGGTATGTAGTTCGCGTGCGCTCATAGTCAGCCTTTCATTCCTTTTATTCTGGCGAATAGTAAACTTTTTCATTTGTTTGTATGTGAATACAAACATAGATTGTCTAGTGTTTATTTACACTGCATGTAGTAGGCAGATACTTATCTCTTACATGTACATATCGTCGTTTAAAGTACAAAACCGCGTATCGTCATTCCGCAAAACCGCGCAACTAACATTTGCTGCCGAAAATTGGATTTGCTCACACAAGCTCTTGGCTTAATCTTTATCCATTCGTTCTGAAATATACCCGCCAGAAAGGCGATTGCTTTATAAAAAAAGAGAATAATTTTGAAATATGAATGTTTTTACTCTGTAGAAAATAATTTTTTGCGGTTTTGCATTTTGTTGATACGCGGTTTGGTACTTTAAGCGAAGATATGCTTTTGCTTGTTCCTTCACTACGAATGTAATATAAATGTTTGTATGTATCTAACCCACTTTTTCATAAGTATTTTACTTTTGCCAGTTAAAGTTCAATCACCCTTTTTTCCTTCCACAACACTTGGGTTAAAGACAATTTAAATTTCTTTATAAATTTCACTCTCTTGGTCGTACACATACGGTGACGTGCTTCAACTTTATCTTTTTTCATCATTTCCGCATTTATAAAATTATACTTAAGTATTCCATAAATAAACATTTGTGGCAAACTTGCTGGGAAATCAGTAAGACATTAGCGTTAATGCGGGTATATTTTTGGAACGATTTGAAGCGTAGGTGACGGCTCTTTCTTTTGCATGTATTTGTTGGAGTTAATTGTTGCGATTTTTAGAATTTCGTTCTTAAATTAAGAAGTTATTATTATTTCATAATCTTTATAAAGAGAAATATATAGCATTTTCATTTTAAATAAAACCATTTTCAAATTAAATGAAACATTTTTACATTCACCTTATGCAACAGTGAGGCATATTTTTTAACATAGATAAATAACTATTATATAAAACTCCTTAAAAAAATACCATACAATTCCTAAGCGACTAATGGGACAGGTCCTTAGGACTGGTGTAAAGTAATTATGCATAAAATAAAAATTTCCTTAAACAAAAATGGCACCTTTTTTTAATATTTTTTAACAAATTAATAAAATGTAAAAAGTTTAATGCGGTTACTACTCATAACTAAGGCATTTTAAATTTTATGTCGTTTGCCACATTCACATGGAATGACCCCATTATTTATTAAATAAAAGGGTCCAGGTATCGACATATCACTGCCAACAGTCTTATACTTAATCTTTGGAAAGGCGGGACAAAAGCACAAAATGAGTCGACATGAGTCTTTCCCACCTGCAGCACGTCGAATCTTTTTAGTCATTTCTGAGCAAAATATTCACACATTTTATGATAATCGCTTCCATGGCTGAAGGGCAGTGTGCTATAACTGGTTTCGGACCAAACAAAATTTTCTGTGATGAATTCCACATCCAAGGACTACAAAACCATAGAGTCAGAAAATAACTTTGAAAAAGCAAAGCCATCATTGTATAACGTAGGTGCATCCAACAGAAAACTAAGTAAATGACGTAAGTACCAACTTCTTACCCCTCTGCCCAATATTAAACTTCTTCGTTAACTTTCTACAAGTATCACGAATCCTGTACAAGTATTTCAATGCATCAGAATTCGCAAAGAAAATTTCTCTAATCAATCGAAGACTCATTTACCACAACTCCTACCAGCATTCGCCGTTTACACGCTTGTACATTATCTGTGGTCACATGTTTCCGTTGGTCGCATTTGCTATGCGCCAGCATCTCTCACAGCTGACAAGTAATACACATTTACTTAGTTAGTGGCATGTGTATGAGCATATTAGATACCACAAGGGATTCTCACAAGTATCACATATTTACGCCCAAGCATTATGTATACGTCGTTTATTAATATGTAAGTATGTACATTAGGGTGGGTCAATTTCTATGGGACATTTTTTCGACTATGCGCGTATAGCACAGATGGATTCTACATGTAATTCTAAGCAAATTCTCCTAAGAAACGATGGGTTTCAAATCAATTTGGGGTTAGCCAAATTGTTAAAATGAGTTTCTTAGCATTTTTCTGTAGTGTCGTAAGGAAGTGCTAAATTTTATATAAAGACATGCTATAAGGGATTTTTTGGTATGTAAAATCCAATTATTCACTTATCTTTCTCTGAAAACTTCCACCAGAGGCTGCAACAGTGAAAATTTTCACATTTTCTTCGAAACCCATTTTCACAATTTGGCAAACTCCAAATTAGTTTTAGACCCATGGTTGCTTCGGCAAATTTGCTTAAAACTACACCTAGAATCCTCCTATGCTATACGCGCATAGTAAAAAAAAAATACCCGCCCTAATGTACATACACATATGTATACTTTCCTGTAGGTAACATGAGACCACTCAATTAATGCGTGCGCATGTGGGTGCAAAGGATGCTTTGCTTTTATTAATCTTACCCATGTCCTTCACGCTGTGTTCCTACGACATACTAACTAACTAAGTGCAGATATATGTATATGCACATATGTGCATTCAAACAGCCGCGTATAAGAGTTCACCTAGCTTCTAGTACGCTCTTTGCTAAGTGGTTTTCTACACTGACGACTAGCTGCCTCGCATAAAACCTTCACACATCAGCAAAAGGCCACTTGTGCCACTCAAGTGCAACTCTTACTTATATAGATCTATACGTACAAATGTAAACGTATTTGTAAGTATGTATATTAGGGTGGTAATTTTTTTAGGTCAAAAAGCGTATAGCAAAATCGTAATCTACGTGGAATTCTTAGAAAACGTCCGCAAGAAACTATGGGTCTAAAATAAAAACCTAGTTCCCGCCGATACTGAAATCTCCCGGCGCGGGCTAGGTTTCAATTTTAGACCCCTAGTTTCTTTGGGTAATTTTCTTAGAATTAGGCGTAGATTTAGTTTTTACCTTACGCCTTCCACTTTTTTTCTCTGCCGTACAATTTGACCCATCCTAATGTATATGCATAAACCCAGGTATAAACGATACATTTCAGTTCGTATGTGCAGCAGTTTCATTAACTGGCGCACATATCCCTTATGCATAAAAGCATATCCTCTTATATGTGTATGTGTTTTGTTTACACCCTGCAAAAAATGGGACTAATCCGGGATGACTCCGGGAGCAATCGCAAAGGAACATGCGACTAATACCATTCCTGATCTCTTTATATGGAATGAACTCTTCGCTTTTCTTCGAGCATGTCCTATGAAGAGACTAATTGTTCACCTTTATACCCGAAAGGGTATAAAACGCGACTAGTCACTTTTAAAAAATTAAAATTTGCGCCAGCTGAGATTCGAACCGGGTTGCTCAGATTTGTTAGGCGAATGCTCTCTCTGTGTGCCAACGCCGCACATGAAATTTCATTGACTAAGTGCGTACATATCATTAAATCGTTATTAGTACCCGTTAGAGATGAGTTGGGGACTAATTGATCTCCAATTATACCCATAAGGGATGAGTCGAGACTAATTGACCTCCATTAGTACCCGTATGAGACTAGTTGCGACTAATTAATGCCCAATTGTACCCGATTGAGAGTAATCTCGGAATACTCTCTTTAGAGATTAGTCGCACAATTTTTTGCAGGGCATGTACGGCGCTAGCGACGTAGCTAGCGAGTTTGCCTAACTCACTCATGCGCCGTCCATCGTTGTCGTGGTTGTCATCGAATATCCTTGTATCGCGTTGACATAATCCCCTTGAATTCTCCACCTCGGTCTACTGCTAACAACTTTCTTCAACTTGCTTGTGAGTATGTTTCATATTAGTTTTTGTTGTTCTTTCGTGCGTGCGAATTGATTGGCAGCTTTGATGAAAAAAACTGAAGTTTAATGCTGCGCAATTGCCTCGAGTTGGAAACTTGCACACATAAAGTTATGTGTAGGTAACACATACGAGAAGAGTAAATATTTGCTTCTAAATGCAAACTCTTAAAGCTTACCTACTTTTGCGCACTCGCAAAAATTCAATCATCTATATATGGGTATGTATGTACATATGTTAATACATCTCCACCACCCATTCAATATTGATTTTAGCGGCGCGTTCAAGTTTCCCGAGAGTGACGAGTTTTTGCTTCACTGCCTCTTCGACTGGTTCAATGTGAAGTGGTCATTTGATTCACAGCTCGTTTTTTTGCCGCAGAAGTTTGTTTTGAATTATTCATTCATATCATTCCTGTCGTCTATCCATTCTATCAATATTTCCATTTCTTTTTTTTTAGCTGGCTTATTTCGTCGTATGCATGTATAACTTGCTTCAAGGTATTCTAACAAGATTTAATTGAAATTGAACTGGAGATCAAAGCGCTTAAATAAATATGTTTTTAGTGATTTTTTCATATATCTCCCTCTTACAAACAATAACATTTTTATTTAAAACATTTCAAAATTATGGATATTTAAATGCATTAAGAAACTTTTTTCATAGTAAATCAATATATGTAGTCAACGGTGGGTATAAACAAGTCTCGTAAAATGAAAAGGAAATAGTATTGTTACATGTTAAGAGTTTATCAGCTTTACGTCAGTCTAGCTGTTACTGTTAACTCTTATCTGCTGACTGTGCTACCTCCTCTATGTTTTGTTAGATTGAGAATACCAAAAATTTCGATTGGAAAATTTAGTTACCACTGATTAAGAAAAGCTTGATTTCAGATCCAGATGCCATTAGTCACTAATTACCTTTCAGTACTGCAGTTCTCCGAGGAGAAATTTTGGTCTCCTGGGCATTCGATGAGATGTCCCTTTTGGAGATAAGCTGGTATGATGATTTCTGTATCAAATACTATGAAAGTAAGATATATATAGATACATTATGCGCTCCGCCCAAAACATTTATATGGCAGATGTCGGTGGAGACTCATTAGAATGCCTTATTCATTCGTATGCGTAGTTGCAAGACTTTGTAGATTTCGGCAATTACTGCAAAAACCTTTTTTATTCCTGTGTAAAAGCGAGTTCTTTACTTATGATATATATGTATGTAGCTCTGTTAAAAAGTTTACACAAATTTTTGTTCCGCCATGGAGCCTTTATTGTTAAGTTCGTTGACTATTAAAGGGAACCCTTAACCGGAGTTCACAATCGCTGAATTGAAAAGGTAAGTTCAGGATCGATTAATTGAACCTTTTTGAAGAGACCCGCAGAAATATATTGTAATGGATCGAGTCTGTGGCATTTGATTTGCTATAAATGCTGGAAGTTGGTTAAATGGCTCTCCGAAAGGAGACTTCTAACACTTGAATCGGAGCCGGTAGTAATGAATGGTATTTTTACCTCTGTATGAGAAGTTAACTTTGTCCTGACGACCAGCCAACAGTCCACTGTTCAATATGATTTTGTCGAAATAGGCTGTGTGACCTTCGCTAAAACCTTCAAATGCAGAGAAAGCAAAACCAACAGAATCACCAAGCTGCAGTCGCTTACGTTATTATATGTAGGTGTCATCACAGCTGTGTATACACGAAAAATTAAAGCTGGTTGTGTACCCCAGGGTTTGGTATATATTTTCCATTTTTTCCAAATTTCTTTTCTATTGTAAATAGGTCGACTATAGTCTATAAGGTATGTATTTTCAAATATCTATAATGGGCAGTTGTTCATATATTTTTTTTACATCCGACGTTGCTCATACGCCGTGTAGTCTTATAGTGCGAAACTGTTAGCGACATACGATTACGCCAAGTATATCGATAGCGAAATGTGAATGGCAAGCTTTCTTTAATGGGGTATTAACTGAAAAGGAAATACATAGATAGTTGCCTTTATTTAAGTTAGCAAAAATAGTTGTTTGTGAAAGCTTGGTAATTTGCAAAAGTAGGCATCAAAACGTGCACCGGGATGAATTAGGAAAGGTACTGAAAATTTTACAAAATTTGTGAATGAATTCCATTGCTTTGCTAATTACTTAGTATGTTTCTTATTCGAATTTTTGAACACGAGTTCTGGAGAGAATTATACGATAGGTAAGTCGCTTCTTAAATATATCCCTATAATTTTATTCCGCTCCAACTGATCGGTCTGGTCGCTTTAAAATTACTTTACATAATAATTTAGCTCAGTAACTTTAAAGGAAATCGAGACCAACTTGAAAAAGGACAAGAAAATTTGCTCTAGTTCAAGTTACCTTAAGAGCAGAAGAATCATAAACAGTACTTATCCTTTAATATTTCTATAAAAAAAACTCTTTTTTAGGTAAATTCGTCAATAAGTAGCATCCATATACATTTAAAACTTTTAAATACACAAAACTACTGAGCTATCGTACCGCACAACCAAAATCACATATCATTTCCATTTCGTTTTCATTTGAAATTTTAACCTAAAAGCCAACCAGCCATACAAAACAGAATTTGCCTTTTATTTTATTGAATTACTTTTACGCCTCTGTAAGGGCACTTAAAATGTTGGAAGTGCCTTTTTGAAGACTAGGTCTAAAATGCTGACATAAGCCAATGATGGCATGAAAGGATTTTTGGCACATCTAACATTTGTTTTCCATTTTCTACGCCAGCAGCATATGCTGACCCAATCAAAAGGCTGGTAAATTTAATCAAAACTGGCAAATTCAATAAATGGTAAAGATAAAAGGAATGGATTACACTAAAGTGTCTGCCCTAAGTGGTGGAAATGGCTAAATTGGTTGTAGGTATAGTTTTTCTTCTACTTTATTTGAAAAAAAATTGAAGAGAAGCAAAGCTTTTTACTAGACGTTAATAAATTGATGATTTTGTCTTATTCCCTCTCTAACTATGGAAAAATGCATTTCTTTGCTTCAGTGAATCCACTACGTTTGCGACGTTTTGTCTCATTGCGCTTTGTCTCATTTGCTTCACTTGAACTTGCTTACCCAAATATATACATTCATATGTACATATTTGTATACAGTTTATTCGGAACTAACCATCGTTCTGGCGAATTAATTTCATTGCTATGAATTGCCTCTTTCTTAGTGCAAAGGCAAAATAATTAAGAGGCCAATGAAAAATGTCATTAATTGTCTAGACTTCTGCAATAATTTACAGAAAAATTTTGTCACTACGTGTTTATCCTTAAGCATTCGTGATTTGCTGCTCGGTTCCAAAGTATTTTTTCCTAAGAAACGCAGAAAATCAAAGTAGAATTGAGAAAGGCAAAATTTAATAGATGATATTAAATAATACCTAACCGGAAAGCAAACAAACATTGTCAGTTACGTGTCTTGAAAGTCATTTTCACAGGCGCATGGGCATCTCCAGCTGGGCTAGGGGTTAACGTAGACAAAACGGACTCGTTACTCTTCACAAGAAGATATGGGTTTCCAGTGTGGAGACCCTTTCGGCTAAGTAACATAGATTTGCCAATCAAAGACAGTTTCTGGGAGTAGTTTTTTTTTAGTAAAAGTGTCCAGTCCAGTTTTATAGCCCATTCAGTTTTAGAACAGCAAAGTTCAAACTTAAAGTGGTTGCAGTAACGCGTGGCTTGTTGAAAATTTTCCCCTTACGTAGTATTGTCGACAAATTTTTATACGCAGAAAAATTCAGAACACCGTGAACAAAATAATTGCCAAAAATCAACGGTATTGTGAAAATTTGATACAAATTTTTTTGATATTTTTTTTTTAATTTTGAAAAAAACTAAAAAAAGGTCAAAATTTATAGTTGTCGTATAGTCAAAATAAGCACTATATGTCACCTGAGCTGAAGGAAAACTGTTGTTCGGAATGAAGTTTCGAATGGTGTCTTTAAAACCAATAAAGCAATTGCTTTTTCTAAAATTCCAGACCTTTTATTCGATTTATTCACATAAATTTAGGTAAAAGGTCTGACATTTTAAGAAAGAGCAATTATTTAGTTTTTATTCATATGGCCGATTAATTAACAGTATATACATAGAGCAAAATTAAAGTTTACGAATTATAATATTTCTCCTTTCACTCAGTTGTACTTATGGCGTTTTTGTTTCTACAAAAAATGTTGCCTTCTCTTCGCTCCCTTCTTAGTGCTTGTGCGTATAGGGCAAAGAGAAGGTTGTACGTTTCATACAAATGGTGTAGAATACTTGAAAGTTAATATTTTTGGAACGATTATTATGGGTCCCCCCATTGCATTTTTTTTGTTGGTGTTTTGGGGGATCTATAAAAAATAGTTTGTATTAAAAAATGGTTTAGTAAACAAATTAATATTATTGTTGGAAATCTTATGAAGAGAAACGGCATTTTCCGATAGAAAAATATTGATTTTCAAGAATTCCATTTAATTTAAACATCTTTTTCCCCCATATAAAATAGATGGAAAACTTTGAGCGCCAATTCTAAAATTTTTTTGATCTTAAAATAAAAAAAATTAGGAGTATAATTTTTTTCGATATAGAAGAATTCTGGGGGGCGAGAGTATTAAAGTTCCGTATTTTCTCATTTTGTACCATCCTAAGGTACATAAATATATGTGTTTATCCATAAGCGGAGACAGTTACATAATAATATATTACACTGTCGCTTACACAATATGTTAGTGTTTGGCTAAGCTTCTTTTCCGATTGTCCACTGTGAACGGCGATTGTATTTTTATGGCAGAGGTTTGGCCTTGCCTACCGAGGGATAGAAACACTTTTTTCCTGATTAGAAACACATTTTTTCTGATTTATTTACTGATGTTGGTCGGAAACCGGGCTCCAACCCAGGCCCTGCGAAATGGTAGCGCACACTGCTAACCACTACACCAGAGCCGCGATTACATATTTATAGTAATAATTCATCCTTTTTACAACGCTGTGATCAACTTGCAATGTTGTGTGTCCAGAAACTTTCAATGTTGTGTGTCCGACACCATAAAACCTTTGCTTTGAAAAGTTCCTATAAAAAAGCATAGTGCATAGGGCGACATCTGTAGTGAATAGGGCGAGGTAGATGGCATCTAGATGTCGCCCTATGTACTACGTTTGCTACAGCGGAAATAGACGACACGCCATTTCTTTAAATAAAATTAATTGGTGCTCGTTTGTATGTACATACATATGTAAATGCATGTGTGTGCACCTTTCTATTAATATCGTAGAATTATTTTAATATCTATTGCAAAATTTTATTCAGACAGGACTAAAAAGTAGAAAATAAATAATATAAAAAAAACTTTTTAATATACAATGCTTTTATAAATGGACTAAAAAGTAGAAAATAATACTTCTCAGTCCCATATAATTTGTTTTGATAACTTTTGATTTTGAAATTTTAGCAAAAGTCATTATAAACAATCTATGAAATTGAAAATGAAAAGCGTGGGGCGCATGTAATACACTTGAATTGATATGAAAAGTAATATATGTATGTATGTATGTGGGTATATGAATAACGACCGCTTAAAATCGATTTCAAAGTTCTACTTTCGCTGTAGAAATTTTAGGTCTACGTTATGTAGTTTGACTATTGTCAATTAAATCGAAAGCTTTGTATTGCATGCGCTCCACGTTTTTCATTTTCAATTTCATAGATTGTTTATAATGACTTTTGCTAAAATTTCAAAATCAAAAGTTATCAAAACAAATTCTATGGGACTGAGAAATATTATTTTCTACTTTTTAGTCCATTTATAAAAGCGTTGTATATTAAAAAGTTTTTTTTTTATATTATTTATTTATTAAATATTTTTACTGCACAAATTGTCTGCACTTGCGACAGTGTATGCACGAGTATGTATAAAAGGCAGCCTCAAAATTCACATAAATAAATTTAATCCTACACAGTTATGTTTATCCCCATTTTTTGTATTTAATTTCATTTTCCATTCCTTTTTCCAACTATATGTAATTGCTTCTCCTCTGGTTTGTTCATTTTTTTCCCGAAATGTCTATGTATATATGTACAATGTACATACATATGTGTTCATACGCTCAAGCTCTCCATATGCTCTTGCGGTCTCATTCGCTATAAAACATATGTGCCCTCAAGCATAAACCACCCAGCCACAACCGTTTAAATCGGCTAACGATACGCCCAATGCATCACTTAAAATCAAATTGTCTGGGTTCGCTCAAAACTGTCCAAAACGCCCACAAGTATGCAATATTTTTCGAATGCCAGCAGCATTCGAGACGCTCATTCTTTTTTTAACCAAAAGAATATAAGCGCCCATCATCGCCGTTTTCAGCCAACCCAACTCTTTCTATCAAATAAATTACGCTTTCTTTTTCTTTTTGTCTTTTGTTTATTTATTTTTACATTTCCAAATAAAAGCAGCCTTTCTGCGCAGCGCATCATTCAACTAAATTGTTTTGTCCCTTTTTTCCAGTAGTGGTCATATGTTCACCTCTCATTGTTATTATTTAGTTTCCCATATCTATAAACGTTGACAATTTTAAACGGCATTATGTCTGTGCATGTGTGCGGACGTTTGTTCATTTATAGGTACCATGCATATGTTATTGAGTAGCCCACATACCCGTATGCATGAACACAAATAACTCCATTGGCGAGTGTTATTCACTTTTGTTATCCTTAACTTAGAATTTTGGTATTTTTTTCGAGCCAAGCTATAAAACTTCATTCAAACTTAAAGAAGGCTTAGTTGTAGAGTGCTTAGATGTAATATTCGCTCTGGGACTGTCCACAGCATTTTTCTCTATTATACGCATTTTTCCTAAAGTATCCTTTCTATACGTATTTTCCTTATTATCACTATTTCAGAATGTTTCTGTTTTTGCGCACTTTTGTTACATTTTCGGGTCACCGCTTATTCCTATCTCAGCTATTCTGTACTTTTGCTTTGCCTTTTTTTTTGGTGATTGCGCAGAAATGCATAGCGCTGTGCTTTAGTGCGCTTAAGGGAAATTTAGGCAATAAAATGGAAACAATGAACTATAATTTACAAAAGCTCTAAGCGCTTTTGTGAAGAGATGAAAAAAAAATTCAGTTACTCAGGGAGTTTTAAGGCATGCTGATAAACGATCTCGATTATCGCAAAGCGGCGAACATTTGAAGCCTAAGCACGTTTTTGCTAAGAACCAAGTGGTTTACAAGAGTACGGTGATAATGAAAAACCTCATGCGATATCACAAAAGACCCTGAGTCTAAATGAGTTGTACTTAGGACTGCCGCCCAACCTAACCTTACATTGCATCGCCAGCAGAGGCAACTTATCCTTTCCCGTCCATCCACGATGGGGTTGAGGGCAAAGTTCCACAAACTAAGAGATTATTTTTACATTATAGTGGGAACGAGGTCGCAAGTTCACCTAGGAAAAGCTCATAATCTGTTCCTGTAAGACTTGGAAGCGGTATATGGCTATAGACAAGCTAGGATTTTTTAATATTCTTTTGGTAAGAAAGACATAAATCTTTTGAATATAATCAATATCTAGTTGCTTACTAGTTATCTAACCTATAATAGCTTCCTGCGTTCTCACATGCAACGTATTGGCCTCTCTACAGAGATGATTAGCGATCTTCGTCTTGATGAGGAGGAGATATCGGAGCGTGTTATGTTAGTATAGATTTGTCCACAAGTCTCAGAAAAGCTTCCCATTTCAGACTCTAATATGACTCATAATTTGGACCCGTATTAGCGTACACTTCTAAAAAGGGAAATATGTTCCTTTCTGACTCTCCTTTGAGATCATAATGAGGGTTACAACTCAGAGTTCTGAGACTTTTCTGACTCTAAAAGGGGTCCCTCGCCAGGACACGTCAGGAGGCATCTATACGAACCGGCAGATGAAGTCCAGAGGTTCATAAAACAACCATTGAACCCGGCAGCATACCAACAGGCCATAATCGGCATTCACAGGGAGTCAATCTCAATCTATATCGACTCCCGACCTCTAAATCCGTTTTGGGTACACAACCACCCCACGTGGATGGGACAGAGCATCATCTGCCACGGCACACTCGCACCACAAAAGCCCAACTTCGCTCTGGATATTGCAGAGGGCTTAGCTCTTACCTGAGTAGAGTGAACATAGATATGCCCTCGAGTTCCCAGCATGCGGAGACTCGCCACATTAATCACGGTACCTCTTCGCTTGCCCCCAAAATCACACTCAGCTAACGGCCTTGTCCATATGGACAGAATCCGTGGAAGTTGCGCACTTGCTGGGTCTTCCGTTAGCTACGCCCGACGACAACGTTTGATAGACAAGCCGAGCTAGGCGGGTTTGAGTAGCCGCCACAAAACACAACAACAAACTTGTATATGCTTCATGAAGACCATCATCAATTCCTACTTCGTGCCAGTAAGGTATAGGAATGCTTCGGCCCTCTTTCTTGATATTTCCGGTAAACAAGATTTAGCGCCTGGCATCATTTTAAGAATTTTGTAAAACAAATTTTAAAGTTTTAGTGAGTAGAAGTGAATCAAATTAACATTCACAAAAATTCTTTTAATTTGCTTAAATGAAAGTGAGCGATGGTGTGACCTCGAGTTCTAGTTCTTTTCAACTATACTAAAGATAACATTTTAAAGCCATATTATGTATTATAAAAATTCCTTTGTAGTGAAGACATAGCAATAGAGAAATATAGCATTTTGGCAAAATTTTAAAAACGCATTTCGCGATTATATAAAGTGAAATTTACATGCAGAGATAATAAGCCAACTGGCACAACGACCCTCATTTTCACATAAAAACGCAAGCGGACAGATAAAATTGCAGCGAAATTGCATTTTGTATAAAATGCATTGTCTACTTGCTCACGTATATGTAGGTACATATATATGTACATAAGTATAACTATGCGATGCCCAAAAGCATTTTCAACAGCATCCATGTAAAATGGTCATAAAGGGAATTAGCAGCACAACAATAAGAACAACAACTAGCAGTGGTGCACCTCTTTTACAACTAGTACTACTACTACTATGCTTACTACTTGTAAAAGACGAGCAACATTTTGTGCTAATATTAAAATAACCAAAAAAGCAACGGCAGCGATTACACAAAGTTAAATCTAGATTTGTTATTCGCGTATACCTTGGGGACAGCGAAAAAGTGTGTCAAGGTTGTGTTGGTAGTATGTTGCCTGCCACACGGCATATGCGGCAAATACGCGCGCTTTCTATGTTATATGGCAGGTAACATCATCATCATAGTTAGATAAATGCTTGTACATGTGTGTGTGTGTGTGTGTGCTGTTGCACCCGCTGACTAGCTTTATGCAGCACTTGGCTTATTAAATTTTAAAAATAGCTAATGTTTTTTTTTTAATCCTTATCTAGGAGGGTACCCAAAGCAATTCAGTTAAGCCTGAGTGACTTTAATGAGTCTTTTCATGTATTTTATTTAACTTTTTCATTTTTTTTAAGCACGCTTTCATGCACGAAATTGAATAAAAATGTCACTTTGAGTTGCTGAAATTATGTTTTAAAAATTTGTAAACAGGAACTTCTGGGGTTTTAGTATTTTCATAGTCTCTGGGTTAATTTTTAATGCTAAGTACCTATGCTACATATTTCTTAAATACTTTTGTAACGTTTAATGGAATTTAGCTTATACATTTTTTAGAGAGATACTTCAATAAAAGTTGGTTTTCTCTACATATTTAACTTACTGAGGTACAGAGCAAAAACTTACTTCACAAGAAACGTTCCTAATGCCTTGTTCTGACCGACAACGAAAACACTTTGAAAACGAATTTTGGGATTGTGGGCAGAAGTTAGCAAATGAGTTTACGTGGACAGGGAAGAGGTCGTTGGTGTCGTGGGGGAACCTTTACAAGCCGGACATATGTATGTTTGGGATGTCAGAGCAATAACTAGACCTTAACTTAGACCAAACTGAAGCTCGACCTCCTTCAGCCAGGTGGTAGAGGGGGCATCGTTGGTGTCGTTGGGGAAGCGGTAGGCTCCTTGCACTGCAGAAATGATAAAATTCGGAGAGATATGCGTTTACCTTCAATCAAAGGGCGTCAACTCGTCAGCGTAAAAGACGTCCTGTCACTCAGTAATCCTTAAAGCTGAGGAAGCCTCCGATGTCATAATTGTAGGGTTTAACGTGCATGTGAAGGGTTATCAGATGTTTTGACAACCTTTCCTTATGCTGTACAGATGTTTTCCACTTCTAAGCTTAGCTGTGAGTGATCCGAGCTGTTCTATGATGCATGGGATTTATCCCGGCTTTTCTGCATTTTTTTCCCGTCACAATCTTGTCATCCGATACTTCTTTTGACTTCGTGGCGATGTACATAGTTGAGCACTCAATTTCATGGCAATCTACACATGTATAAAGATAAATATCATGTCATACGATTTTCAACTTATATGTAGGTGACCCTCTTGACCTTCATCGAGCAAATGTTTGACTCTAATGACCGTTTTTTAATATATCTAACGAACTTTTGTTCCTATTACGATGTTCTCGGCGCATTTTGTTTTTTTTTTTTTATGCGGCTTATCGATCCTGCAGCACTACATAGATGTTCAACTTCACCGATAGAAATCAGTAGTATTAAAGATTATTCATTTCCCACAAATTATATTTTTGTTTGTATTTCCGATATCCTTGAATCAAAAAATTACGTAGCACTTAAACTATTATTATTTTTTCTTTTCCTCTATATACTTTCAGATCTACCCTCAACATCATTCTCCCTACATGCCGCATATCACAGCCGAAAATACAATACGAATTGTACAAACGATGAGACAATAGTGATAGAGCCTGGTTGCGAAATCACCAATAAACGCTGCCAATGCTGGCCAACATTACGACTGTGCCGCTCAAATGCCATCGATGATACAGACGCAGCAGCGACGATAGACATACGATGGCATTTCAAAACGTTAGAGGTGGGTCAAATAATGAAAAAAAAAACATTTTTCTTTTAAGAAACAAAAAGCTGCTTAAGAGGGGGTACAAAGAGTGAGGCTTTGAACAAGAAAAACTGAACAGACTTTTGACAATTTAAGAGTCGTTGTCTACTTTTTACGGTTCATACTTTTTATTCATCGTCCAAAAACAAAATATTACTTTCACTTGGCATCAATTATACATATATCCAGTGTTTAAGTGAAAAAGGAATGTATGCATTTTCTGGATAATTCTACCTACTAAATATATAACTAGTTTTTGTTGTACTAAAAGTGTATGCTCAAATTTAATATTATCAGAGATTCAGCTGCATTTCACCACTTTTCAAATGACAGAAAATTTGATTTCAGTTTTTCTTTCATCGCCTATTGAAATACCAAAAATTTATACTTTAGTTGAACAAAAATTTATCTTCCGTTTTTGGATAACATTTAAAACATTTAATTTATGTCCACTTTTAAAAATATTAAAAAGTTTTTTTTTTTTTACTAAAATTTATGTCCAAAAAATTTTCACGATACCAGACATTTATATCTAGTTTTTATAAAAACAAAAAATTTTGTCCGGCATTTGAGTGACTAAAATTTATATGCACTTTTTAAATTAGCATGAATGGATGACAAGTTTTGAAACACTCATTTTAGTTTCAAAACAAAGATATTTTTACCTTTTAAATGAGCGGAGTAAAATGTTTAGTTTCTAAATGAACAAACATTTTTCTATTGCCAGTTTGGCTACACATGTTATGTTCTGTTTTCAAATAGTGAAAAACTGAATTACTTTTCAAATTAGCAAATATTCTCGTTAATATTTAAACGGCCAAATATTTTTCCAGAAAAAGTTCAAATATATGTGTCGTGGTTTTGAGTGATTAAACTTTATGTTCACCTTTCAAATTACCAAAAATATATGTCCGTTATTTAAATGACCAACAATTTTTCTAAGAACTTTTTCCAAATTAAAAATTTCTTCCCAATTTTAATATTTCTAAAAAATTATGTTGACTTATCAAAAAATTATGTTATGGTTGTGAAATACTAAAATTATATAATTTCTTAAATCCCATAGATTACCGTCCAGTATTAACGTACCAAAAATTAAAAAAAAAACGAGTTTTTTAAATTCCAAAAAATTAAGAATAATTTTTCATTACCAAAAATTAATGATCAATAAGAAATTTATGTCCTGTTTAGACACACAAATTTTTACACATTTATCAAATGGATAATTTATAACCAGTTTTGAAATGAAATACAATTTTTTTCTTTTTTTATGTTACCAGAAATTTATGTCCTTTTTTTAAAAGACCAAAAATTTATGTTCAGTTTTGACAAAAGGCCAAAAATTTTCTGTAAACAGATTGCAACGCACCAAAAATTTATGTCTTGTTTTCAAATAACAAAAAATTTATGTGCAGTTAAAATTATTGAAAATTTTATGTATGCTTAATTTGAGATCTTAAACGTTCGTTTGACTAAAATATACATGTAATTTAACATAAAAATTCAGTTGTGGAATTTTCACAAAGTTTCGCCATCAATCAAACTACATAATTTACCTAGATTACTCATACGACATGCCAAACTTGACAACAAATTCCATACTAATCCATCCGCAATGGCTAAAATATTTAGGTCAATAAAATTTCAGTCAATATCTGCGAATTTCGATCATAATAATAATTAAAATTTAATCTAATACCCACAACATATGCAACACTCTACACTCACGCGTAGTGCACACACCATTGACTGATACCCACTAGCTTTAGTTGAATTACCACAATTCCCCCTACTGACTTCCGCCAACGCTCTCTATTTCTGCTGAAATCGCATTTTCATTTCAACATTTTCAAAAGACTGACTTCAAAGGCTGTGTGGCGAAATTAGAAATGCAATAATGTATAGGTCGCTGAATAAACGCAACAACCTCAAACATAAGCACACATGTACGCACGCACGCATATACACGCACAGATAGAAATTGACGAGGTCATGCCACAAATTCACACAGTGAATAGAAAGGCTATCAGTTTATGTATGCATGAGCGTAACTACATATTTACGTACATGTATATGTATGAGTTGGCGCGTGAATTTGTATTCGTAAAGATTTATACACATCTATACTTGTTCGCGCATAAATCAGCAAAATCAGCAACAATACAAGCAGCATCATCAAAGCTGGTTTTTGTGTGGTCTCTGGTTTGCGGATGGAGTTGGGCTGACTTCGATTATGTTAGTTAGCGACGATAATGTTGTTTTTGATGTTGCTGTTGTTGCAGCATTTGTTTGATTTGTTGTTTTAGCGCACTTGTGCTTTTAGGCTGACATAAAATCGATTGCGCTCTCTATCTCTACACCTCATGTGCTGAGTGAAACAAGCAAACACCCAAGTGTATCTATAAGGGTTGTTCATAATTTCTGATTTGTATTGAGCTGTAAATTTTACCCATTATAAAAATTTTTTGAGATAAACTTAAAATTAATCATAACAACTCTAAAAATTGGAACCGCGAAGAATTATTAAAAAAGGAAAAAGAAACGTGTATTTTTTTTTTTTTTTTTTTGAAATTTAATGATGCTTGCCGGCGCACAGTGTATGATTTGGGAGTGTCGATGAAAGCAATCGTAAATCTCTCGATAGGCGTAAAATGAAAATATGTGTTCGAAAGCTGACATAATGGCCACCAAAGAAAAAACTATGCCAATATATAATCATTATATAAAACTCAAAAACAAATTTGTTCAAAAATCAACACTCGAAAAAAAATTAACTAGGCTAGCTAGCTCCAAAAAAAGTGTGATTTTTTTGATCTTTTCTTCTGGATTTTCGAACGAGGAATTTAAGATTATTGTCAAGAGTTAACTAGGAAATCTTTTAAGTGCTCATTTATTAAATTGTAAAATTGCAAATTTTTCAGATTTTTTTTTTAGTATGCAGTTTCGAGCCGAGATATATGGGTAATTTCAAAGCTTTGGCGGCATCACTAAATGTCAACCTACTTCAAAATAATATAAGTTATTTCTAGAGTTCTAGGAGTGACTGGAAAGCCAATTACGGACCACCATAATGTAAATACATGCATAAAACTAGTTTCCAATCGCATAAAATCCGCTTTTAAATTGCGAAATTTATTGAGTATGAGTTTCGCCATGAAGTATTAAACGTTATCCGGTTTTAGTTATAAATGTCACTGATTTTAAGTCAATACGATTTGATGTTCTTCCACAAAATAAATGAAATAAGTAAATACAGCAGTGGCTGTTTAATAAAATTGACAAAGAATTTCGTTATCAATTTCTTTATAAAAAATGTAAGTATGTATATGATTTTATTTTTTTTTTTTAGGACTGCCAGTTAAATTTACAAAATCTAATCAAAATCGAAATGGAATTCGATGAGGATTACACAATTTCGCCGAGCACATTTACATATAAAAAGTTGAGAAGGAAGCGCAGAGCGTTAAGAAAACGCAGGTGAGTAATAAAATATCAAATATGTATATTTGTGTACAAAGATGGGTTGAATTTGATTACTTAATTATCCATTTCAAAGATATCGCCAAAATTTGTCAATACTGGAACGCATATTAACTGGTTTATAAGTGTTGGAGTTCGATTACATAAATACTTGAGTTTTTTTTTCGGGATTTATGGGGGACTGAGTGTGAGCTTTATGCTGCTTTAGTTAATAGCAATTAAATTTTGCGGTTACAAGTTTTTCTAGATGCTTTGCCGAGTTAATTTACATTGCATTTTAACTAGCATTCTAATGCTTTTATGTTACATAAAATTAATTAGGTTAAGCATATAAATGTTACTCATACGCCAGGGTGCACATAGTTTGTTGGTCATTTGTGTGATTGGTTAATGAACAAAATATAATATTCTTCGGTATTCATTTGGGTTGTAATTTTACAAAGATGAAAGTAGCTAAATATGCAAGTTCCGGCATACAGTGGCTCAAAACAGCGTTCACTTGTTAATTTTTTTTTTTAATAAGTATTCGCAATGTGGCTGTTCACATCTGCCTGGTTATCACGTTAACCTAATTTTATTATAAAAGAAAATTCGCAAGAACGTTTGCAAAAACAATTTTGAAAAATCAACACCAGTTTTTTATAAATTGCACTTGCTATATGAAACAAGCCGCAAAAGACGGCGGCAAAAATCAACGCGAGTTCTCAAACTTCAAGCATGCAATTTTCTATACTAAAATTTCATAAGTTTTCAAATTTATGACGCCTTGCGTATTCTATTTCAAAAAGTATTTTGATTTAAAGATTGCATCTTAATAGAAAGTTGATAAAAATTTATTCTCTAAGAGCTGCTTTGATGAAGCTTTAATATAATTGTGGGCGCCGTGTGTGAAAATGATAAAAAGGTGAACATATAGCCTCAAACGCTACGCTTAAACAACACTAAGGAAATCTAAAATACAGGCAGCTCAGTAAATGAACATAAAAAAATTTATGAATACTTTATTTCATTCAACTAAGGTTTTTCGCACCTACTACCGAAAGGCTAAGAAACAAAGTAACGAATGTAAAGTAAAACGGAATGCAAGTAAATAGCATATGTAATAAAGGCAGACCGTTGTTATTTTATATACTAATAAATACTTGAAATACTACTTGCAATCACCACACCTTTCTTTAGTCGGCATGAAATTTCAATGAAACCCGCATAAAAAATCTTCATAAAAAAATCGTATCGCGCATCCGCAATTCCAAAGTATTTTCAAACAAAAAATATAAACGCTTTACTGCGCTGCGAAATTAAAGGAAATATTAATAAATATGTAAGAACAATTTATCATGAAAACGAAAAGATGTTCGAATTATAACGAATGAAACTCTGAAAAGGAGATAAATTTAAGCTACAAAATTGGCAGTTTTTTATAACACAGCATACCTTCGCTACGAAATTGATAAACGGGGAGAGAGAGAGAGAGAGAGAAAGATACTGCATAGGCATATACACATTTATGTTGGTAGACCCATTGTTGTAGCAATACAACCAAAGGTAATTCCCGCATTTCGTTTTATCGACCATGCGGCGCGCGCCATAAAGTATGCTTCTCGAAATTGTATTCATTGTTTTTATTTGCGTTTTCCTTTTGGTTAACAAAATGTGTGGGAGTGTAAAGCAAACTTTATCATGCAACTCTAAAATAACGCATTTGAATGTAAACATAAATGCAAAATATGGAAGTGAAATTGAAATTGAAAAGAAAATGAGATCCTACAAGTTAAATAAAGTAATTCATAGCAGATAGTAAGCGCAAAAATGGGTAACCACTGAAATTAAAATGCAATGTTAGAGAAAGTGTAATTTTTGTGCCAATATATGGGTGAAATCAAGCACATTTACATATGTACAGTGAGCGTAAAAAATTTAATTTATTTAAATTTTTCATACCAAATTTTTTTCATATTTTATATTAAAAATATAGTTTAATCATACAGAACTCGAAAAAAAAGAAGTAGCGAGTAATTACTATCGAAATTTTTAAATTTTTCAATTTGATTTCTTCCATCTTTCACCCTTCGGAAAAAAATCTGAAAAATCAACGATAAATTTTAGCGCCTTTAAATTAAAATTTACTCGGCTAAAAAACTGCATATTCAAAATTATTCTAAGAAATCGAATTGAAAAACTTTTAATTTTGATGAAAATTTCTTGCATTCCCCCGTTCAATTCCGTTGTCGAAACATCTTTTGCGCGTATAAATAGTTCACCGTGTGCAGCAAAAACCAACGGAATTAATTTTTTGTAATTTCGTACAAAACTCGTCAAAATGAAAAAACACCCTCTTCAAAAAATCTTAAAAATCAACGCTAAATTTTAGCGACTTGATATTAAAATTTAATCGGTTACAAAATTCCACACTCGAAATTTTTCTGATAAATCGAATTGGAAAATTTTAAATTTCGATGAAAATTTCTTGCATTTTCCCGTTCAATTCCGTTGACTAAACATTTTCTGCGCTTACAAATAGTTCAGCGAGTGCAGCAAAAACCAAAAGAATAATTTTTTTTTTATTTCGTACAAAACTCGGCAAAAAAATCTCGAAAATCAACGCTAAATTTTACTAACTTTAAATTCAACTTTACACGGCTACAAAACTGCATATTCAAAATTTTTCTAAGAAATCGAATTGAAAAATTGTAAATTTGTATGAAAATGTCTCACATTCACCGTTTCTCTTCCATTACTAAATAGTTCATCGAGTGCTGATTATTCCCACTAGTACAGCGGCTATAGCATTTTTCTCACTTCTTCTCAATTTTTGTTGTCTAAGTGTGTCCTTCTGTTAAATACCATGTCTCTGAAATGTACTAACCCAATACTTAATTTCTTTATATTTTGCCTTGGAGAATTCGTATAAATTTCTTACTTCGCTGCAATCCATCGCACAGTAAATATATATGTAGTCATATCAATGCTTCTCATCTACTAGCAGTAGCGTAATACTTCAGAACAAAAGCAGCCATTAAAGCTATAAAAAATTTCTAGAAACATACAATACACACCTTTTTGCAAACATACATGTATTCCCACATTCCCGTTTTTTAGTATGCTGCATTATTTCGCTTTCATGCGACATTCATAAATCGTGCTGGCATGCAGTAGTTCTGTGTGCAATGTTGCATGCCAAATGGAGGTTGAGAAGAGAGAAATGTAACATCAAAAAATAAAATAAAAGTGGTCTAAAAGGAAGAGAATCAGGAACAAAAAGCAGGAAACCTAAGAAAACTGCAGGAAGCATGCAAATAGGAAGAAATTACTAATAGCGTTTTCTATTCTACAAAAAATATTGCCTTTCGTTGCCCTCTCCTTAGTTTTTGAGCGAAGAGGGCAATGAGACGGTAATATTTTCGATACATATTTATGTAATTTTTTGACGTTTGTACGAAATTAGAATAAGAATAAACATCATCTCTGTACAGCAATTTAAATTTCATGCAATCAAGCCCTACTTCAGACGTAAAAAATTTAAGAAGAAACTGTGTTTTTCACAGATTCTGGTAGAATTTATTAAAATACACCTTCGCTAAAAATTTGAAAGAGCCTCTGCGATTAAGGTGGCGATATATATATATATATATATATGGCTTCATTTTCCACAAAGTCAAATCATGCATTATCCTTGTTTATTATGACAACTGAATTATTATTTTACGCGGAAAAGGTAAATGTTATGAAAATTAAACAGAATGTGAAAGAATATTTATGAGATTAAATTTCAAGAGAAATGCACATAATTTACACCATAGCAGCCCATATGGCTTAAGAAGCGATATACATATGTAAGTAATAGGTAATCAGCGTAAAAAAGTAAGCAACGCAATGTTGCAAACAGCCGTCAGTTGCTTTGTTCTAGACTGGTGCTACAGTAAATACACAAGAAAGCAGGGATTATTAGAAAAGGAGAGTTCAGGTATGAGTGGGTGGCGAGAAAAATCTGAAAATTAATATTCTCTAAATCCGCGGCAAATTATTGTACATTCCGGGTTTTTTTTTGAGAAAGGCGTATACTTGCCCTGCTTCCGCTGCAGATTTGTAAAGGATATTTATGTAATAAAACGTAGTATGTACACACTAAAATTTACTCAATTATTATCGATATTTTTATCGAAATCGCTTAAGATATATTTATTGATATTTTTATCAGCTTACTAATTGCGTATTTTTGTACCGATACTTTTAACCCGATTTTTTAAAGAAATCATAACAATTACTTTATTTTATATCGTTTTATAAAGCAACATGTTGTTTTTGAAATACTTATCAATGCATTTATCGATATTTTTTATTTAATATCTTTTTTCGATATATGTATTTGCTTTGATTTTACAGTAAACTTTATTATGCAATGGTTGTCGATATTTTTATCGCTTTAAAGATGTTTCATACTTTTTTTTCTTAAACATAGAATACGATGATGCTTAAAACGCAGGAGAAATTGTGAAATATTTATCGATTTTTTTATGTATACTTTTTATTGAAAATCCTATAGATTTCTTTATCTATTATTATTATCGGTTTCTTTGTTGTGCCTATCTTGAAGCATCTGTCGACATATGAATTTATCAATAGATTTATCTAGATTTTTATCGAAATTATTACAAAATTTGTTATCGATATATTTTTTTAATGGTTATTGCGCACGTTGCCAGTTTTTTGATCGACTTTTCGTTTCGTCTAGCACACACGAAGCTTCGTGAAATATTTATAGATTTTCTAATCCAGATTTTTATTGAAGCCATTATAAATATATATATCTATATATTTGTTGGCTTATATATTATCCCAATTCTGAAGCTTCTGGCGCTATATATAGCTTATTTATTGTTTTATGGAAACTTTTTTATTTTCCTTCTCCATAAATGTTATATTATCGCTTTAAAAAAAAAATTGTGACCACATTTTAAATCACCTAAAATCTATGTAAATTTTTGTTAAAGCACAGAAATATTTATCCCGTTTCTTATGACAAAGTGTATGTTCAAATTTTAAATTATGAAAAGCGGAAACTCGGCCTTTCCGACCTCGCCCAACAGTTCGTCTATAGCGTGGAGCGGAAACTAGGACTTTCCGCCTGCCTCACTTACAAAGTAACGACTACGGGAACATGGATCGGAAGCTCGGCCTTTCCGACCATGATCAACGGCCTGTAAACAGGGCGGAGCGGAAACTAGGTCTTTCCGCCCGCCGCACACAAAAGTAGACTGGAGACAAGGCCTCGCCAGCTACCCAAATTGCTATTGAATATCATTGTTATCTTTACAAGTTAATATTTATAATTATTTCACTCTGTAATGTATCACACATACTTAAATATTCTAAATCTTTTTATCTCAACTGTCTGTAAGAAAACATTTTTCTGTAGACTAAAATAAATAAATAAATAAATAAATAAATAAATATGACTGATTTTCTAGTGACTAAAAATGTACGTCCAGTTTAAAAGAAAGCCTTAAATTTATGTCTAATTTTTAATGGTCAAAAAGGCGCGTCCAGTTCTGCAACTACAAAAATTTGTATAGCAATTTAATACAATCAAAAAATGCATTTCCAGATTTTAAGTTATTAAATATTTATGTTCGGTTTTAAAGTAATCAAAAATTATTTAAAAAAAAAAGAAATTTACGTTAACCACAAAATGATTTCCAGTTTTTACATAGAAAAAAACCATATATAATATGTCGGTAAAACAACGTCTGAATGACTTAAATTTTCTTCTCATTTTTTCTATTATCTGTTTTAAACTCTTCTTTAAATTATAGCCCACGAAGCTTGCCGCCGCAGCATTCACTTCAATTTCATGCGGATTTACCTTTGTGTTGCTTCAACAAAGAATAAGTATTTGTTATAAAATTTATTACATTTTCATACTGACACCTGCAGGAATGCTAACCACTTCACACAAACTACCACATGGCCAGCCTGCTTTGTAGCTTTCAGCCCTCTGCCGCTGTTCGCCTTTGTTTACTTTTGCCGTAGTCGCGCAGTGCTTTGATATGCCTTTTCATACTTTCTGCTGGTCCTCTGCAATTTCACTTTTCCCTTTTTGGCCTTTTTACTTCCGATATCTTTTGATCCTTTTTCCTGTTTTCGTTTTTTTTTTTTTGTTTTGTTTTGGTCCTTGTGCTATGCATTTATTATTTACATATTTATGGTATTTGCATAAGCGGCTTTCATATGGTCTCACGGCATCACAAATACCACTACATACTTTCCCATAAGTTCATAAAAGCAATCACGAGCGCACTTACCTAAATTGTATTTGGGCACCCGCTTCAATTACTTGCAATTTTACTAAGGCTTCAACGGCTTTTAGGTGCATCTTTGTTCCTTCGTAGAAATAAATAAATTTGCTTAGAATCGAGGTTTTTGCTTTAGGCAGCTTTCATTATCTTATTTGCTTAGCTTGTTTTTGCACCTGACGCGATGAAAAATATGTAACAAAATTATTTTTCGCCAGTTTAACAAAGCTTTATACAAAGATATTTAATAAAAAATTTACATCGTAAATGAAAATTTTTAAATTCCGAAATCAAGCAAAAATTTAACGTAAACGAACCCTGAGGAGGCAGTGGTTGGGTATTCAAACTACCTACAATAACACGGACTTACTTTCTATGAAACGATTTTTGTCTAAAAAAAGGTCTAAGCAGAAAGGTTCTTAAAACCATAAACCTCCGTGATTTTTATTATTTTCTAGGGCAAACGGGTCTATAAAATTTTGTTCGTGCAAAAGCAGCCTCGGATAGTAGAAACACTAAGAAAAATGATGGAGTTAAAAAGATTTGTCTTTCTCATAGCGTGTTGAAGAAAATTTCCAAATTATTTTCCGATAACGACAGATCTTTACGGGCGAACTCTTCGATATAGATCTTTCATCTACTTCTTTGGATACTAGTATTTAAAGCCAGGAAGGTGGCAAACTCAATTTTTTCAGTATGGTCCTTGAAAGCCACTAATACAGCCAAGAAGTAACCTTGAACTTAACACATCCACACTTATTTTTCTGCTGGCTTTGAGTATCTCGGACGGTATTTTAACGACTCCGGTATTCTTGGGGTATTCCAGCTGTGTTTTTGCTGTTTTTCGATAGTCAGGGGGAAATTACGTACCTTGAATCTCTGATGGTATGCTCAAAAATTGTCACAAAAATTGTATCAGGTTCGTACGGCTACAAGGCAATTCTAAACATCTGCTTTTGGAAATATGAAAATTTAGCTCGTTGAGCGCTTCACAAAAAGCCGAGCCAGAACTTTGAGTGCACAATTTCACACCAAGAACATCCGTTGAAGAGAGAGGGAAAACTTATTAATTCATGCCGAAACATTGTAATATACTAAATTCTACGTTTCTAACTGTCCTGCATTTATGTACACTCACCAGTAGAACCATCTAACTCTATAACATTTCCGGTTAGCAGTGACCGCTCGACACCGGAATCGCTAAGCAGTAGCGGAAAGCCATAACAAATGACAGACAGACAAAGAGATTTTTTACAAAAACAAAACTAATAACGAAGAAGGAGACTTACAAGATTAATGAAATAACCTGGAAATGCTGCATAGCCACAGGCGCGCAGCCGGCATTGGCATTAAAGCCATGAAATTTGTGTTCGCCGAATCAACAACCACACTCCGACAGTGGTGTGTATAAGAATACAAAAATGGAAAGACACAAAAAGAACAACAATAATTATTATACCAAAAAGGGAGGCAAATAGCAGTCAAAGGCGATAGCAAAAAATAAAAGTGAAGGCAACAACGTTAATAATCTTAAAGCATAACAATAGAAAGAATAAACATAACAGCGAGCATAATGAAAGTCACAACAAAAATAACGGTAATGGGAATTCGTGCAGACAATGGCGCAAATAGGATGATAGCCGCAATAACAAAAAAAAAATTATAATAATAACACTGGTTTACAGCAAAAATGTGCAATGCTTGCCACTATCCAATTCCTATATAGAATTGCTCGCAGATTCCGAAAATCTAGTTAATTATGCTTTGGATAAGTTTTCGAGATATTTTCATTTTACCGTTATTCAGCTTAAAAACGAAATTTGTTCCACTTAGTCACGCATATCTTACAAACCAATTTAACAATTTTAAAATGAGATACGTCAAATCAAAGCTAATATGTACATCACTTTCCAATAGTACTTATAGTTTCAGACAAATTAATTACTCATTCCAATCTTTTTTATTTTGTTAATGAAAAAATTTAAAAAAATCAAACTTTAACAGAAGAAAAATTTGAAAAATAACAGGTTCCAAGCGTAAAGCGTGTTACTTAGGTGTAGGAGCAACTTTCTTTCCTGCTCATTTTGGTTCGTAAGATATAGTACGTGATTAAGTGGAACCAATTTTGGTTTTAAGCTGAATAACGGTAAATTGCTAATATCTCGAAAACGTACCCATAGAAAAAAAATTAACTAGATTTTCGGAATTACTGAGCAATTCTACACAGAAATTGGATAAGTGACGTGTGGAGAACAAAACCCCAACTAAAATTTGTGATCCAGTGTAATTTGCGCGAGGCCAGAAGGGGCAACAAATTTATGTGAATCAGTTACAGAAAAAAAACGCTGAGTAAACAATTGAAAACAATTGCCATGAACGAATTGTGCAGAGCAAGTGGACGAGTAAGCTACATCGAGTAGGGCTAACTGCCGGTAAAGCTGAGTAGGACAGGATTTTCTGCTTTCATCATCAACTGAGCTGATGGATCAACTGCCAAAACAAGCAGCCTACTTGCCTAAATGACCCGCTGAACTTTGTCTTTGTTACAAAGAAAAAAGAAATTTGTCCCTAATTTTATTATTATTACCTTTACTTTCTGTTTAAGTGCGTCTTTGGCTTTTCTTCTTTCTTGGAATATTTCAAAAACCCAATCAAGCGTTTTAACTTGTAGTTGAAACCCACAAACCCTGACAGCCCAACATCGTTTTTTGCAATTTTCTTCTTATTTTTCTACCCTTCCACAGCGCCATTTGCGTGCTTGTCCTCCACTATCACTTGAATTTATGCCTGTTGTACGCTCGCTGGCATATCGTTGGCTAGTTTCTCAACTTATTTGTTGGACATTTGAAAAATATGTAGACATTTGAAGGTGTCACAGTGAATCATTTATCAAGCGGATTTGTCATTGTGATGGCCTTTGAGGGGGTTAATGTGCTACTTCGTGGGTGTGTGGCTGTCTGTTTTCGGACAGTATGTAAGTTGTAGGAATAATGGCTGAGATTTTTTATTCAAGTGAGCTCTTCTTTGTGCAATTTTTTCAAAGATAATAATGTATTTACCTGCCGTTTGACTCTGTTTTTTTATTTGGAAAAAAAAACTTGAGCATATAGATTTGTGCTACTTGAATTCAGGGGCTAAACTTTTTTATAGCGCTTCTCGCATACTTAAGTAACCTTCAAAAATTTTAAAAGCTATGTTTTAAATTATTAAGGAATTCAAATTGCCATCTATTGAGTTGATAGTTAATACTAATATTAAATTATTTTTCATCTAATCGACACTGTCATAGTCGAAGATATCACATATAAATTAAGGTCCCGATTGGAGTCGGTTAAAGTGACACGCTTTAACCGACTCCAATCGGGGCCAAAATTTATTTGTGATATCCTCGACCATAGTAGCACCGACGTAGGGGTTGAGGCTTAGGAAATCTGATAAGAAGTTGTTTTACTGTAATTAAGGACCGCCCTAATGTTTCCTATAGAATATTCTATGCTCCTTCGATTGGTGAATTTAGTTTTTTTTTTTAATTGACCATGATTTTTAATAATCTATACTAATTATATAAAGAGAAGTCCCTTTTTTTTTGTAACAGGTAATCTCACGAACGGATAGTCCGATTTTCATGAAATTTTGTATACAAATAGCTTTCGGTAACCACCATGTTTTAGGCTAAAAAAATTTTACTTTTTTTCGGGTAGGTGGACCAGGGACCGGTCTATTCGAAAAAATCTTATTATAGTCCGATGTGCTTAAAATTTAGTACGTAAGTAGCTTTTTAGCATATATTAGCATATATGACCCATTTTTTCCGGGAAGTGGTCCAGGGACCGATCTATTCGAATTTACTGTCCGATTTGCTTAAAATTTGGCGCGCATGTAGCTTTTTAGCATGTATTAGCATATGTCATCAATTTTTTCCGAGAAGTGGACCAGGGACTGATCTATTCGAAAAAATCGTATTTACGGTCCGATTTGCTTAAAATTCGGTACGTAGGTAGCTTTTTGCCTGGATAAGCTTATAGATTCCTGTTTTCCAATTTTCATGCAATTTCGAATATAAATAGAGTTAAGTAACGACCATATCAAGGGGCGAATTCGTCACTAGGCAAGATTTTTTTTGCGCCAATCTGAAACAACGGATACTGTCAAAATATAATTATAATATATACTATATCTCAACTAATATATATTTAGAAAGCCGTTTGTTAGTTTTCGCAAGGCTCGAGAGCGGCTGAACCGATTTTTTTGAAACTGCCACCTGCCGCACGTGTCCCAAAGATGGTTTTAGGGTGAAAAAAATCTGTATGTAAAGGGGGCGTGGCACTTCCCACGCAAACCGAATTTCTCATGCTACATATCTCTGAAAGTGTGCATGGTAGAGTTTTGGAAATTGGTATGTGAGATATACGAAATCAATCGCATACCCTTGGAGAAAAATTTTAGCTATTGTAAAAAGGGGTGTAACATCTACCATACAAACCGAATTTTTCATACTGCTTATCTCTGGAAATTTTTTGGTAGAGTTCTAGAGTATTGTATGGAGATGTACGAAATAAATCGCATACTCTTGGAGAAAAATTGGAACTATTGGAAAAGGGGGCGTGGCATCTTCCATACAAACCGAATTTTTCATACTGCCTATCTTTGGAAGTGTTCATGGTAGATTTCCGGAACTTGGTATGGAGATATACGAAATCAATCGCATACTCATGAAGAAAGAGGGCAGCTGTTGGAAAGGGGGGCGTGGCCCCTCCCATATAAATCGAATTTTTATACTGCATATCTCTGAAACTGGAACTTCGTATGGAGATATGTATATAGTTGAAATCAAGCCCATACTCATGGAGAAAATTTGGGCTATTTGAAAAGAGGTGTGAGGCCTACAAACGTACCGACCTTTAGCTATCTTTGAATGAATTTTTTTATTCTTCTGTAGGTGTGTTTGTGAGTGAAATCCTCCTAAATGGTTGTACGTATTTTAACGAAACTTTTTGTGTATTTGAGCGGGTCTCTGGATGGTTTAGTTTCACAATTTAATCCGACAGTTGGCGCTTTAGTTGAGTTATTACTAAAAATCTTATTTATGATCCGATTTGGCTATTTCGTCTGAAATAAGTATATGTATATTGCATTTCTGTAGAACAATGATTCGCACCCATATTGAAATTACCACCTACTATACTGTAAAGCTTCTAGGACATTCACTATAGAACCGGGTCATTGTTGCCGCCAGGGAGTGAAGAGGAAAAAATGTATTTCGCTTTGCGAATAACCGTGCTATGAAATGCCGCACAACTGGAGAATTTCAAGAACGGATATAACTCTTTCCTTAGGTTATTTAAAGCGGCAAATGACCACCAAACCTTAATCTTAGCAGACAAATGTGCCAATGAAAATCGTAAACGTGAATTGTTGGTGAAAATGTTGGACCAAAAAGTTTCAATAAAATATATAAAAATTTTGGGCGGGACGAAGTTCGCCGGGTCTGCTAGTATATTTATAAATTTGCTATTTTCACAAAAAAGACATTTTTAGTTTAAAATGTATGACTGGAATCGAAATTTCAAAGTTTTTCCAAAAAGCTTACCAAATTTCCCGAATTTCGTTATTTCCTTTTTGTTATATTTGTTGTAAAAAAAATGCTAAAAAGACGCTTCGACGGATACAAAAATTTAAAAAAATTAAAAGAAAAAGCTTTAATTGATTTCTAATTCACAACTATATATATTTTTTAAACAATCAGAGCAGATTTTTTTTTGAATTTTAATATTTTTTGCGAAGAAGAATAATTGATCACAAAATATCTCAAATTTAAATGTGTTCAAACCCACATTGCTATTTCCAAAAATAATTTTAAAATATTGTCCCTTACATAATTTTTGTGTTAATATTTTAAGGACCATCCTACTATGTATATACATACTTATGTACGTAATCACGCCATATGCAAGCAATCAACCAAAAAAGCACAAATTATGCTCAGATCCCGCTTTCATCGAAGCAACTGTAGCAATCCAAAATATTTACCGTCATATTGGAATCATTAAGCCCTCGCCGTATGCTCATGAACAATAACAAAGCACTCAGCAAACACGCCATTTGCATTGCGATTAATGTTAATTTCACATTTAGCCGCAAGCGATATTATTGAAGCTTAAAAATATGCAAAGCGGCGAAGAGGTGTGGAGGCGAGCTTAAAGCCGGACATGCAAATAAACGTCCTTGAATATAGGTACATTTTGTAATAGGAAGTGTGGAGTGGCAAGTGGCAAGAACATTCGAAATGTAGCGCTTCATTCAATTTCACGCAGCTCACCGGCAGCTTACTGGTATTTGCATAAGCATCCACGCACGCACGCATGAGCACCCACACACAGTGCCACAATTATGATATTTATATTAAAGGTAAACAAATCTAAATTAATTGCGCGCAAATGGGGGAAAGCAACTACGAAAATTATTACCGCCATTTCAGTCATTATAATTCTTTATGTATTTATGAGGCTATAATTGAGGGTTGTGCAAAAGTTTTCGACAAAAAAAAAATGAAGTGCTTAATTATTTTATGAGCGTGTGGGCGTTGTAACAATTTAGTTATATATACTATTTATTTAAATTCATAAACTTACTCGCAATAACCCGGGGGAGCAAGTGCAATCATTAATTTTTATTTAGCACGAATAAGCTTTCATTGATGATTTACTTCTAATTGCTTGAATTGCAAAATATTTTACAAAACTCGCGAAATTTCCACAAAGAGTATGTATATTATTGTGCAATTTTTTATATATTTAAATACTTAATAAGTAAGTGCAAATGATACTATCAATGCTCATAAATGGTTTTTAGTCCTTTTTTAACTACCACCGTCCTTTTTTAACCACTGTGGGATCGAAGGCAACGGAGCCACTGACGATTTTGAGATAAAAGGATCCTTATCTGCCATTTTATGAACGGAACCATTTTTTAGTCTCAGTTGGTCAGTAAGTACTCGAAGGTTGTGGGGGACCACACACAGGCCAGATTCCTCGGCTTCCCTTCTAATAGTTATGGTACTCTCTGGTTACCGAATGAGTGTTATCGGAGGTTCAGAAGTCCGTCTTTGGCTAGACAAAGAGTAGTTTATTTTGAAACTCCTAGAGTGTAGGCTTATTTCATTTCTGTTTAGTTGATGTATAAAAAGGATAGCCGAAGAGACTGGCCTGTCTATGGTCCCGCCACCTTCCAATACTTAGTTCGTTCAGAGGAATTATGGTTCTCTAAGAGGACCAACTGAGACCACAAATGGTTCCTGCCACCCAACACAGTATAACAGTATTTTTTGCAACCAGAATTTGAAGCGTACTAAGGCAGTCTTTAGCAAATTTCGATTTCATCATCCACGGCACGGATGGCTGCTGAAAGGATAACTGAGAGATTAACTAGAAAAATTACCTTAAAATTCTCTTTCAAAGTAGTTTTAACGGAGTTTAAGATAGCTAAAACTTCGGAATGGATTACCACGGACCATCTGCTCATGGGAATTTCTAGTTTGGTACCGGGCCCATAGATAGCTGCACATACTCCTTTCTCCATGCTGTAGCCATCTGTCCACCAATATACATAGCTGGGACCAAAGGCGTTTTCTTTGCAGAGACTTCGGCCACCAAATTTCATGCACAAGGCATTATCGGACAGACGATCCAGCGGCAAAGCAACTCTGTCAGCCTTGAATTCATCCCTCGTATTCTTCCCATTAAGTATTTTATTTAGACACTTGACCTCAACGAAGTATTCAAGGAACGCATTTTCAAGAAACACTAAACCAAATTTAAATTTGTACTGTACTGGGAAACCTTTTTCCATCCTGCTGTAAATAGTAGAAGAATATCCGTTTAAGGATTTGTGCTGAGGCTAGTTTTATAATACACGAAGAGCTGCACTTGCAACAGCCGGAGCAGTGCTTCCGAATTTGCCCGTAACTATAATTTGCAAGTCATCTGCGTACCCAAAAATATCATCCCTAACCAAACTTATCAGCCTCATTTCAAGTGTCGTTTCGAGTGGAAGTCGTTTTTCGAGAATCGAGTCGTATCTAAACTTGCATGGCAGTACCTACAAATTCGACTAGACTAGTTTATTAAAAGAAAGAAACTTGGCAGATCTGGATAATTTTCGCAGAGTTTTGTCATTTAAGTACTTATTTCAGCACGACAGTAAGCAATGACAATGTTGTCGAGTCGTACAATTTAGTTTAATTTACGACTTACCTAATGGCTATGATTTTAACTTGAATATTGCCCAATAACGATGCGGTTTTGTGCGTCGATCCAGACCACAGTAGATGGGCCACTTAGATAGAACCTTAATGTCCAAGAAGATACATGCACAAAGTCATCCCTTTGGGCTCAAAGACGCTTTCGATAATACTAAGCTAAGTCAAGGGGTCTGTTTTGCGCTTTGGGAATAAATAATACGAACCCTTTACTCCAAGCGTACGTTATGTATTACCAGCTATAACTAGTTGCAAATAGACAGACCAGTACTAGTACTTCTTTGTAAGAGTGCTGGAAAAATGACAACACACGCCGTTACTTTTAAGGGTTCAAAAGACTCTGCCGCCTACCATACCTTGTCCCTGTCAAAAATGGAGCCAGATCTGCTATGACTTTTCGCTGTAAGGAAACCTCTCTTTCTAGGAGACCGGGGTCATCTGATAATAATGTTCCACCTCGTCCTTAATTATTAAATATTATTTTTTTGTTTCAATTCTGAATTCTTCTTTCGAATTTTTTGGTTGAATTTTCGGGCTTCAGTCTTTTTTGGCAGCGTTTCTTTTCTATCCTTCCCAACTCGTCCAACTAGTAAATTTGCTATAAGGCTAGCGATGGGCCTATTGATAGTGTGGCCTTTTAAGCAACATGTTTTCTCTTCGCGGCAACGTGGTAGTCCTAAAAATATCTACATTTCATTTTTCAGTACAGTGTGATATAGCTAATTTTATGGATTTTTTGGTACTCAAATCTCGTGAGATATGTAGATCAGTACGTTTCGGACTTTGGCAAACTTGATCCATCGCACTTTGTTTTTTGTTCAAATTTAATACATCGTCCAAAAATTCATTTGAGTTATATTTTAGTACAATGTTGCTAGTTTTTTGGCACTACTTCTCTTCAAATTCGTGATTTGCATCTCCTTATCAGACTTCTTCACTAGGATTCGATCCAACGATCCCAGCGCCCAAAGCCAGTAGCCTACCCACTGAGCTAAGTTCGCCACGTAAATTGTTGTTGCTTTTCCACTTTTTTTCAAGTGTTAAGCCAATCACATGAAAATTTTTTTTCCACAAAAATTTTCATTAAAAACGGCCTCAAGCTCAATAAAATTGCTGAATATAATTGTTATAAGGCCATAAATAACAAACACCAACAAAAATATCTTCTTCAATAAATTCTCTAACACTTTAAGCAGAGTTTTTCTTGAGAGCTGAACACTAAGCTTAATATATTAAAATTTGTGTAGTGTTTCGCAGAATTCGTATCTATTTTGTATATTTTTAGATATCTTCAATAACGCAAATTACTAATTCTAATAAAATAATATTTTTAGATGGAAAACTCTCGAATTACAACACCTGTAGGGATATCGATTTTGAATGTCTGAAAGTGAAAACATGTTCTCTAAATCGGACGTCCCTTGCACAAATTTCCTCCAGCAAATAAACAACACACACACGCACACATGTCTTCTTAGCGAAGGCCATTACAACGATAGGTAGTTCATTTGAATATCAAATAAGAAGCAATAAGTAAATAAGTATTTGATATATAAGCAAAGAAAAAATAAGCCAAAAAAATAGAAATTCAATGCCAAACTGAGGAAGGAAGAGCAAAATGCGTAATCAACAATTTAACGTGCCGAAAGATTGTAAATAAAGTGCAAAAAATACAAAACTAAATAATACAGCCAACCGAAAGGCAGCAGCACAGAGTGTTGTGTAGGAGAGGAAAATAAGAAAATTCGTTTCACAAATCTTCACTTTTGTTATGCCAAAGCAACGCCAACGTGCATACATATGTACATGCAGCCTGGCCACACACAGGTTATGCTGCCTCTGTGGCTGCGTGGGCGTATGAGTAACATTTATAACGAACACCCCCCACACACACACACACACACAAAGGTCCACCGGTGTGAATTACAATAAATATATAATTTGTAAATGTTTGTACGTGCTGCGTACACAAAGCACAATCACATTAGTAGCAAAGTGTGTGTGTGTGTGTGTGGGTGACTGTGTAGGTAAATAAATAAACTTCCGTGTCCACTCAAATTTTATTCGAATTTCAAGGCTCTTTTGTGCTTCGAATTTCTTTATTTCGCTGCTTCGCCACTGTCGCGTATGTTGCTTGCTGCTACTTTTGCATAATGTAAATTACACACTTTGTATTAAAAATGCATTAACATGAAAATTCGTATAATTTAGCGCACAAAAAACATAAATAACCGAGTTGGAAAGCAAAAAGGCGGACATAAATATAAACATTCCACTTGACTAGCGATAATATACTTATGTAACAAAAGAGATGGGCGGTGGAAAATAGAGTTTTTTCGTAGGCGTATGAAAATACTTTAAATTTATGTGGTATATAATGCCTAAAGTACTTTTTCAGTTGCACGCTTATGAAATATTTGAATTTACAAAAATAAAATATCCTAGTAGTAGTTAGCATGCTTCTTTGTTGGAAAATTCCTAAGATTACTATTTTTGTGTGGAAATATGAAGATATGTAGGTCTTAGGTCGTCAACGGTATTTTGTAATGAAATTATAACAACCAGCCAGGTAATTTAGGCATAATTATGGCTCATTTCCGTTAACTGTTTATTGTTATTTTGGTAAATTAGTGCTTTCTTAAAGGATATTATAAAACATGTGGTCGTACATCAACATTATTTGTGTTATTTGAGGGCGTAAAGTTTTTTTTAGAAAAATATATAAACGAAATATAAAGCATAAAAAGTTGGTGCATATTTTTATTTTCTGTGGACTTACAGATTCTTTGTAAAAAGATTTTTTCTGAGAAGACCCCTGTGAAAATTTATGGCAAATATTTTTCTAGGAGCTTTTAATCCTCTAGCGGACCTTAAAAATGCCAATTTATTCGGACTTTCTTAAAAAAGGGCCAAAACGACCCTTTTGTGAGGGAGATAGCGGGTTAAAACGTTCTACAAAATTATTTCTCTTAACATTTTACTCTATGTCCCGTAACAACATATCTCTCTTCGATATGTATTTTAAATCTTTTTTTCATTTATTCTAAAAACACTTAGGCAAAATATTGCATATTTAAAATGGCCATAGCAAAGAAATTTGACCAAAGAATGTAAAACGATTTTGAGGTTTTACTATATGGGTCTTTATTTTTCATCCAGAGTTGGAATCATTACGTCCCCAGACAATAACCTTCAACTTGTTGCACAGTGTAATTTATGTATGTATGCAAAAATTGTTGTGTAGGAAATAATATTTTTAATGTTTTTAAATCTTTGGTTATGGTTGACAAATTGCCATCACCCTCACTCATGCAAAGGGCGGAAGGCGCGCCTTTGTTAGGGTGTATGTTTTTATTAGAACAGGAAATGTAATAAAATTATATAGTTTTTCTTATTCAAAGCTATGTGCAAAGCATTACTAGGGATGAAACGATACCATACGGGCATCGATACCTTTACTCGAAACTAGTATCGTAAGAAAGTATCGATACACGAAAACTATCGGATCTAAAGTACCGATACCTACTCGTATTTACTTTTGGTACTTTTGGTTATGAAGGTATTCCGTATGAGCTGGATTAAATTTGTTTGAGTAATAAATTAATGATCCTCGGCGAATTCTAAACTCCGAATAAGAAAAGTTTATAAGTTGAAAAAATTCCAGGTGTATATCTCTTATAGTAAAAATTACATTTTAGTTTTCCTTTGTCATCAGGAAAAAATTCTGAAAGAAAATTCGCCTTGGTATCGGATTTCGATACGAGTATTTTTTTTTTTTTTGATACCAACTCAGTGATTGGTTCAAAAGAATCGATGCGAAAATTAATTGGTATCGAACGAAAAGCATCGAGTATGTACTTGTATTTACTCGCATCGTTTCATCCCTAAGCATTACTCAACACATATGCATACGGATTTACTCTCTCTTCCTTTCATAAAAAAAAAACTATGTACTCAGTCCGTCGTTGAAAACGTTTATTTCGCATTTATTTGTCTGCAAAGTTTTCGACTCTCAGGAAAGGTATGTATTAAAAAGCAAAATATGAAAACAGGAAGGGAAAAACTGAATACGGCGGATAACTTGTATTTGTTTGTAACTATTTTGTTTGAGGATTTCAGCAGCTGGACGAGTTAAAGTCAGGTCGCAAAGCAAGCTGGCTAGAAGGAACGGATACACAATATTTAAGTGTGCTCTAAAAATATGCAGTGCATATCAAATTATAAGACGTATAAAAAAGCAAACATCCGCTATAAAAACATCCCAGTTCAAATAATAAACAAAAATAATACTTGCGAATCTTTTCAATTTCAACTGCAATTTTGAATGGCGCTAATGGAGCGCCCTGCAGCTTTTCCACTTTTCAATAATATACTATATATAAACATGTAGCTAGTGTTATATACATACATACATATATGGCAGTTGAGGATCACCGAATACTTCATAAATTTCTTGATAAAAACGAGCCCCAACCGCCAAAAAGACGTAAGCGACATTTTTTTCAAAATTTATTTTTGATGCAGAAATGTTCCCAGAGCATCAAATATAAAATTCTGCATCAAAAATAAAATTTTGAAAAAAAAAGTATTGCTTGCGTCTTTTTGGCGCTTAGGGGTCGAAAATTTAACGACCTTATTCATATAAAAATAAAATATGTAGATTTGTACATATAGCCTTCTTTGTTTTTTATGAATTTAATAAATCTATTTTACTCAGCGACCGAACATAACAGTTATTGATGAAAACTGTCATGGAAAAATTCGATATGAAGTAGATGTTCTAAAACTAAGTGATATATACCAATCGATTTATTTTTTCACCGAGTCTCAAATTTGAAAATAAATTTTTATTTGCAGTTTTTATGCAAAATTAAAAAAAAAAAAATAACAATTATATTATGAATCCAAAATAACAATTATTTTGGATTTTTATATTACATGTCTCGGATAACAGTTATTGAAGACATTTATTTATAAAAGTCATCGATAAAAATCAGTCAGTGACTTTTGCTTTCTAAAGTTATCAATATTAATCAGTCACCGACTTTTATTTTTCAAATCATTCGTATAAAAGTCACAAAAGTATACTGCGACTTACACAAATGACTTTTATAAGTATGATTTAAAAAATAAAGGTCACTAACTGATTTTTATGTGATATTAAGAAATAGTTTTACAACAACTTAGACTTTAATTCATGTTTGCAAAAGCTCTTAAAAAGCTATTTCATACCAACTTTCTTAAAAAGCTACCTTGGACTATTCCTCTGCAGTTGGCTTATCTCATGTTAAGTACATACATACATATATATGTATATGTGTACATACAAGCATATGTATGTACATTCATGCAAATGCATTTCTGGACTTTTTGCTTCCCTGTTTACTGGCGACATGCCTGCTGACTTGTTTATTGTGTGTTCTTCTAAGTAGCTGCTGAAAGTTGTAACCGAAAACTTTTCCTTCCCCTTTTTTGGCTGTAAACTCAATACTTTCTCATGGGCAATTAGCTGCGTTGAGTTTTCGTAGTAATTTGTCTCCGGCGAGAAATTTCACACAATGTTTTACTTAGCTCGCAATTTCATGGAAAAGTGGTAAACCCGAAAGAAGATTTTACGAGAGTTGCAATAGCAGCGTAAATATTTGGGAAGTACGCATACTATTGCAAATACAATTTTAACGTATCGTATATTCTTAGATTTTGAAGAAGTTTTTATTGAATTAAATAGAACCCAAAAAATGTAGAAATAGGAGTTTCCGAAATATTTATATGACTAAATGACTAATGGCTGAGATGTAGTATTTAACTGTGTGCGCTATCACTCCGCCGGGCCTGCGGTCATGCCCAGTATAACCCAACATCAAATAATAAAAAAGAAAAAAGGTTTTTGAAGAGAAGCTTCTTTAGCAGCAGTTGGTTGGTTGGGAGTAGATTGGCAAATTCAGCGGGAATTGCACACGGAAATAGTTCAAGTTTATCAAAAACTTGCTAATGAAAGGTTAAAGAATAAGACTTAGATAAAGACCAATACAATAATAAAAGTAAAGGTGAGTACGGTACATAGATGCAGAAAATGACAAAGCCAAAGGTAAATTTTAAATCAAAAACAATGATACATAATGCTAAAAGCAAAAATGAAGATTGTGGAAAATTAAACCACTTTACGTAGTATATAAGAGCAAAGTTGAAGTTGAAGTTGAATAATTAACCTAAAAATAAAGATAAATATTAAGAAAAATATGAGAATGAGTATACCAACAAAAGTAAAGACGAAGATAGAAGAAGAAAGATTAATGTAAACATAATGAAATTTTCGGGATTCTCGGGACTAAATCAGGATTTTCAAGACTATTTCGGGATTATCGGGACTATTTCGCGATTTTCGAGACTATTTCGAAAGTTTCGTTATATTTATCTATCTTTTTATCGATATTGTTTGCGATAAACTTATCGATATTTTTATCGACACAATAATTGATGTTGTTATCGATATATTTATAAATATTTTTATCGATATAATAATGGATATTTTTGTTAAATTGTTATCGATATAAAAAAACGTTATTGTTATTAATGCATTTATGAACACATTTATCGATATTGATCTTATCGATATAATAATCGATTTTTTATCGATATTTTTCGATTTTGTTATCGATATTTCAAATGGAAAGTCTGCAAATGAGTATATATAACTGCCCTACACTGCGTAGGAGTTATTTCATTTGGCATCGTATTGAGGTGGTGAGACCAAACGAGCTCCTAAGATAAAGTGTTTACGAGTTAGAGCTGGGAAACCTTGTGCACTATTCAGCAGAGACCGTACCGGTTATGCATTTTATAATAAAAGTAAAAAAATTTAAGTTATTTTTTGACTTTTATTACTTTGAGCAAATAATACCGGTTACTTCTGCTTTTTATTTTTTTAAGGCAAAAATAAAAGTTAAAATTACCCTTTTATTTTTTTGAGCAGAAAATAACCGGTAATTGTTGACTTTTATTTTTTCAGGCAAAAACAAAAGTCAAAGTTAAAAATCAAGTATTCCAGAGCTGTGTATATAGGAATGCTATAACTTTGAGGCTCCTACATGGATTTTAATAACCCCTATACCCAAATACCAGGGTTAGTTCAAATCTATATACATATGATGCTTTCCATTTCCAGACAACCGGTCAGGTACGAGCATGATTTTTAATTTCGACCAAACTCAAATACATTGTTTGTTGGTCCAAATAATGAGACACGTATTTTTTCTTTTGCCTCGGAAAAATTTCTCGGCCGAATTAAACGCTATTTTGTTTTTCAGGCAAAAATCGATTATTCGAATTGACAGTGAGAATGTTTTTTTAAAATGCCCATAACTTTGTCAAAATGTAATAGATTCCAACAATGTTTTTACTCAAATGTCAGTAATTCTTGTCACTTCAAGATAGAATGATATAATTATTGATTATCATTATTTAAAATTTTTTATTTAACAATAAACAAAAAGTGAAAATTTTTTTTTAAACTTAATTTCTCAAAAAGCGTATTTTTTTTTTCTCTCAAACTTTTTTACCGGGAAAGAGACACTTTGAACTACAATCAACCCAAATCTCTAATAGCGAAGATTTTGTTTTTCTGAGTTATGATATTTTATAGAAAATATACGTTTTTGTGGTACATACTACAATATTCTTATATTGTTTAACTAAATGGAACATATGTATATAATATATCAGCAAAAAATAGAGCCGTGATCATTTTTTGTGTATCAAATAGATATTAGAACACACTTTCCACCATACAGTTTCGAAATACAAAATCCATATATGTAATACTCCTATATTGGCAGTAAGAGCTAGTACCGTCCGAAAACACTACAGTACAGATATATCAATAAACACGTACGAAAGAAAAGGAACACATACGTTTATAAATAAACATGTACACAACATATATACAAAAACGGCACGCAAGTACACAGTACATTGACAAAAACGGTACTAGACTGTCTCGCTTTGATTTCGGAATGCATACACATTGAAAAGTTAGCTTACTGCCAATATAGAAGTATGTATTACATATATGACAAAATCACATTTTCCCGCTTTTTATAATCGAAACTGTATGGTGGAAAGTGTGTTCTAATATCTATTTGATACACAAAAAATGATCACGGCTGTATTTTTTGCTGATATATTACATACATATGTTCCATTTAGTTAAACAATATAAGAATATTGTAGTATGTACCACAAAAACGTATATTTTCTATAAAATATCATAACTCAGAAAAAAAAAAATCTTCCCTATTAGAGACTTGGGTTGATTGTAGTTCAAAGTGTCTCTTTCCCGGTAAAAAAGTTAGAGAGAAAAAAAATACACTTTTTGAGAAATTAAGTTTAAAAAAAAATTTGCACTTTTTGTTTATTGTTAAATAAAAAATTTTAAATAATGATAATCAATAATTATATCATTCTATCTTGAAGTGACAAGAATTACTGACATTTGAGTAAAAACATTGTTGGAATCTATTAAATTTTGACAAAGTTATGGGCATTTTAAAAAAACAATTCGAATAATCGATTTTTGCCTGAAAAACAAAATCGCGTTTAATTCGGCCGAAAAATTTTTCCGAGCCAAAAGAAAAAATACGTGTCTCATTATTTGTATTAAAATAGAAGAGGTGACAAATAGAAGGGCTGGGCCTGTAGATGTGCAAGGAGGTCTCAGGTTTTTGAATAGGGTTGCCACCTGCTTCTAAAATAGAAGACTTATACCGTTCGTTGTATTAAAATAGAAGAGGTGACAAATAGAAGGGCTGGGCCGTTGTATTAAAATAGAAGAGGTGACAAATAGAAGGGCTGGGCCTGTAGATGGGCAAGAAGGTCTAAGTTTTTTGAATAGGGTTGAGACCGTCTTGCAAATCTACAGGCCCAGCCCTTCTATTTGTCACCTCTTCTATTTTAATACAACGAACGGTATAAGTCTTCTATTTTAGAAGCAGGTGGCAACCCTATTCAAAAACCTGAGACCTCCTTGCACATCTACAGGCCCAGCCCTTCTATTTGTCACCTCTTCTATTTTAATA
>NW_023458559.1:73694739-73709693 GCF_013731165.1 Rhagoletis pomonella | reverse complement strand
CATGCACAGCCGATCACATTCATTGTTCACAGGGACTTTATTACACTACATTCTTTTCCACTCACAACAAATCTAGCTCAGCACACTTTAAGCCAATTTACTATAACTTTCATCAACATATCTAACTGACCTTTATTTATTCTCCATTTGTATATTAAATTTTTCGTCGCCTCAAATTCCAGCTTGCAATATTTATATACACAAACTTTATTTATAAGGTTTGCAGCGGCTTTAGAGTTGGCCGAAAATCGCCTTGGCTGCAAGCCAAGAGTGTTCTGGTGTCCATTAGTGGCTTGTAGCATTTAGAAAGAAAAAAATAAAATAAAAAAACAATATAGTGTGAACAAGATATTGCACAAATTTAAGTATTAGAGGGAATAAAAAATTGCATGCAGTGGTGGAAATAAAACAGTACGAGTATGTTATACGAGTATGTATGAGGAAATTGATTTGAGGTATGGATGTGCTGAGTACTGTAAAGTCTCCCTGTTTTTGTATATTTGTAAAACAATTTTTACTATACCTTTGCAACAGTTCAATTTTTTTTAACAAAAGCAAGCTTTGCATGCATTCATATGTAAGTACATACACACATTTGTGCATACTAGGGTAATTTGTAATTTTTTTTGAAATCCGAATCTTCATAATTATTCATTGACTCAAAACAATTTCTAAAATAAAATTATATGTTAAGACAGGCACCCTGGCACAGTGTTTGAGCTTAGTGGAATCACTAATCAGCCCTAATCAATGGATGGACTAACTGCCAATTTCACTATATTCCTTTGATTGGGGACGCTCTGGTATTCAGGGCAACTAACTAGCTGATGAATTGGCGAACAGTCGCATATGTCAAGAATTGAATTAACAAACCTCATCAGGGCCGTGGGCTCGGTACTGACATCTGCAAAACAACCAATTGTTTCTTGAAAAAGTCTGACAGGGTGGTAGCGAAATTCCTTCTCAGACAAAGAAGGAGTGCTCTGATAAGACTTATTGCGAAACACAATATAGTGGGCCGCTCCACTGTGCCCTTATCCTTAAATGGCAGTCGTATAAGTTTGGGGTGGACACATTTAATATGGACGAGAAACATTCTAATTCCATTTGAATAACTCAGTGAGAGGGGAGACTAGTATTTGCATGTATGTATTTATAAAAAAAAAAAATATTTATTGGTTCAAAAATGGTGGGTAGGCACTGTGGCCAATGGCAAAGTTCGTTTGCCACCTCTGCATGGTTGTAAGTCATGCAGAGTCCGCAAAATGCTCCGGAAGCAGTGTCCGGAGGATGCATCAGACTAGGCCGAGCATACTTTGAACTGCCATCAAATTATAACTTAAGAAAGTTTTATTACATGGCAGTTGAGAAGTGCATGTACATAAATTTCATTAATTTAATGAAGGAAATTTTTGCACATGCAGCAGTACATAGCATGCATTTAGGCGCCTGGTGTTAGCAGTCGCGTCTAAACACCATTGACAAACTGTTAAGGTTGATATACTTATGTATATAGTTTGGTAAGTTTGCAGAGGAGCAATTACTTTCCCTAAGTTTTCTACGTTACATATTGCTAAAGTTTCAAAAAAATAGCTAAAATCTAGCTGCGATCACCCTAATGCTCACGTGTGTATACCTGCATGTAGATAAAAAGTCAATAGCATTAAGTGCCGATATCCCTGTGTACCCAAAAAAAAACAGGTGTTGCCGCCATCACCACTGCCCGCTGGCTGAGGTGCGCAGGAAGGATTATTTGATTTCACTTTGAATTTGCTGGCTGGGCGAAAGCAATAAAAAGCAAATAAAAACACGAAAATTTTAAGCTTGGAAGCAAACTGTAGAAAAGTCAAGCAGAAGGCTTAAAGCAGTCGCTTCGCAAAGGATGAAGAGGGAGACAGAGATCGGCATGCCTTTAGCCAGTATTCATTTGCATGTCGACAACGTTGTTTGTCGGCGCTGCATACTATATATAGATATATAGTACTGATGAGTGGTGAGTCACAGCGATGGCGCGCAGGAGTCTGTTTACACCAGCATACACTTACAAACACACTTACGCTTACTAAGTGAAATGAATAGCTGTCTGCTATTTTTCCTCCCCAACAATTTTCTTTCTGTTTTCGTTTTAGTTGGCTATTTTTTTTTTCTCCTGCTCTTCGGCGGCAATCCACGCGATGCCATCGACTTACTGAGGTCAGATAGACGCGTTTGCTTCATTGCACTAATGGCGTATGCTGGCGAAAAAAACAAAAAACACTTTGGCCGCTGAGCTACATTTAATGGCGCAGAATGTGCAAAGGATGCACGCTTATCCCTTGCCCGTCGCTGTATGGGCAGCTGGCGAACGATTTTCAGTCGCTGACATGATCTTTTTTGTTCGTCGGTCTTTTTTCGAAGAATTCTCTTTTTAGTCAACCAATGTTGCTGTTGTTACGCTCTGGCTATTTGCCATTACTTCCGGCGTTTGTCTGCTTCATGGTTTGCTAGTTTGTTGGCACTTTGTGTTTTTTCTTCTAGTTATTTTTTGTATACCTTTTAAGCCATTTGGTATTGGTCCTTTTTTTATTCGAAACCGATTTGCTTTACATACATACTTCTATTGTGTTTTTAAGCAAACTAGCATTCCCTGCTCATTTAAATCGCAATTCTAACTCAGCCAATAAGTGGTTTGTTTCTCGACATTTTGTTTTATTTTAAATTTTTATTTTATTTTTTCATAGTCCTCCGCGCACTTCCAGCGTGTACATAAAAAGCAATGACCGTAACTAGCGTAAAGCCAAAAAGCGATGGCAGTGTATATGGCTTTTGTGGATCTGTTCATTTTATTTTGTCTTCTATTTTTTCCAAATGTCAGCTAAATGATTGTTTTGTGTATTGGGAAAAGTAAGTATTTTTTGGTAATTTAACAGCTCAATTGCAAACAGCCAAATTACCTTGAAAACTGTTATTATTCGCTGGAAAATCATTTGTGAGGTACTGTAAAAGGCTAACAAGCACATAGTTTTGCGGCGCATAAAAACAGTTTAAATTCACAATGGTAGTCATCGAAAAATACAAACTTTGGCCTATTAGTAAAATAAATTTAGTCTATTCTGTTTGAAAAATTTGGTGGAATTAATGCGTCGTAAAATTGTGTAATCACAATCAAATTTAAACTCGAGGTATTAAACTGTGGTTTGGGTTAAAAAGATACCCAGCACACATTAGCTTAGGCAAAGTTAGGTTGAAAGGGTATGTGTGGAAAGTTTCGTGCTTTCACTTTGGAATTGTGATTGCCCTCTGTATCGAGAGGACACACAAGCTCATACAGCTCATCGTTCCATCGTCTGCGGTACTTGCCGTCACAAATGCGTAAAGGCTCGTACATCTCCCGCAAATTTTTTTCACGAATACTCCAAGAGTCGCCTTATCGGATGTTGTTATTGCCCATGTTCTGCGCCCTATACCAGCACAGGCAAGATGAGTGACTTATAGCGATTGCTTTTCATACGTCGAAAGATGACTTAACTCTTGACTGGCCTACGCAGTCCAATGTAGCACTTGTTGGCAAGAGTGATTCTGCGTTAGATTTCGACGCTAACATTATCATAGGTTTTTTCCAAGGCGCGAATGCCCTAAAGGTTTGTTTGATGACAAAGGATATTTCGTCTTGTCCTCGTTTACAACCAAGCCCAATCGCTTTTCTTTATTAGTCAACTCGAAAAAGCATGTACAGACTTTGCGGTTCCTATATCAGAATAAAGAAATCAATTTAAAGGGGATCGCCCTGTTTGGTAGCAAACGGCTCGGAGACGTTTTCCCCAATTATGATGGAGCTGGTGTTATTGCTCAATGCCATTTTAGCCAGCCATATCAGTTTATCTGGTATACCAAATTCAGATATCCCGGCGTATAGGCAACTACTTTTAGAGCTGTCGTAAGCGTCTTTTAATTTGACAAATAGATAGTCGATCGTTTTCTCGCGGGTCTTCTCCAAGATTTGGGAAATTGTAAATACCTGATCCTGGTGTATTTTCCTGGTCTATAGCTACACTGCTAAGGCCTAATCAGTTCATTGATGGTGGGCCTGAGTCTTTCACACAATACGGTCGATAATACCTTGTATGGTGGGGTCACCTTTCTTGTGGATTGGACAGAGACCACTTAAATTCCAGTCGTCGGGCATGCGTTCATCTAACCATATTTCGGGTAATAGTTGATGCATAGAACTTATCAACTCCTCGCCGCCGCACAGTGTATGATATCGGAGTGTCGATGGACAAAATCGGAAATCTATATAGCAATATGATAAAAATATAGAAAAATTTGGGGTCGAAGCTGATATAATGGCCTATTTGGGAAAAATAGTGCCATTATATAATCATTATAAAAAACACAAAAAAAAAATGTTGAAAAATATACGTTCGAACAAAAAGGAATGCTGTGCTGGCCAGCTCCAACTAAATGAAATTGGTTTTTGGTTTTATGGACTATTCGTGTATATTTTCGAGCGAGAAATTCAGTCTTTTGTCAAAAGTTGACTACGAAATCTTTTAGATGCTCATTTTTACAAGCTTTTATTTATTTAAATTACAATCGATGCATCTAAATTTTCAACCTTTTTTACGCATTCGACAATCATATAAATTCGACAATTTTTTTGTAAGGAAAAAATGCGTCACAGTCAGAAAAAATTATCAAAAATCAACCCAATTTTAAGGCAACTTAAAACTTGCTTTTTATTTTACTAGAATTTAATGGACGATAAACTGCATGCTCAAAAAATCGGATTAATAAGTTGAAAATTTAGATGCAACTTTGCAATTTAAGAAACGAGTATCTAAAATATTTTCTTAGTCAACTTTTGACAACAAATTTTAATTTTTCGATTGAAAATCTACAAGAAAAGGCTATAAAACCAAAGCAAAAATTTTTTGTTGGACCTAAGTAGCCAGAAAAGTATTAATTCTGTTTTTTCGAAAATTCGTTTTTCAGCGAAATTTTTGGGGGTTGTATATAATGATTATAAAATGGTGCTATTTGTCCGTTGTAGGCCATTATGTCAGCTTTCGAACAAATATTTTTATCTTATTCCAAATAGAGAGATTTACGATTTTGTGCTCTCAAAGAGCAGGTGTGAGAGTCGAATGCCGAATAAATTGGCGGTCTCTTGTGATTGCAGCTTTTCGACGTTGGGCTTTCCTTGCATTGTTGGGCGCATACTTTTTGCTGCACAGAGGCAGATGCGTATCTTGGCTGCAACAAGCTTGCGGTCCGAGTCGATATTTGGATCGCGGAGTCTACGTATTTACGTCTAAAATACTGTAAGCGTGCCTTTCATGTATCAAAACATGATCGATTGGGTTTCTCGTTTTTCGATCTGGAGACCGCTGCGTGGCTTTTTTATGCTGGAACTTAGTACCACATACTATCATGTTTCGGGTGCCAGCGAATTCAAGTAGCCTCAGTCCATTGTCGTGTCATTTTTCGTTCTCGATGCACTTGAAGTAGTTTGCGTGACGTAAATACCTACAGACCTAATTGGAAAGAACAACTTGCCTTTCAAACTCTGCATCTCTGTTCTCTTTGCTCATAAAAAACCATGTCTATTACGAAATTCTCTTAAGGAATATTCGATATTTTATGACCAATTTAACTAATGTTTATACAGGCATTAGCCCATTCAGAAACTATTTAAATTACATGTTCATACACGCGCGTACATTTCGCCAACCAATTATATTGTCTAATTTTTTCATTACTGAAATTGCTTCACACGCTCTACATTTGGCATGCAATTTATGGCAACGCTTTCTAAACTATGTTTGCGTGTGTTTTAAAATCAAAAATTTGTGTTAAGGTCAATCGAGGTGTGACCCGTTAAATATTTGTAAGGGCGAGTAATAAGAAAAAAAAAATGCGGTCAAATAACAGTAATACAGCCAGCCTCAATCTAAATTCGAATCGGTCGCTGCTGCTGTTGCAAATGTGTCACTTAGGGGTGCAGCAGAAAAATGGCGAAAGAACTTTAGAGAGCAAAAAGTGAACTGGGGAGAAGAAAAAAGGGAAGAGGGGAAAATAAGCAGATGGAACCGAAGTCAACACCTTCCTCCTTTAACAAGCAGGATTATGTAAATAAAAATATTATTTCAATCAACAAAAAAAAAAAATGCTCTAACAAAACGAGATTTAATGGATTTTGGGTGCGGTTGAGAAAATGAAAATGTTTGCCACGAAATTGCAGCAGGCGAGCCAAAGCGGTCAAAATGCAATAAACTCACATCACATTGAGCTAACTTAGCCAAAAATTGGGGTGAAATAGATTTGATTATACATTTTTATGGCTATAAAAACGGATGTGCTAGCTTTTAAGCTAAAAAGAAGTATTGATGCGTGTGATTGTCGAAAGTCTTTACGCCGTTTAATGGGACTTGCAAAAGTCATTAAATAGCCACAAATTGCCAAAGGACTGTGGGAATCTATTCATGTTTTTTTTAAAGAAATTTAGCAGCGACTTGTTAAAAGACATTTCATTATACAGCAGGCAGCCATTTCATTCGTAGCCATTAGTTGGTCGTCTTTATCCGGCATGCATGTGTATTTATGTACATACATATGTATACCAGCCGCATAGCCAGCCAACGCCCGCCTTTCGCTTGCCAAGTGCGCCAAGGTCAGTAGTTCAAAGTCAAAAGTGGACAGAGTAACTTTTCAAATATCAATATTGTCATTTTACTACCCGTTTTAAATGGCATCCGCAGGCCGTTAGGCAGCAAAAAGGGTTAATCAGTGGCCGTATTCATCTGTGGCTGTGTGTGTGTGTGTGTTTTTAGCTGTTTTCCCCGAATCTGCTTGTTTGCATGATAAACTTCCATTTTGTTGGCTTCAAACTTAACTAGCTCTCATTTTGATGGCCAATTCAATGCGTAGTGCCTCTAAAAATGTAATTTTCTTCAATTCCTTTTTTCTTTTGCTTTGCTGCGCCAGTAATGATGACATCAAAAAAGAAAAGGAAATCGGTTTTGCCATTTTCCATTCAGCACTGATTTTTCTCAATGCAGCCATGACATAAAAAACGCACCCAAAAAATAGTTTCTGCTACAGGCTGGCGAACACAATTTAGTTATTTATTCATATTTTTTTACTCAATTGACCAGACTTTTATTACGATCCAATCTTTCATCAGCATTTATGCTTTTTGATGTCTCTATTGGAAGCGTTACTCATTCCCCGCTTCCTGCATTCAAAAAAGGCATTTTTGATCCTTAAATTAAATTTTCTTTTAGAATTTTACTTTCTAACCTCGCCTTGATTTTCAGCTATTAATATTTAGATGTTGTGCAGTTTATGTCGCTTTTATGACATATTGACAGCTATCAAAGAATTTATTGCCACTTAATTTGTTTGACGTATGTATGTGTTGATGTGTATATCTGCACAAAAATATATGAATATTGGCTCAAAACTTAAGTCTCATATTTCGTTATTAAAATTGGGCCATAACATGCTATACTTGCGTCAAGGTTACTGATACGCCTACACTTTAAGATTATGGCTTTTTATTGGTGTACATTTTGAACGTCGCCCATTTATTTTGACATGAACCTATTTCATTAACTAACTTAATTAATCAGGTATAGAATTTTATTCATGATAAATTTCATAAAATGCTCTTTTCACACGATATTATCGATATTATCGGAGCTAGTAGAGACATTTATTAATTTACCTAATTAATAAACTGAAAACTGAAATTTTAGTGTTGGAGTAAATGAATTTATCGACTAGTTTGTAATAGATAGATCTGAATTTGGCTGTGCGTTGTGTTTGGCATCCGTCAAGTAAAACGAAGTTTCAGTGAATGCTAACATTAATTTCCGGGTGTAAATCCATTATTTTAATTACCCCATGGCAAATAGCTGACACTTTACGTGGCTCACTGTAATCGTCCCTTCCCGCCCTGAAGAAGATGAGATGGCAGAACACTTTTTGTGTACTTACTCCGCCTCTACAAGGATTAGGTCTGAGAACTGTGGCAGCGATATTTTGAAAGACAGAAAGCTTAGCCTTCGATTTATGAGTAACACGAAAACAGTACAATAGGCAGCATGTAGCCTGGGTGCTGTTTTCTGCATGCGTTGTTTTGTGTATTTTTTTTCCTAAAAAAAAAAATAATGATTTGATGGGTAGGGTTCCCCTTCTCGGCTAGTTGATGACCTCAGGAAGGCAAAATCTGCCATCACCGCCATTCAAGAAACACAATGGACCACGAAAAGGAAAAAACGAGTGGGCTCTTTGCAATGTCTACTACTTCTACCACGTAAGGGATTATAAATTCAGTGTCGCACTTTTCGCAAGCCGCAGTCTTCCTTCTTCTGTTACACCCAATATACTAACTAATTGGCTACCTATGATGAGAATAGTAATTTACGGTCTAGATAATCACTACCTACTGATTTGTTAATATGTTGTTAAAACCTTTTTGGAAAACTGAATACCTTCTGATAAATTTGAACTAGGAACATGTGAAAAATATAACTAAAAAAAGCTTAAAAAAGGTGACCCATATAAAAATTGGGTAATTAGTTTCAATAAGAAATACTTTCTTAAGACGCTACAAAAGACATTTTCTTACCAGTCTGACAAATATTTATAATATTTATTTGAGAAAATATTTCTTATCTTTCAGAATGACCACAAAGCATTGAGGATACAGCGAAGTTAGAACCGGTTCCTGTACATCCACTAACCACCATAAAACGCTAGTAAAATTTCGCTTAGAGCGTATAACTAAAATCGAAGAAGATAATGAACGAAATAAGATTAAAATACTTATTAAATAGTTTAATATAAAAAGTTAGGCATAAGAAATAAATATACATACATACATACATACATACCTACTTGAATACATGTATAAGTAGGCTTAAAATAAACTAGAGTGTATCCAACTGAAAGTTTGTAAAAAGAATTCATATATTTAAGATAACTAAGTAAAAAAAGAATGTATAAGAAAAAAAATTATTTTTTTGCAGCTTCAATCTATGTATGCGCCATGTATATGTGGTATGTATAAGCTTTCACGTGAAATTTTTGTTAATTAATAATTTTATGCGTAAAGGTAACTTACCCTCAATTCTTAAGTTCCGAACCAGAAATTTTTTGTTAATACGGTAGCCCAGAGGAGGCTTTGATTGGCGCGCTGATTTAGTATCACAAGAAATTCGAAATTCCTAGCCCACTCATGCAAATATAAAAAATATATATATTTTTTTTTTATTCGAATGCTGATGTACATAATTTTGTAGCCCAAAGAAATATCAAGTGACTCAGCTTTTGAAATCGATGACTTGCGGTATGAAATTTGCACCAAGTTTATTCCTAATGAATAGTATCTAGTTACTTTAAATTTTATTAAAAATGTTTTCGATATCTCTCTTTCAATCTTAAAAAAAAAAAACTAAATTAAAGTTTTTGATTTTTTTTTTTGTCGAAGTTACTAAACGATTATCTTGTTAGATAAATAATTCGTATTCCACTAAGCGACCACAAAGCTCTTAAAGAAAAATACCTAAGCTTTTTTTGAGCGAAAAAATATACCCCATGTAAAAAAAAAAACAAAAATACTATTCCGTTAAAAAAATTTTAAAATTTTTTTTTATTTTTTTTTAAGTAAAAGCTATCGACAAAAAATTCTGTAAAAATATGCTGAGCACAAAAGGTTAATGTCAAAATTCAAGAACCTCCAACTCCAGTCCTTAACCGATCACGTTGAAATTTTGCGTCAGAACTACTACTATTGGTGTAAATTTCATCGCGATCGTAAGACAACGATTTCAAAAGTTGGTACACTTGCGCAGAAATCCCCCATATACAAAAATACTGAATACACGCAACAATATTTGAAAATATAGTTATACAGTGAAAACAATAAGTAAAATGTACTGTATCTGCAGTGACTCAAACAAGTTTTCACACGCTGACTTTTTTAATGTTCAGAATGATTTTCAAGTATAGTTTTTTTTTTGTAATTTGTTTATACATGTTAACCGATTGATTAAGGTGGACAATCTACTTGTTCAGAATAAAAAAACAAACGCATGTTAGTAATTGTTTGAGTCACTGTAGATACCTAAATACATACATATGTATGTGTGTATTAAAAAATAAAAACATGTCTTCAAAACAAACAAAAATAAACCAATATCTACATTTAAAAATATTGTACTTAGCTGTAAATTAAAAACAAAAAAATAAAAAATATTTGAGTATATACATACATATACAAACAAACATAGGCTTATACATATACATATATATACATACATGTAACCGAAACAGCTAAATGGACATGTATTATAGTTACTAGCATACATACACATATACAAATAACTTCTATACATACATAACTTTATATATTGTATGTATGAATTATTTCTAAATGTGTAGCTAAGCTTCTTAAAACAGAAAAATAAGTTAATTAATGTAAATAGGTGTAAAAATAAAGCAAAAGCACGGCTGGCTTTTAAATATAAGTATATAATCCGAAAGTGTATTAAGAAGAAATGCAATAAGAATAACCATCTAGCTAAGTGTAAATGGACAATAGCCGATTCCACCAGTTATTGGACATAAGTATGGTTTTTCTTTATTTTTTTCCTTCACTTCCAAATGAAATTATCCAATACTAGTTTTTCCTCAACCGCTTAGCTGAGTGTATGAAATTTTTGTGTTGCGGCCTTGTGATCCCAAGAAGATCCCTTATGGGTTCAACTATACATAGACAGCAATGATCCTTAGATCCCATCTCTTCCACACAGGAGTTCACTCTACATATAAGAAAGCGCCAGGCGAAGGCTTCGATTGGATGGCAGAGTGGAGTAGGTAGGGCATCTTATACTTCAATGTGAACAAGACAAGTTCTGTATTTTAGGGAAAATTTTAGTTTGGCATCCCCCGCGTACAAAAAGAAAGGTGGCTATGGGGGGGTAGGGGGAGTTGTCCTGATTGCAAATATATATACTTTTAGCCGCAGGAGGCTTATAGTTTTTAAGTTATTTGTTGTTAAAGTTTGTAAATTGAACTAACCTCTCGGCGCTATTTCACACAATAAACACTATATTTATGTAGACACTTTGGCAAAATAGTTGCATTAAAACCCCGCACAATGAAATGTAAACATACTTTTTACATTTATGATGTATTTTTAGTAAATTAAGTAAGTTTTAATAATTATCACGCACCTATATATGTATACGCACATCGTGAATACAGAACCGTTGATTCAACCATGGTTTCACACTGACATTAGAAGAGTGCAGCCACATCTAAGAAAATAACAATAAAAGAGAATAGTTTTTATCGTACCCATTTTCCTGCTCAGCGTTGAATTAGTAGTAAAGGAGGGTATGGGGTTAAATACCCCCAATAAAAAAAAAACTGACAAGCGCCGCAGGCGAAAATTTTTATTAAAAAATCGCGCGATTTTTTATTAAAAATTTTCATTATTTATCAAGTATTGATTTTTATGGAAAAAGCGCCGCAGGCGAAAATTTGTAATAAAAAATCGCGCGAAAATTTTTTCATTATCAAATTAACGATGTACGTTTTCTACATTTGTGTTATTTGAACTACAATAACACCAGTAAATATTATTTCCACCCGAAAAAAATAATACCGTTATGATCAGGAGTAAGACCCCTATCGATCCTAATATTATTATTTTTAATAAGAGCAATATATGTACACTTATACTTCCTAATTATACGCACTTATTTGTGTATTTTTTAACGTATGGTAGCATACATTTTGTGTTACTGTCAGCCATTGTTATTTCTGCTTGTTTGTGAAATGTGCAAACGTTTGTGACGACATTTACAAACGCGTTTTACTTAATTAATTATTTAAGAATTGTATATTAAAGTGGAAATCGCAGGCCGGGGTTTTAATGCAACTATTTTGCCGAAGTGTGCACATAAATATTTTATTGTGTGAAATAGCGCCGAGAGGTTAGTTCAATTTACAAACTTTAACAACAAATAACTTAAAAACTAGAGGCCTGCTGCGGCTAAAAGTATACATATTTGCAATCAGGAGAACTCCCTCTATCGTTCCATAGCTACCTTAATGCGGAACTCCGGGGATGCCAAACTAAATTGCAGCCGTATTTTACAATGAGTCCATTGTTTCCAATTCACTTAAAAGATAACACCACAGGGTGTATCGAGAAATTTAACCTTCGCTAAAAGCACTACATCAATCGCATCCGCAGCCTCTCCTCAGTAGCTTCTTGAGCAGTGTGAGAGAATATCACTCTGTGTCTTGCCCCTTTTTACCTTACGCTCCACAGTGGTTCAAATTCACAGGAGCCTACATTTTTCACTCAATTTGATTATTTTTGTTTTTTTTTTTTGAATGAAAGGTAATAAAATTTGGAAGAGACCAGTAGAGCTCAATTTTGAATCTTCGTTTTCTAGTGCAAAGTGCAGAAAAAGCAGCAATTTTGAAGAAAATCGATTTTCCTGTTCCATTTAATAAATGTAACATAATAAAAACTAGTTGAAACAATTTCAGGGTTCTCCCAAAATGGAAAAAATTATAAAAAATATTAAAATGTTATAAAAAAATGTTCACCAAAATTATTGCATTTCGGTTTTTATTAAATTTTGAGCATGCAGTTTTATATGTCATTAAATTTTATTATAATAAAGTGCAAATTGAAAGTGGCTAACAGTTCGCGTTGAATTTTAACATTATAACAAATGTATATGTGCTCGAAATGCTAGCGAAAAAAAATATTAAAAAACAGCGCGACCTCTGATCTATACAACTGCATAGCCAACATTTTTCTAGGAACTCGAATTTTTTTTTAATTTCGGTGAACATTTTTTTTATAACATTTTAAATTATTCCTGTGAAATTTTTTTCGTCTTGAGGCAACCCTACAATTGTTTTCAAATAGTTTTTGTTATGTAACATTTATTAACAGGAATCGATTTTCTTCAAAATGGCTACTTTTTCTGCTCCTTGCACTAAAAAAAAATTAATAGAAACAAGTCGGAAAACTATTTATTTTAATTACATATGTTTATCTAACTCAAAACCAATTATGGAAGAACAAAAAAAAATTATGCTGTGAAAATAAGTAAAAAAAGCAGAATTAACGAAAAGTGTTAGAAATTTCCTCATTCATAAATTTCGCAACTGTACTCATGCATTCACATTTCATTAAATATGGCTACTGAAGATATACTATTTATTTTGAATGGCAAGCAGCTCGCTTTACTAAAAGTCTTACTAATAATAGATTTTTCCAAAACAAAGTGTACTAAATTGTAAAGAAGTATGTAGGTATATATATATATAGTGCTTTTCATAACTATACGACACCCGCATATTAAAAAGTTTCGACTATTTATTTTTTTTAATAAAAATATTGTTCATTATTTAGCGAAAATCATATAAATCCAAGTTTCAAACTTTGTATGTAAAAAAATTAGAAAAAATCTACAAATTTTGGTCTACTATATATTTCACATTTTTTATTAAGAATTTTTAGAAAAATTGGGAAAATTTGTGTATGCATACCGAAAAAAAAATTAAAAATTCTGCATAAAAAGTACGAAATTTGTATGGAACTTTGTGTATTTACGCATATTTCATGCTTAAATTAATATGGTTTTTGCTACAGAATGAACGAAATTTTTTATAAAAAAAAACTTTAGTTAAAACTTGTCAATTCGCCGATGTCGTATATTTATAAAAAGCACTATAGTTACAAATATAAGTATGTACAAAGCGAATACTAAAACCTATAAAATGTATTGGGGTATTCACAACAGTGTCGTAAGTGTCGTATTGTTGTATGTAGTAAACTTTAAACGCCTAAAAAACATGTTAAAGGGGTTCGCAAAGTACCATCAAAGTCGTATTTTGTATTTTCTCAGTGTTGAAAAATTGTTGGTTGTGGTTTCAAGTTCTCTAAACATTTATTTAAGCTTATAAAGTTTACGACATACAACAATACGACACTTACGACATCGCTGTGAATCCCTCATATGTATACTTCAACTTGTACTAAAATTTAACTCTCCACTTAAACTACTATAGAGTACCGCTATTGTATATATTCATGTTTCACGGCAAAGCTTTTGGCTACATTTATATTATATGTATAAACTAGAATTGGCAAACTAAAAATGAATTGAAAATGGCTAAAACACAAAATCATCGTATGTTTGTAAATACTAAAATTTGTAATTAATTGTGACTATGTACACATTGAACTCAATATTCACAGTTCTTAGGTATTAGGGTGGGTCAGTTTGCATAAAGAAATTATTAAAAACAAAATACTGAAATTTAGTGCAGCCTCCTGAATCACCGACTGGAATTAAAATTAAACAAAAAAAATTGTAGTGCTTTATATTAAAAAGAGTGTCGTAACTCATCAAATTTAGGTTTTGAGCTAACAATGCCAAACTACTCGTTATATATGGTTCATAACGTATAAAAATTTCGTGCAAAAGCTTTACGTAGTTTCCGATTGGGAAAATAATATCATAATAACATCTACATTTTCTGCAGTTTGAGAATAAATTGAAAACTTTAAACGCATCTGCTGAACAATGACGCTCTTTGGGTTACGACTTATTTTTCTTAAGTACAAAGCTAATTTCTTATCTCATTACAAAAAAAAATTTAAAATGTATTAAAAAAATCTTCGGTTATTACAACTACCCACTCTAACGCATACAAACGTATACAAAAAAAAACATACTATTTTTATGTAATTGCATCGTACATTCTATTTTTCATTTTAATTTCTGTGAAGTGTGTATTTGTAATCGCAACCAGGCTATGTTTGTAAGAAGCAAGAAGCTATCAAAAAAATGTAAGAAAATTTGGAAAAACACAATAAATAAATACATACATATATGAATAAAATTTAACGAAATAAAAATTACAAGAAAAGT
>NW_023458559.1:73690342-73694339 GCF_013731165.1 Rhagoletis pomonella | reverse complement strand
ATACATATATGAATAAAATTTAACGAAATAAAAATTACAAGAAAAGTAAGCGTAAACAAAATAAGTTTCATTTGGAAGAATTTTTTTGTTTAATTTCCATTTCCATTGGTAAGTACTAAAAATTATGGGTCAAGAAATTTAAACGAACGTCTAAAATGTTTAGAGGAACGTAAAAAAATTCACAAGCTTTTTTGTAATTTTTCTAAATTCCCTGTTTAAATGAGATCGAAAACAAAAAAAAATTGCATGTTGAATTTTTGATTTTATTTTTCAACTTTCATCGACATTTTTTTTAACGCACAAATATAAATATTACCAGCGAATTCGGGATTTAAAAAAAAACATTCTCTTTAAATTTTAAAACGCGTAAAAAATTAAAATATATATATGAACAATATTTAACGAAATAAAACTGATATACAAGTAAAATAAAATTGCATATAAATTATGTTTCACAAAATGTAAAACTTCTAACTTAATACATACATAAAAAATTCCCCAGCAATTTCGAAATTTATCAAACTTTTGTCTTTAATATTTTTTAAATATATTTTTCGACACACGAGTCACCCTGTCTAAATTCTGTTAAGCTTTTTCACTCCCACTCAAACGTATACGTACATATTTATCTGCAAAATACCACTCAAAAAAGTTTTGGATTTGCCACCCAAGCTCTGTATGTTAGCATTAGAGCATGTGGCTTTTCACGCTCTTTGCGATGTTTTTGGGGCGCAATTCCCACACAAAAATGAGCATACAAATGCTGCATGTATGTTCGAACGTACCGTGAATCATTTACTTACAAATAGCTTACTCTCTCCAACAGCTTTTAATAGCTAACTTTTGCGGTCTTTGCTTGGCTACATGTGATCGTAATGGGGCTGCCAGAGTGAAAATTATAATATTTTTTGCTTTTGTGAAATTAGATATTTGATCGAAATAACGACCTTAATTATTTTCTGTTTATTTATTTGCTTATTTTTTTCTCGTGGTTTTTACTTTTTGCAACAACAGCATTCAGCTGATATTTGTATCAGTAGATTGGTAGAATTAAAACTTTCCAAATAACACCACTATGTAACGGAGTAAATAGACAAATCTGTACAAATGTACAAATCGTGTTACCCCTGCTTTAGTACGTAAAAGAGGTGAAATTAACTTTTTGTAGCTGCCATGAAAGAAGGATTAAATCTAGCCTCTTCCGAGGTGGTGGTCACTGCTTTTCTAACTTCCGGTTACATCCAGTTTTCCATTAGCCTGCCGAGAGCAACTGCTCTGAGGAAAAAAGAAACACTTGTTAGATGTTTCCATGGACCAGAGCTTAAAGCTGGGTTCTACCGGGAGCAGTACTTTTTGACACCGCTGCGGTGTCCGTTCCATCGAAAATATATGGATGCTCCATAAAATAAGGCGAAGTTCCTAATTTCTATCGGTCTCAGGTCATATAAAATCTGAAGCTCACAGCTGACCTCGATATGGTCAGGAACCTAGACGATATGTGTCGATACAGTTTAGTTATCTCGTTGATAATCAGCGACATCTAAGCCCTAAGGGCAGTCTGCCTGAATGGCACTATAACAATTAGGCAAACTGGAAGATATACGTAATTATTTCGAGTATTAACCATCAACACGTTTTATAGTAAGTTTTGACCCATTCTTACAAACATGGATAGATCTTTCCTTCCTATTCGAATCCGATCTCAATTCTTCCCTTTTAGGAAGTCGCGTCAGAAACTTGGTGTTGGTAGTGCGAATCGGATATACATACATACATACATAGTAGGAACCAGGCGAACGTGATTTAGCAGGAAGCTGTAGGAACTATTTCCAGAGCCACCGTGCAGTGAAGTGTATCTTTTTAAAAATAAAATCGAAGAATTAGTCAGATATGTATGAGAGCAGTGGTGGAAAGCGGAGTTCTTAAGACTTCGAGCAGACGACTTTTTTATTAAAACAGGAGGAGAAATTTAACCTTGTTCGAAGGGAGTTTGGGTGCTCCTTGTTAGCACATATGCGTGGATACTTGGATTTGTTTGAAAATCGGACTGTAAATTGGGAGCTAGATGGGTACTCTAGCAATAAGGGGATTGTTCTTTTCATAAGGAAATGCAACTCAACATTTAAGCTCCGCCGATGGCAGGCTGAGCTATCAAACTTTTCCAAGTTTTTGTGTAATATACAAATCTTCAAACACAGAAGGTAAGATCAAAGCTCACATATCATATCCACACAACAACAGCGAAAGTACTCAAAGTAAACAACAGATATGAATGGCGTTGTTCATATGTTTATACATACATATGTATCTCGTATATGCTGAGTACAGATATACATATATGTATGTAGACATTTGTAAAAGTTTTCGCTACCAACCAGACGCAAAATCAGCTGAGCAATACAATCCACAAACGTAAACAAAAAGTTTGCCAAATAAAATGCCATTAGCAACAAAAAACAAATAAAGACTTCCATATGGGGTAAACGAGGGAAAGAAAAGAACGGGGGGCGATAAAACAAAAACAGAGTGAGAGAGAGAAAACTAAACAGAAAAAAGGGAAAAACAAAAACAAACACACCTACTCATACACACGCAACCGCAGCCACTACTGAGTTGGAGCACGTTGGCGCTCTCTTGCCGCGTTATCAATGCGCTCCACACGATAAATAGTCAGCAAAAGCGAGCCCCAACATGGATCGTTTTGGCTATTTGCTAGCTGACGCTAACATTTAGTCCACCAACGACCTAACAACGCGAAGGTTGTGTTTTTTCGATTTGTTTGCGAAAGTAAATCGTGAAATCGTCGTGTTAATTACATAGGTACAATACGTGCTAAAAGAGTGCGAGTGCGTTGACTGCAGAAAATCTATTTACTCACTTGTTATACTATTGGGTGAAGACCACTTTTTACAGGAAAAAGAAATACAATACTTAGAAAAAAATTTGGTGTGAAAAGAAAAATATTAGGAAAAGTTTTGAAAAAAGTCGAGTGTTTGAAGCATATAAACTATTGCTGTTCGTAAAAAAGTTTTTAAGAAATTATCAAATTAAAAAAAAACAATTCCTGTAAAAATGTATAAATTCCTTTAAGGAAAAAATATTGGAAAAAAGAGCGCCATACAAAAGTGAAAGAGTCAAAACTTCTACAATTCAAGGTATGGAAATTTCACACAATCTACTTACCCAATCTAAAACTTAAAATACATAAAATAATAATAAATTGCGTTTAAATATTAAAAAAAAAAATTTTTAATAAAAGGCAAGACATTTTAAAGTATTTAATTAATTTTTAAAATTTGAGATTTCATGAAATTTAAAAAAATATAAAATGCATATGTATGTTCTATGTAAAATTAAAAAAAAATACATTTTTATATAAAATTATTAAGAATTTTAACATTTTATATTTGCTTCATTTTTGATGAATTTTTTAGCAAAATATATAGCCAGATAAAAAAAAACTTTAAACAATTTCTTTCGAAATAAAAAACCTTAGTTAAAACCTTGGTTAAAATATTGTTTTTCGATTTGTTTTTAATGTTTTTACAGAGAAGAGTTCCAAAAATAAGTTTCACTGAAATGTTTTAAAAACTCGTTTTTGTAAAAAAAATAACTTCTTTTTACGACAAGAATGTAAAAATTGCAAAAAATAACTAAAATTAATTTAGGGGTAAAACTACTACTTACTTAAAAATATGTATATATTTTTTTAATATCTATAAGAACTCTTTCAACATTGGCTATAAAGTTTAATAGAAATTTTAAATTATTTTCAAGGAAATAAAATTTAACCAAAAATATGCTTAATAAATATTTTTTCAATAGAAATGGTTTTTTATTCTTAATTTATTTTTGCATTTTATAAACTTGTTTTGTTTTTCTACGAAGACAAAAAAAAAATAAAAAATGCATTTTCTGGTTTGCTCAGTTCTGATACAAAAATACTACAAAATTGTATTTGAAAAACTGTGAAAAAAAAAATTACACAATTCACAAA
>NW_023458559.1:73669980-73690242 GCF_013731165.1 Rhagoletis pomonella | reverse complement strand
ATTTTAAATTAAATATCGCTGCAAAAATAATAAGTTTTCTTTTAAGAAACCCCTATCTTAAACCTTTTTTAGCCTTTGGAACAAATATACCAATTGTTTTTATTTTTTTAAATAAAAATCGATTTTAAATTAAATATCGCTGCAAAAATAATAAGTTTTCTTTTAAGAAACCCCTATCTTAAACCTTTTTTAGCCTTTGGAACAAATATACCAATTGTTTTTATTTTTTTAAATAAAAATCGATTTTAAATTAAATATCGCTGCAAAAATAATAAGTTTTCTTTTAAGAAACCCCTATCTTAAACCTTTTTTAGCCTTTGGAACAAATATACCAATTGTTTTTATTTTTTTAAATAAAAATCGATTGTTTAACATTTTATAATTGCTTTCAATTTACAAATTTTCTATTTATTTAATAAATTTCAACGAAAAAAAATCAATCTTAAAAAATTAAAATTTTTTTGTAGCTCGGTTTTAATACAAAAGAAAGTCAAAAATTTATTTTTCTAAAATTATCATAATAAAATGATCTAGAAACTTAATTAAATTAAGAAATGATTCTAAACAGTTTTACAAAAAAACTGGCAAAAATAAAGATTTCATTTTGGTGCAAAAAATACTTTTTGGTTAAAAAAAATATCAAAACCATTTTCATATTATTACGTATAGTAAATTTTCGTTTAAAAATATAAAAGCTGTGAGTTCAGAAAAATTTGATTTTTTTCATGTTAAGTAAAAAATTTGTTTTCTAAAAAATTTTATTAAAAAACAAAAACAAAATAATAAAAACAAATTTTTTTCATAAAATCGTCTGTATAAAATTAAATAATTTCTTTAGTAATGTATTTTTGCTGAAATCCAAAGAAAATTGTATGCTATTAAAACAAATATACGCCTTTTTCATGTCTAGGAGACTAGTTCAGAAAATTATTTGAATATGCAGTTGACCACCGAAGGTTTTGTTATTTTAATTAATTCACGAAAAGTATTGTAAATACTATAAAATATAGGGAATACTCGGTGTAAAATAATTTCTAATATTTTTTAATTAAACTTTTTTTTTTTATTTCAGTTCCGAGGACAAATTTAAAAAATACATACAAAAAATTAAAAAAAAATTAATGGTCTAAAATAAAAAAAACATAAGAAGTTCGCGAAAAGCTCTGCTTACAGTTTTAGTTCCAAAAACTAAAAGAAAATCAAACCGAATTTCAATAAATTTCGCAATAAAAAATAAATAAAATCCAACAACAAAAACGAAAGCAAGCAATTTCGTTTGCCACATTTCGTCATCAGACCAAAATTTGCCGCATTGCAGCATTGCTTGCATATATGTATGTAGGTAAGTGCGCTTATTACGAGTAAACATATGTATATGTATGTATGTATTTATACATACATTATTGTGTTTGTGTTTTTTCATATGTATTGGGTGTATGTGCATACGACCACCAAATGAATGAAAATGAAGACATGAAAGCAAACGCAGGCAAACAAAAAATATATAAAACAGAAACATAAGTGAATAGAAAAAATATTAACAAAAAAACTACAAATGTCTGAAAATGTTTAACCGAAAATGTAAGCTGTTGTGCGCACGCGATGCGTTTTGTGGGGGCGCCAGCAGACACGAGACTCGTGCGCCAAGCGGCGAAACGTAGCAGCAAAAGAGGCCAACTATTTTCTGGTAGCAAAGTTTGGTGATTATTTTTGTTGGTTTTCATTTATTTATTATTTTTTGTTGACCAAACAACTTGAACCTTAATTAAAGTTTGAATGTCAAATAGCCTTTGTGTTTTTTTCTTTCTTTCCCGGCACTAGCAAACATTGTGTTTATTGTTTTAGGCGCTTTTAATATTTTTGTTACAGCCAAAAGTTTTTTTTTTTTTTTTGTTATTTTCACACGCCACTGAATTCAGTAAACTGTGTATGTGTATATTTTCAACGTAGATACATATAATTGTGCATTCAATTCCTGCGAAATTTGACCTACAAACCCACTTCTTTGTCGCAGTTTGTTGGAATTGTTTACCTCTTTTTTTGTTTTTTTTTTTCACTTTCTTCCTTACCATGTCGACATCGATTTTCCATCCTTGGAGACCATCCCTTTAACTCCAGAACTTCAGTAGCGCATCGCGTGTCCTATTAAATTGCTCTATGCGCGTCTTTGACATAAATAACTTACCAACACGCATAGCCACGGTCCTGTTAAGTCCCAAAAACACTGCATTAATCGCTAAACTTTCACTAGCTCCTCCCAAGTACTTATTTATTCCTTCAGCGCACTGCTACTACTCTAATATAACTTCGCGCATACACGTATTTGTCTACTCACTGAACTTCTGAAGTTCTCTGCCCGTAAGCTTCATACCTCCTTCATCTTTGTTGCTTTGCCTTCGCTATAACCTTATACTTTCACCTTTTCATTCAACCTCACCTCATTTCCAGCTCATTCTCCCACATTCGTTGCTTTAAGTTTACTCTATCAACCCTTCGAAAGTAGAGGAAAATGTGTGTGCTTGCTGGCCCAGATCATTAAAACCCCTTAGCCGCCGTAAAAAAATATGTCTGGTATTTGCTTGCGATTTTTACGTACTCGTTTGTTTTTTTTCTTCTTTTAGGTTTTTTATTTCGTTATTAGATTTCCTTTCTTTTTTATTTCTTTATTTATTTATTTTTTTTTTGGTTTTTTTTTTTTGACACTCCTTTTACGTCTTTGTTAGTTCTACTTACATGTACCATTACCATTTTCTTCATGTCTACCATTTCAATTTTTTTTTTCTTGTCTGGCGTTCCGTTATCACTTGATTTAGAGACGACTTGATAAGCAAATACGCCGAGAGCGTCATTCTTATCGAAAGTGATTGATTTTTTTTGTACTCACAAAATAGAAATACCATAACAAAGTAGGAAGTTTTTGTTTGAAAAGGTGTGTTGAGTATTGAGTTCTAAGCTCTGTAGATGTCATTGTTTACCGCAAATAGTTGACAAGACAAAAGTGTACATACATGTGGGTCATTCTTTTACAAATCGTACACCTTTTTTTGCTTTCATATTTTAGATTCGGCTTGAATTTTTTTTCATAAGATGTGAGCACTAGAAAAGGTTATACCTCTATTGGGAATTCGTTAGCAAAAATTTTTAGCCAAAAAATATAGAGAAAAGTAGAATTTCGACAATTAATTCGTTCAATGATTTAAAAATTTATTCAGGCTTTCTATGATTTTTCTAGTTTAAAATAATATGTATATGTTTATGGCTTTATTTAGTCAAGCACACACAAATATACATACATACATATGTATGTACACTATGGCGGGTTATATTTTTTTTTAGTTTTTTTTACTAAGCGCTCTCTAAGGACTCGACCTGTAATTCTAAGCAAATTTGCCGCAGAAGCCATGGGTTTAAAATTAATTCAAAGTTTTCCAAATTGCGTAAATATACTTCTAAGAAAATATGAAAATTTTCACTATTGCGCCCTCTGGTGGAAGTTTTAGGAAAAAGATATGTGCAGAAATGGATTATTTTTACCAAAAAAAACTCTATAGCATGTTTTTATACAAAATTTAACCACTTTTCGACACTACAACAAAATGCTAAGAAACCTATTTTTTGTAATTTTGAAAAGTTCAAATTGATTTTAGACTTTTGGTTTCGGCGGTAAATTTTCTAAGAATTACACGCAGATATTGTATGTGCTATACGCGTATAGTCGAAAAAATCTCCCATATAAATTGACCCGCCCTAATGTACACACATAATTTCTTCATTTAATCTTCACCTTTATGAATTGGAAAACGTGGCAGTAATCCAAATGTTTGTGTCATTTTAGAAAAAAATGGGCAATTAATTCCTTGGAAATTCAACCAATTTCTTTGAAAATTTATTGCAGTGTTTTGTTTTATAATATGTTTTGCTTGTGTTTTTTTATTTGCATCTTTAAATTATTCAATATATTTTTGTCCCATATATAATTTGACGTACATCTTTTAAATTGTCAAAGGCAGTAGGCAAAGCGAATGAAAAATAAATGCGGCTATAAATAAAAACGTCCACTAAATTTTTTTATTATTTTCATTACTGAAATACTAAGATTTTAATAAACATTTGCCTTTTTATGGGATTTTTTATACGTTTTTAAATGTACACATTTGTAAAACGTGTGGGCAGATTTAATTTTTTAATGCATTTTAAAATGAAACAAAAAAAAAAACAATTTTTTAATAATTAACTTTTTTTATTCCATAAAAAGGTGTTTTTCTTAAACTGATAAAACTCACTCGTAAATTCGAAACTAGAAAAATATTTCGTATAAATGTTGCAAGTTCAGTAAAAGTTTCGATACCTTCAAGGTTTTTAAGGCCTTTTCAAATCTAGCGAGTATTATTAATTATTTTCCGGCATACTTATGAGTACTTAAAAAATAGAATAAACGTACACGTTACCTCCTAATTTGGCCAAAAATATAAAAAGATTTAGTGCCGTTTTATCAAGCAGGTTCTAAAATTTATCATTCCTTCAAACACATTTTTTTTTAAACAAAATATGTGTTTAAAGGGCAGATAAGTTCTAAAAACTACTTGAGAAATTAGCCCTTATTCTTCTTAGTTATTTATGGTCTCTTTAATCTTGATGTGTTTATTTTCGTTTCTTAATTTATGTTCAATCTATCATGATTAAAGTTATATACTTCCAGAGCTATTTATCTACATACGTATGTATGTATTTACATGTACAACCAACATTTCAAAAGGCAAAAAAAACAGCACGCAAACAAATCGCGCGAGATTTTTAATTATCTTCATTAAATTACAAATTAAACAAACAATTTATTGCAGTTAAACAAATTTAATTAGCCACCCGCTTGGTTGCTTACAAAATTTACAAGGCACATTCTTATATACATATACATATGTACATATGTATGTACATTAGGGTGGTCCAAAAAAGTAAAGTCGGAAATTTAACGCTCTCACCCCCTAGGATTGTTCTATACCGAAAAAAAGTATACCCCTGTTTTTTTTATTTTAAAATCAAAATATATTTAGAGGTCGCTCAAAGCGCTCAAATTTTCCCATGTATTTTGTATGGGGAAAAAAAGAGTTTTCGTATAAATGGCATAGAATCCATGGAAAAAATAGTTTAAATTAAAAAACGTTTAAATAAACAATTGGGCATTATTCTCTGAAGTCCTCTGAAGAGAAGCAGAGTTTTCAGATTGAAAAATTTTGATGCCATTTCTACGAAAAGTATTTTTTCCCCATACAAAATACATGGGAAACTTTGAGCGCTTTGAGCGACCTCTAAATATATTTTGATTTTAAAATAAAAAAACAGGGGTATACTTTCTTCGGTATAGAACAAGCCTAGGGGATGAGAGCATTAAATTTCCGATTTTACTTTTCTCCCATACATTTTTGGACCACCCTAATGTACATACATATGTACGTACGGGTGGTTAATTTTTTCAAATTAACAAAATTTCAATTTCGTACTTTTTATAATACAACTATTTTATACTATTTTATGTCATATAACTTTTTAATTGATTTTATTATTTGGTTATTCTAATTTATTTTATTTTATATTATTCCATTTTATTTTATTTTCGCATAACTTTTTATTATTTAATACTATGCCTATTTTGCCTATTCTAGTTAATGTTAATTTATTATATTTTTCTTTATTTTGTTTAACTTTATTTTATTCTGTTTCACTATATTTACTCTTCTATTAGGGTTACTAATTTTTTTAAATTAATATAATTTATTTTTTTTTCTTTTTAATACTTTTTTATTTTATATTATTTTAATTTATTTTATTCTATTGCGGATAACTTTTTATTTAAGTTTTGGTTATTATCATTTATTTTATTCCCTTTAAGTTTATTATACTTTTATTTTATTTTATTTTTTATTTTTTAGTTTGTTTTATTTTTGATTTTTATTTTTTTTTTTTGTACGTACATCGGTTGGTTTTTTCTAATTAATTTAATTTAATCTTTTTTATAGTATTAAATGTAATATAATTCTTTATAAAATTAACTTTTTTAGTTATTCTAATTAATTTATTTTAGTTTATAAATTTTTTAAATTATTTGATTTATTTGCCAATCTTTTTTTTATTTTTTTATTTGTTTTTTTTTTTTTTTATTTTTTTCTGTTTAATATTTTTTTGCGGATACTAACTTTCTGTTTTTTTTTGTCTCAACGAAGTAGTCAATCCGAAAAAGATATAAAATTTAATTTTATCTGTAAAATATTTCGCCTTTCAAAAATGCTCCACCCTAATCCATTTTGAATTTGTATATTTGGCCCCAAATAATTGCTTGTTGATTTATTTATTTGTTCGATTATTACATATACGCACATATGTATGTAATTTCCGCGTGGGCTGCGCTGTTTGTATACGTATTACAAGGTGCTTTACCATCACTTTTACAAAAACTTATAAAACCTTGGGAGTTTCGCTTGCTGTGTGGGGAGGACTCAGCTGCATAAGCAATAGAGGTACAGACATTTTCGTTCTTACTGGTTTCGGGATTCTTGTGATTTTTTCTGAATCTAAAATGGAGTTTCTTAATATTTTGCAGAGGCATTTTTATTTAATTTTTTAATGAATTAGCGCAGAAAAAATTAAGTTTTGAGAAATTTCTGAAACTCGGTCGTTTTCATACATATTCGACCATATAAAATAACTTTCGAAACTTAAGCAGGTACAAAAATTACTTTAATTAGTCCCAAAATATTCGGGATTGACAGCCCTGACATCAGCGTAGCCAGAATGAAACTAAGGGGGGGCCGACCCTATTAAGCTGGCATTTCAGGGTACTGGGCCCCTACCTGGCTACGCCCATGAGCCCTGACATTGTTTTAGATCATTATTATATGTATGCATAAGATCAGGATGACGAAAAATGAATTTAAGAAGAATGATCGCGGTGCTTTTGTTACGTTTCATTTAGAAAAGATTAAATCACATTTTATGGTACCAACTAGAGCCGTCAAACTATCGATAGTCAAGTCCATCGATGTTTTACGATAGTCTTAAGGGTGACTATCGATACTAACGATAGTATCGACCCAATTCATATGTTTTTCTAAATCCATTTATTTTTCATTATCTTGGTTTTATAAATTTGTTTATTTTAGCGGCCCACGGTTTCATTTTAGTATCGAGAAATATTGCCAGAAATTCATTCGCCGTATAAACAGTCAAAAAGCAATTTCAGAAATTTTCCGTTCAATTCGCCTTTTGGAATAAGAAAATGTGTTTCGAAAGTCACTTTACATTCAAGGTGCCACTGCTTATGTAACTGATTTCTGAAATTTCTCAATTTGATAGTCTTTTGAAATATACTGCTTTGCCAGGTCTGACATCCTCATAAGACGGCAATGAAACCTCTGCTATTTCCATGCTTAAAAAAAATGGCGCTTGCCATGAACCAACTAAATAGATCACCCAGCACGGCAACCGTGTATTTGTAATTGTATTTAAGAAAATAATAATAATAGTTGATAACGGCATTTTTCAATCGGTTGTTTCATGCACACACATGGTTTCATTCCGTTTCATTCACATGGCGGCGAAAAAATGAGGGCACTGGAAAAATAATTATTTTTTCTCGCACACCGTCCCGGGTGATCTTTATTCGTTCGTTCATGAAATAATGCTGCCAAGTTTTGTTCAATTTGAACCAATACGTGAAAATGTCAAAAGCGCTAGGAAAGAGAAGACGTATCAATGAAACGATAGTGGCGATAGTGCTAAAACTATCGATAGTTATTTCAAGTGATCAGACTATCGATACTATCGATAGTATCGTCGATAGTTTGACAGCTCTAGTACCAACTCCAAATTTATTCACCTAATTCTTTTTTTGCTAATTAATTTGGAAAAGTTTTAAATATTTCCCTTAATTTGATGAACCTGCGAGATAATTTTTAAAATTTGACCAGTACCAAAAACCACCCAAACCATTCCCGAAATTTTCGGGATTGACAGTTAATGTCAGACTCGGCATTTTATAATTCATTGAATATTTATCAATACGAAATTCACAGCAACCAATCAAGAAAATTTCGGGATTGATAACGCTAGCGCTCGAAATTTGTAAATGAGCACAAATGATGTCCTGCTGTTTTTGTGGCATTGATGGACTTCAAAATTTGTGGTGTATTGAGTGATTGAAGTCTCAATAGCTAATATGATAAAATATAAACTTAAATTTTTTAACTTTCGAAAACATGTATACACATGCTTATGTATGTTTCGTAGACAGTAAAAACCAACTTTAATGCCAAATAATTATAATTTGTTTATTTTTCATTTTCGTTGCAGCAATCCAGAAATTTGTACGGAAAAGTGATACAAGTGCGGAAGCAGTACAGTTTTTTTTTTTAATTTAATAAAAAATAGTGAGCTACAAAACTCGAAAAGTTTTTATCAAATACTTATCTATATAATATCAAATCTTAATTTAAAAATAACAACAACTAACCCTCGTTTAGATTTCTTTTCAAGTGAAATTATTTGTTTTGAGGAAAAAGTTAGACACTCCTTTTTAAAATAAAAAATTATTTAAATAAAAATAATAATTTTGTGCAAACCAGCCAAAAATCAACAAAAAATGAGTGTAAAGTGTTAACGAAATATTTATAACCAACTGTAAAATCCCCAAATTCTGCGGTCAGCAACCAAGCAAAAACACTTGGAAATCATCGGCCAACGAAGAAGTCTAGTGAGCAACTGAAAATTTCCATTAATTTAACAGCGACTTATTCATCAAACTAAAATGTTGCTGTTGTCGCTGATTTGGACGCTTTCGCTAGGATTGGCAAATGGCGCCATATTACCAGGTATGTAAATCTGTATGTTTGGAAGACAAAACATTCCAAAATCCAAACAAACAACCAAATTTTACTTATTTAAAACGCCACGCAACTCATACTCACACTCGTACACACTCAGTCAGGTGAGTTGCTAACTAATTTATACTACATAAATCTTTAAACTTAGCGCTTGCCTCATTGTCAAGCAATGCCTAGCAGACACGAGTGAATTGCAGCAACAACAAAGTGCACTTTCATTTAGTGAAGCAAGTCAGTGAGCAACAAAAAATAAATATCAAAATCAGTGCAGACTCAGCCCAAAACAAAATAAATTTGAACGTATGCACGTACATCTGCACTTATTCATACCGCAAAAGCACACATGACCATACACACACTCCACACACATGCTATAAAATACATATATGTGCATTAGGGTGGTCCAAAAAAGTTTTAAATGTTAAGCACTCACCCCTAGGATTTCTCTAAATGGAAAAAAAGAATTTCCGTCCTTCTTTGTTAAAAAAAAATATATATATATTTACAACAGCCTCAAATGCATGTATTTATATTATCGGAAGACTCTAACTCTCTGCAGTACACTTTCAGTAATAATACCCATTTGGATTTTTTGGGTTTTTGGGGTACCTATAAAAAATAATTAATACTTAAAAATATTAAAATAAACCTTTGGGCACTATTATAGAACGTCTCCTTAAGAGAAACAAAGTTTCCGATCGAAAAGTGCTGATTTTCAGAAATTGTATACCATTTCTATGTAAAAGTATTTTTTACCCATACAAAATACATGGAAAATTTCACAGACTTTGAGGCTGCTCTAAACATTATTATTTTTTTAACAAAAAAATGCGGGTATTCCTTTATCCATATAGAAAAACCCTTAACAGCTTAACATTTTGAAATTTGTCCCCCGCATGTATTTTTTTTGAACCACCCTAATGTACATACATATGTAAATGCACATGGTCTGCTGTTTATATACTTGCTTACACTGCGCGCTAATGATCTGTTTGATTAGCTTCTTCGTTAGCCAGCCACTATGTTTGTGTGGGCGTGTATGAGTATACTCAATTTGCCACAAAAATTTCAATAATTTCACTTTTGTTTACATTTTAAAATCGCATTAAAATATATGTGCAAGTGCTATGTTTTCTTTGGTGCACACAAAGAAGACCTTGGGTAATGATGAAAATCGCTTTGCTTTTTTTTTTTGTTTGCCGAGCCGCATGTTTTGACGTCACTCTGGCTGAATTCAGTGAAATCTGTCTGCCAATAATTATTTTTGCATTTGCTGAGCGATTTTTTCTTATTTAAGTTGCTTTTACATTGATGCTTTCACTTTTTATCAGATAATTTGGTCCCTTGTTCCGTCGTCGAAAAAAGGGCAGTCCAAAAAAAGTGGTCCAAAAAAAGTAGAGTCGGAATTTAAATGTTCCCCATGCCAATCCCTGCATGTCTTTATACCATCCTGATTCCCTGGCGAATCTTAGCAGACACTTTAATGAAGTTTTCCCTTAGACGTTTTCTCCGTAGTGCAGAGCACTGGCAAAGGAAGTGTTTGGGGCAGATTCTACCTCCGCTTCACCCCTGCAGCTGTTCCAGAAATCTTTATACGATACGAGACTCGTAATCTGGCGGTCCAATGTCCCATTAGTATTACTGTGAGAAGCCTAACGTTCATCGAGCCGGGGCCCTGGCCACTTTCTCAACAACAAACTGAACCGCTTCACCTAATTCTATCACAGATCCCTTTCTAGCACACTCGTTCCTTTCCTCATTTAACGTAATTCCAATATGTCCGGGGACCCAGTAAAGATTATTTATGCGTAGTAGAAGAGCTTTTAGGAGTCATCGGCATTCCTTAACATATTTCCTAATAGTAATTGCCGACCCTGATGATTTGATAACAGCTTGACTATCAACAACGAATACAATACCTCTTTTAAGCTACGTACACACAATGTATTTAATTTTCCAAACATACTGAATAAGCCTTTAAAGGCCCCTAAATAGCGAACGGCTGAAGCGAACTGGAATGGCTACCCTAGTATGAGTATTATTATAGCCTCCAGCTAATATTCAGTTCTCAGAATTTGCAGGTCAAGTCCATCAAGCTTAACGCGATTCGTGCATACTCGAGATCTCTTATGGGATGACTTAGCAAAAAACTTCCCTAGAGGAAGAGTTCATCATTTCCAGGATCCGCTGTTATGGCGTTAAAGAATAATCCATTTATAATATTCAATTTGTGCCAAAAGTAGTTAGAGCCTTGCATCGACAATTTCCCACTGGGTAGTTGTTAGTGATGTTTTTTTTTGTTCGGAAGTAAATTCATAGCTACATACAGCAAACAGCTTTATCGTGCCGCTAAGCATATGATCTATTAAGTTTCGTTTCTTTACTTTCTATGCACGTAAAAATATGAATATATCACAACTTTTTTGTGTAGTCAAAGAAACATGAATGGTGGTAATGTTAATGCAAAAGTTGGCATACATACATATGTGCATTAGGGTGGTTAAAAAAAACAGTAAATTTGAAACTAAAAAGCTTTGATACCCTCGGATTGCTCTATACCGTAAAAATATACCTGTTTTTTATATTTTGAAATCAAAAAATATTTAAAGGTCGCTCAAAGCGCTCAAAGCTTTCCATTTTATTTGTAAGGAAAAAAAAATTTCGTAGAAAAATTATAGAATTATTGAAACTAATATTTTTTCGATAGAAAAACACTGTTTCTCGTCAGGAAACTTTCATCAAAGATAGAGAAAAAGACTTTTCCGATCGAAGAATATCGATTTTCAAGAATTCTATACCATTTCTACGAAAAATTGTTTTTTTCTTACAAAATACATGGACGACCTTGAGCGACCTATAGATATTTTTTTTATTTCAAAATAAAAACAGGGGTGTATTTTTCGGTATATAAAAATCATGCGTGAACAGAGCATAAAAATTCCGACCTAATTTTTTTTTTTTTTACCACCCTAATGTACATACATATACCAGTGGTAAACAACTGCCATTGAACAGCTTTCAGCGCAAATGCATCTATGTATTTGTGTAGGCGTGGGTGTCACCAAACCGCAATACTTTCACAAGATTTTTATGAAAGAAATGTCGAAAATATGTCAAAATTTGCAGATGTGTATGTTTTTTACACTCATTCATATACGCATATGTATAAATAGGTATATAACTTTCTTGCAGCAAAAACTATCATGCCTCATATACATTTTGGCATCGATTTCAATATTAAACACAAACAAAATATTTTTTTAGCCTTTCTTTTTTTTTACTTTTCTGTTTCTATTATGTTTTCTTTCTTAATATGTCTTTTATGATTTCTAAGCAAAGTTCAACAACACATTTTCGCCTTGGTCATGAATCATCTATTAACTTGAATTTGCAGCGCTTTAGATCTTGTTTTCTTTTCTTCCTAAATTGAGTTCACACATTTTCATAGTTTCTCATTTTTTGCCAACTTTTTTAATCCGTTTAATTTAGTGTTTTTTTTTCTTTCTATATTTTCTTGCCATGCACTCACCTGCTGCTGGTCCGAAGTCCAACACAATACCATTGCCGCTGGCACATGTTTTGCTAGTTTTGCTAAAAGGCAAACAGATGCTGAAAAATTACACACACACGCTTACATACGGGTATATTGTACATAGTACTTACTTAAAGTGAGCGTCATAAAACCAGACTTGCAGACTGACGTCACTAGTTTTTAATTTTTTATTTTTATTTTTTGAAACGTATGCTGCATGAATCACACGATTTTTACCAAGAAATGAAATTGTGTCTTACGACTCTCGAAATAATATTTACATATGTGCCACAGAATTCAGCATGCATACATATACATATAAATTTATACATACATACATATGTATGTGTGTACATATATTCCAAAACAGTGCACATAAAAAGCGCATACAGTCTGTGTATAATTGTTTTTATTTAATTACTCCACTTACCATTTCATTGACTTGTCTACAAAATTACTGAAAAAAAATTCGTATGCAGTCGACTGACGCTTACGTGAAGACAATTACGATTCTTCTTAAATTTTGTGTATGTTTTTTTTATTGCTAGGGAGTAGATTTGTTCATCAATTCTTTGTATATGGCCTTTCTTATTCAACATTTCTACTTATCTACCCGCAGCTACTTAAGTGGCCGTTGCTTGAGTTAACAAATAAGTGCTGCAAATTCCTTACAACATAAGAATGCATTATGCTGCAAAGTTAAAAATCCAAAGTTGATGATCCCAAGGAAACGTAAAATATTCAGGTAAAATTTTTAGCAAAAATACCGAGCGAAGTATAATTGAATACCAATATTGTAGATAAACTGGACTCTGTTTGCAATATCCCATTTGAGGTGTCTATAATCTGATATTTTCAGCAGAATAATATATATATTTTATAAATGAACAAAATTCCTCTCAGCTCCAAGCGAGCGTTTGGTGAATCATAAAATTATTACCATATTTTTTCCAAAATTTATAACGTAATAAAATTATTAACAAGTTTTTAACATTTCACCAAGATGCTAAAAGCTTGATAACTTATTCCCAATACAAAAAGCATGAAACAAACACATACATACATAAGTGTGTACATATTTTTTAGATAAAAACCACTGCCATTAGAGTAGGCAACCGAGTAGAATTTGTATTATTTAATTTTTTAATTCATTATAATCACGTTAAGTGATGCTATTATTTATGGCAAATCTCCATGAATGGTCACGAAAATGGAAATAACGGATCCTAATGAAAGCTTTAGTCACGGTTTATGGTTGAAGAAGATATCAAAATAGTGTCGTAAAATTTAAGTGTCATAAATGGTTAAACAAAGCTATATAATAGAATAAAATTGAATATTTAACAGAATACACTAATGTATGTAGGTACATACAAATTCTAAGCAAAAAAAAAAACAAATTATGCAAAATTTATAACATAAAAAATTCATAAATGACTAATATGTATTGTACACAATTAACACAATAAACAGAGTTCAATGCACTTTTGTCGCTTAAAAGAAATAATAATAATAATAAAACATACAATAGCGAAAGAGTTAAAAAGGAAAACAACTGCAAAAGTAAAAAAACAAAAAAAAACTGAAGAGACCACACAAATGCCGCACACAATGGCATTAATTAATAATACATAAATAATAAATGTGCGCTCATTTAGTCTACTTTGCAAATATTATCGATGAACTAAATTCATGACAGCAACACAATAGCGCAATGCAAGGCATACAAAAGGGAATAAAAAGTTACAAAGGAATATGAGACGAAACGTAATCTTTTACACAAACATACCATTAAACCTATAGTTATTTTAATTTAATCAATGCTTACTTGCATTCATGCAAACTAGCAAACGAAGCAAGTACAAAAAAGTTGAATAAACCTAAACCGTAATAGTCGCCGCAAACAGTGGTCGAGTTATAGCGTAGTCAGATGACAACGTTAATACGGATTAAAGGCGCAGTTGATCTAGACGAAATTGTACTCTGACAGATGCACTATGGCACTTTTTGACTTTTTTCCTTGCAAAAATCATAAATTGTGGACCAAAGAAGATATTTTAAGAACTTAAATTGCATCTGAAATCAAAATATGTAGGCTTTTGAAATGAATAGAAACATTCATTACAGAGAGCATGCAAAACTAGCCTAAGCAGCTACCTCTTCGGTGGTGGCGCATTCATTATACTAATTCAAATGAGTTCTTATTCAATTTAGATGAGATACCTATCTGAATTAGTGTGGTGAATGCATTACTGCCGACGAGGTGGATGTAGTGATGGCAAAAAAAACATCAAAAAAAAAAATTGACTAATCGAAAGGGTTCGAATATAATTATGAATTGCAATTGATGGTATGCAATTAGTCGATTACTCGGTCGTTTTGATTAGAATCGAAAATAAATAAAAGCCATTTAATAAGTCATAAAAACTGACTGTTGTGTTAAAGGATACATTTCATGTTAAATTGTGGAAAACTACTCTGTTAATTCACTTACATAATTCGTTTTACACCCCTGGCCAAAAAAAATATAAGAGCATCACGCATTTACAAGTTTTAAGAAAGTTTTTTAATCTAGCTCGACGTCAAATAAGTACTTTTGACTGTATCAGAATATGAGGAGAACCTGCCTTTAAGACGCCATGACTAATTTTAGAATCCACATTTGCATCCACTTAAAGTCTTTTTTGACCATTCTTCAGAATAGTTTTTACGGAAAAAGCCTCTATGCTTGTCGGGATCGTGGATTTATTTGAAGTATTCCTTTATTGCTGATTCACCTATTGTAGATGTCATAGCCTGCTTGAAATGAAAGCTCGCAGGTAAAAAGGATATGTCCGGAATTGTTTGGTATAAATGCCAGAACTTTGAACAGGGTGTTGTACCAAATGTACTTTCAAATTGTAAAAGTGCTGAATAAAGTACAATTACAGCTATTTTCCCATCACTGGTTTGAAGTATCTAGGACTTGCCGTTAATTTTTGTCTTTTTTTTGTTTTGTTGCACATTTTCTTCCAGACAAGGTATTTTCGACGTTCTTTTTATACGAAAGAAGATGAGGATGAACAATACCTTCAACAAATAAAGTACGCAAAAACCAACGCTAAGTCCTAACTATTATTGGGTGGTTAGAATACAAATTTTTGTCAAGGAGTCAATTTCTGAAATTTTTTTCGCTTACTATGAAAAAATGCGCGGTTAATCGTTTGATAATAATCGGTGGATTTGATCACTGGGTGGATGTCCATTCTAGTTTTGAATGTTTTTTGCATTCTATGTTCTCAGCGTTTTTTTCAGTGTTGACGTCGCAAATACTTTTAATTCGCATTATATTTGAGAATTTACTCTAATTCTGAATTAACGGGCTTATCTGGATTAACGTGGGCTGTCTTTCTATGATTTTAGCCACAGAGTTACATGCGAGTAACTAAGTATGTATATATGTACATAGCGGCAGTTAACATAAGCAGGGCTTTGGCCAAAAATAAAAATAAGTAGTTAAAATGCAAGTACATAATTGGATTGAAAATTGGAGACGCAAAGTATATATCTATTGGTAAATGGTAGACATACATATTTAAAAATAACTTGAAAAATTTGGCCTAATCCTTTCAAAATACATGAAATATGCCAAATATTTAACAGTTCAATACCAACAGAAGAAATCTAAACAACAAACATGTGTTTGTACATATGTATGTATGTACTTGACCGCAAGCTAATTTAGCAATCACCAGTTAAACCACAAAAATACATTAAATATCACCAACCCATTATCAAATGTAAGTATTATAAATTAATCTTTTATTTTCCAGCATGGTCAGCAATTGAATTGGATTTTAATTAAATATTCAATTTAAATTAATTAGTTTCTCTTTGTCAACGCGGTTTCGGTTTGTTACTAATTATATATTTACAAAATTTGGTGGCCCCAAGATATTGTTAGAGCGATATGAGCAATACTAAAGATTGAGAAATGGTCTAGAAAATGATAACAATATCTCGGTGGGGTAGAATACACCGGCTATAGTAAAAGGCGAATGAGCCGAATGACAATACTGCACTTCGGTAAAAAGGAGAAGGAAATGAAAAACGCCCTAAAAACTATGTACATACGTATGAGAACGCTAAATATTATATTCAACACGAATGGAAATTCAACAGCGCTTGCGACAGTGTCATGGATTCCCACAAGTCTCCAGTGTTGACTCTTCTTCAGAGTTGGAGCCAAACCATCCGCTTACAATGGATATGAATCAGGAAACAGTTATATGGCAATGCTCCCCACTGACCTGACCCCATTTTTCGGAAGTCTTCTAGAGTGCTGCGGCTAACGCAAGTTTTATTTGCTAACGGCCGAATTTTCCACCACTTTGCTTCACTCCTGCTCCTTGGTTAAATAATGCGTTTCAGCAATTGAGGAATGCTTCGCTCGGACTTTTAAAGTGTGCTCTCAAAATAAATGTTAATATGGACTAAGAACGTTGCCAGTGCACGCAAAGAAAGTACAAGAAATTATATAGAAATTCATAGTCAAAAAGCTGAGCTGTTGAAAGTATTTGAAAACATTAAATCTCTCCAAAGGCAGCAGGCAGGATTATGTGCATCTACAGAATTCCATGCAAATGAGGAAAGTTTTTGACCTTCATTCACCTGAGATCACAGGGTTTGGGTCTTTGAGCGCTCGTTTAGGGTGTACCATTTCCAGTGTTCGTTTGAAGTTTTTCAGTCAGGGCATGCGACTGTATTTGAACAGAGCCTAACGAATGTGAGTAGAATAATTGGAGAGTGTAAAGCATTATCTACACACATCTGTCACTTTACCGCTCTGCCGAAATTCTTTCCTTCACTATCTACATTATTGAGTGATTGGCTGAATTGAGTAAATTCAGCCTCAAGGAATTTTGTGACCTATATGAGAACGATGAATCGGACTCAGTTTTACAGAAAGGAGAAATATAAAGATTATCTATTACAGTATCACGATGGGCTCTTGGTGGTCTTGGGACAGCATAACCTAAATTGTTTTCAAACTTCAATAAAATGGAATTCGTTAATTCCTTAAAAGTGTTGATAAAATAAAGAAATTCACACGCATACTTAAGTGAAAGTATACATATAAATATTATATGTATTTGCATATTTTGCTAATTTGCATATAAATAAAATTACTACAAGCTAAACTGCTGTGAATAACATAAATTTTAACCGCAGCAAACCGGCATTTTTATCGCCGCTATTTTGCTCCGCTTCAGTAGCTAAACCATATCATTAACTAAATGCGGCAAAAGACGAAGAGAAACAGAAACTAGCAAAGGAGACGAAAATTCAGATTAAGCAAACACACACACACACACAAATAAAATATGCTCCATTCTTGGCTTCTTTTTTTATAACTTCCTGTCTGATTTTGGAGATTTTGCAGAATTGCCAAATACGACGAAGAGTAAAAGTTTATTCAACAATTTCATTCATTTAGATTTTTTTTTTACAATTTATCACTTAGCTATGTACTTAAGCATAATTTGAGGTTGTTTTGCCATTTAATGTGAAAACTTTTGCAAAACTATTTTTGAACCATTTATCAAAAGTGGATTTCCTTCCTGTCGGTTTGCACTTGCTTTCGCTGTGTTTGTTTAGTGTTGAAGAAATGCGTATGTGTTCTATTTACGTGTATGAATACTCGATTAATCATAAATATATCGTTTGGTACGAGTATTTACTTGTAGCGCAGCAAATAAATAGTAAGTGTGAGCGAATTTTGTTGCTATGTAATAAAAATTATTAGCTAGTTAAAGGTTTGAAAGCTCTTTTATTGCTCTAGTAATTTTTGCGTAAGCTGCTTCTGCGGAAGTTGGAATTGCCTTCATTTCCGTTCAAAATTAACATAATAGCGAAGCCTTGAAGAGGTCTTGAGCGGAGACTTTAGTCAATTTTTTTAAGATACCATGAGAACCTGCTCGTATTGCAGAGCATGACTCAGGGCTTTCGTTATTTTGAGCAAGAAATACCGAACGCTTTGTCTTTAATATTTTATTGCACTTTTTAATGACACTTTTTGAACAGAAAAAATTGAAATTGTTTTACTTTTTATTTTCTAGGTATTGATAAAAAAAAATAAAAAAAAATTATAAAATTTCATATTTTTTGAGATTTTCGCTGGGATTTTCGAAGAAACTTTCGTGGTTTTTACTGGATTTCAGGATTTTTGGGGACTTATCGACACTGTTCGGGACGTTAAAAGATATTCTGAAGATTTCGTGAATTGAACGGAATTATTTCAGGTCTTTTAGGAATTTTTCGGATTCTCAGGCAGTTTTCGAATATTTTTATTTTTTTATACAGAAGAAAAAATACGAATTTTGCTTAACATTTTCTAAACAGAAACTAACTGGAAACTTTTATTTTTCATTTTCCAGGCGTCGATAAAAAGATAATTAAAGAAATATCTGGTATTTTTTTGCTTTTAGCAATTTTGTCGGACTTTAAGGACTCTTTCATTTTTTTCTGTATTTTACGAAGTTTTCGCCACTTTTTGAAACCACTAAAGATATTTCGGGGACTTTCGAAACTTTTTTGTTACTTGTAAAGTTTATTTTAAAATTACACTGGAAATGTGTACTTTTTTTCGAGAAGGAATTTCTGTAGGATTTTTTTGGCATTTCTTCGGGGAACTTTTTTGACTCTTGCGGAGCTTTTGGGGACATTTTGGGTCTCAGATATTTTCCACATTTTCAGGATTTGTTTGGAATTTTTCGAAATTTCGGAATCTCTAGAGGTATTTCAGATTCAATAAAGCATTTGTCTTAACGGAGTTTTTTATGAACTCCAAAAAGTTTAAACTCAATATTGCCGGTTGCATCCTGCCAATAGTTCAGTAAAATTTTGGGATCTTGGGTGATTTCTGGGACATTGCGGTGAACTTGAAATATGTTTCGGGACATTTCGAGGGTTTTCCTTGATTATTTTAATACTTTTGGGGTTTTCTCGATTTTTTGAAAACTCTTGACATATGTATGGCTTAATAAAATATTTAGCTCAGGGATATTTTTCGTAACCTTCGGTACTTTTCGAGACTTACACAGATATCTTGGAACGTTTGCAGATTTTTTTTTTCGGGCTTATTTCAGGTCTTTCGGGATTTTTTCAGAATCTCACAACCTCTATGCTTTTTGAAAGTTTGAATTATGTTTCTACATATGTCTTAACGTTTGCTTCTATGAGTTGCGAAAAAATAAGGCGCCGATATTTACGAATTCTCTGCTCAAAATATTAAAAAAAAAAATCCATCGTCCCAATTTCTTTGTTTTTTTTTACATTCGGTACAGTCGCTGTTCTTTAGCCGTTAAATCATTTAAATAATGACTGCAAGTAAAATAAATTCTTATACCTAAGTGAAAATAAAAATTTAAATTAAAACTTCACTTAAACTGCAACTCCATTCAATTTCATTGACATGCTCTAATTTCAGAGCAAATACATATTTACAAGTGTGATGAAATGTGATGAAATACCTTCAAATGTAAACACTTTCAATAAAACAACGATACATTTATTTGCAAACACAATATTACTTATATCTAAGTTAACATATGAGTATGTATGTTTGTAGAAATTGAAAGCCCTGACTGCGCCACATTCCAATGCAGTGATGCATACTTGATAATTTTAATTTTTTTTTTTATACCTTTCATGAGCATGAAATGGTATTATAACTTTGGTCCGATGTTTGTAAGTACCAGAACAAAAAGAGATAGACCCATTAAAATGTATACTTATTTGATCAGAACGTCGAGCTGAGTTGATTTATCCATGTCCGTCTGTCCGTCTGTCCGTCTGTCCGTCTGTCCGTCTGTCCGT
>NW_023458559.1:73669609-73669970 GCF_013731165.1 Rhagoletis pomonella | reverse complement strand
GTCTGTCCGTCTGTCCGTCTGTCCGTCTGTCCGTCTGTCCGTCTGTCTGTCTGTTTGTATGCAATCTAGTCTCTCAGTTTTCGAGATATCCCGATCAAATTTGGTAGGTGGGTGTATTTTTATAATGTATTAATCATTTGTCGGAACCGGAAGAATCGGACCACTATAACATATAGCTCCCATACAACTGATTGTTCAGATATGAGATTTTTCATTATAACTTCTCCATTTATGCAGCTACGAACATGAAATTTTGCAATACTTGCACCCATTATCAACAGAATACTTACAGTGAAAATTAAAAAGATCGGGTAACTATAACCTATAGCTCCCATACAACTGATTGTTCAGATATGAGATT
>NW_023458559.1:73661325-73669599 GCF_013731165.1 Rhagoletis pomonella | reverse complement strand
CCCATACAACTGATTGTTCAGATATGAGATTTTTCGTTATAACTTCTACATTTATGCAGCTACGAACATGAAATTTTGCAGCACTTGCACCCATTATTAACAGAATGCTTACAGTGAAAATTACAAAGATCGGTTCACTATAACCTATAGCTCCCATACAACTGATTGTTCAGATATAAAATTTTCCGTTATAACTCCTCCATTTATATAGCTGGGAACAGGAAATTCCGCACTGTTTTCAATAATTATCAACAGAAAACTTACAGTGAAAATTAAAAAGATCGGATAACTATAACCTATAGCTCCCATACAACTGATTGTTCAGATATGAGATTTTTCGTTATAATTCATGCATTTATGCAGCTAGGAACATGAAATTTCGCACCATTGTCACTCATTATTAACAGAATACTTACAGTGAAAATAACAAGGATCGGATGACTACAACATATATCTTCCATACCTCTGTTTGTTCAGATGCGATTTTTTATATAGGTATGTAACTCCTCTATCGATGTATGCAGATGTACTCAAAAGCAGTAATCTGTCAAAGTAAAATTTGCAGATGTTCATGAAAGGTATGAAGCCTTCGGCATAGCCGAAGACAGCGCTGCTCTTACTTGTTTTTTTGTACTTTATTTACTTTTCCGTTTTTGCTTTCTTATTGCAACGAATTCCTTTACACTAATAAATAGCACTTTAATGAGGTACTAGCTGGAGTACTGAGTAGCTAAGTGAAGTAGGAACGCAAATCAGATGAGGAGAGGCTACTGCAAGTGGAGTATGAGTAAGGGTAGATATACATACATATGTATATATGTGCATGTATGCAGAGCCCAGGCGCTGAACTGTTGGCAACAAGAAGGTGGAAATAGGAAATGAATAAATGTTATACATTTAATATTTCTTCACTTTTTTAAGTGGGGATATCTTATCTGCTGCAGGTTCATGGAAATCAAATGACTGCTTTACGAAGTGTTTAAATCCGTAAAATTGAATGAGCAACTAATTGTTCTTTATTTTTTATATATATAGATGTATGAACATACGCACATTCATAAAAAAATTCCAATTATAGAGATGATTCAATTTTACGAAAAAAGTTTGGCATGCATGTTTTGGGAAAAATTAACAGATTTGATTATACTAGCCATAATTGTTTTGCTAATAATTTTTTATCGTATGGTGATCTAGTTAGGGTTTAATACTATGTAGACTCCATCTGAGCTCAGACTTGGTTAGCAAATTTATTAGCAATGGAGGAAGCCGCTTATTCATACTCATCTTGATAGGTAACCAACTTTTCTTAGGCAGACCACCGTAAAAACGTCAACTCCAAAAAATCGAATAGAGATACACAAAAATAAGTAATTTTTAAACAAAAAATATAACCGACTTCAATTCTCATATAAAAATTTAGGTGTGCCGTTAATTTTGTCATGATCCAAACAAAATTAGTGTAGACCCCACTTAAGGTACGACCATTCCGATAAAAAATTATTGTCATCGGTGTATGCTGTATCATACATAAAAAAAAGTTCCGACGAATTGATAACCTCCTCCTTTTTTGAAGTCGGGTAAAAAAATTAAAAATGCAAAAATAGGTAATGAATTTTGAAAGTTGAAACAAATAAAAAAAATCTTTTTAAAACAATAAAATATAAAAAATAGAAGAAAATTAAATAAAAAAATAAATTTTTTAAATAATAAATCTAGAAAATTATATAAAAAAGAAAATAAGGTCCTTAAATTTACATATATGTATGTATGTAAATGAAATTTAAAATATTTTTCCTTATAATACAAAATCCACAAATAAAAGCAAAATTGAATTAAAAATAGAATATATTAAATAAAAAATAAAGTGAATTCCTAAAAATTCAATGAAATTAAAATAAAAAAGTATTTTTCTTATTAAAACAGTAAATCTAGAAATCAATAGAATTTTATACTAAAAAACAAAAAAAATTCAATCAAAATAAAAAAATATATAAATACGTTTCTTAAAATTGACTGCAAGAAAAAAAACAGTTTACTTTTTAAAACAATAAAATCTTAACATTAAAAGAATAATATATTAGGAAAAGAAAAAAATTAAAAAATACTTGTTTAAAAATTAACGAAATCAAAACCAATATTATTTTCTGTTTATGATAATAAAATCTAACAAGTAATTTTTAGCAAAAAAAAAACCGACTTCAACTCTCGTATAAAAAAAAATATATATATATATATATATCTCATGATCCACTGATCGGATCTTAACCAGATTAGTATGGGACCACCTCTGAGACACTACCTTTCCGATGCAAAAAGAAATCCGTCCATAAAATAAATTGATACCACCATTTTGTTGCAATGATTTAAGTTTTGAGTGTTGTGTTAAAGCACTTGTATTTGCATATTTTCCACCCCGTGACTTTTGTTATTATTTTTTCAATAATACTGAAATTATTTGTTATTGTTTACAAATAAGAAGGAAAACTTAAAAAAGCAATAAAGCGCAAATTTTAAATTTTTTTCGCAAAACACAAATAAAGCTTATTGTAGATACATACATACATACATCCAAGCATACTTACATTTGTATCTTTCTCTCATTATTTGCGTTCTCTTATCAGTTTTTATGACAAACAAGAATGCAAAAAAAAAACGTTTTGAAGAAAAGTAGATAACTCACAAATATGTATGTATGTATGTAGAGTAAAATAAATAGCAGAGAAATGTGGAAAAATTTAAAAGAAATGCTGCGCAGTAATGCACGAAGGCGCGCCAGAATATTTCAAGGTTATATTTACTATATACTCGTACGTATATGTGCAAAGTTTTATTTACATTTAAGTTGTTAATGTACGTATATATGTGTATGTATATGATAACTATTTGCGCAAAATATTAGTAATTGCGAACAATACTTGCACTTGAATCAAATTTGTATACCTTCCATAACACTTGCTGCATTTGAGAATCATAATTGGGCTAATCAGCTGCTTTCGAATTGCCAAAATGCTTTTAGCACATTAAAAACATACGAGGGAAAAATAGTTGTTAATGCCTTTTTTCGAAATAATTTTTTTTACAAATGTGTATGAGAATACTTTATTTCGCGGACTCTAAATTTTCACAACTGCGCTGAAAACAATTGACTTTGGCCTAATTACCGTCAACAATAGTCTAGACATCTATTTTTAACCGACTCACAAAAAAGGAGGAGGTTATCAGTTCGTCGAATTTTTTTTCTTTTTTATGTATGTTACCGCATCACTTTGGACCACGTCAACCGATTTCGATAATTCTTTTTGCATCGGAAAGGTAGTGTCTCAGAGGTAGTCCCATACTAGTCTGGTTTAGATCGGATCATTGGATCATGAAAAAATTAACGGTACTCCCAAATTTTTATACCAGAATTGAAGTCAGTTTTGGTTTTTGCTTAAAAATTACTTGTTACCAATCAATTTTATTAAGTACTTCTCTTTCCGTCCCTGGTGATATAAGAGTAGTTTTTTTTTTTAATTTTTTTTTTCAATTTTTGAGTATGCACAATTGATCGATATGCATATTAATAAAACAAAAATAGCGGCTGATATTTGCATGCCTAGCTTGGCCTAATTGTCACACTAAAGCAATTTATCAACCCCAATTGATTAACTGATATTAAAACTAGTGGTGTTTTCGTTTCTAACAAACAATTTCGCCTATTGACTGCCCTTTTCTTTTTCATGTTCGATTCGAAAATAAATTGCAAACAGTTATGAAACGCGTGAGCTAGACATGAACAAAAAGGAAAAAACATGTCCTTTTACAGGGCCGTGCAAGGGCAAAATTTTTTTGAAGAAACGAAATCACCATAACAATCCTTGGCAAGTGCTCGTATGGGCGAAATGAAATATACAGGACTGGCCATTGTCCTGCTCACAGGACATAGCCTGATAGGAAGGCATGCAGAACGTATCGGGGTCAGTCGCAATGACTACTGCAGGAGCTGCCACGACAAAGAAGAGCCTGAATCAATCAAGCACTTACTCTGCCATTTGTCTGCACTATGCAGGAAAAGACAGAAATTCCTAGGTATACGCTTTCTAGATGATCAAAGCGCAACTGCCAAATTTGGAATACGGCACTTGCTAAGGTTCGTAGCCTCCACGAATTGGTTTAAGGAGTAGGAGTTTCTTGGATCCATGTGATATCACAATGGGCCCTGACTGGGGATAAGTGTGCTGGCGGGCTCTGCGCCTGGCAGCCACTTCAACCTTCGCCAAGCGTCCAATCTCCTGCGGTTAATGATCCCCAGCCAAGAGTTCTAGAATGAAGGAGCTGTACTGTTTGTTCACGCAGTTATGTTCTACAGCCAATCTTTTGTTTGTCAACTGAAAAAAGTGTGCTGTAAGCCAAAGTCTTCCAAATTTTTTGGCGTAGTTAGTATACCTGCAATCTATATAAATTAGAGGTTTTTGATGGAGCTAATCAGCACTGTAGCGGCTTGAGAGAAATCAAAATTGTTTTCTGCAAGATCTAGTGTCTAAGCTCTAAAATCGGTATGAGATACACAGGAGGGATCTAACTTCCAACAATTTAAATAAACTGCCAACTTAGCAATGTGCTAAGTAGCTTGAAATAAGCCAATTCAACTCAAACCAAGCCCAGTGAATACAACTAAGCTTTCAAGTAGCTTGAAATGTAAATAAGTAGCTTGCTGCAGTACACTAGTACACATGCATATATAAACATAAGAATTTTCGTATCACAAAATATTTTGATTAAAAAATTGTGTAACTTGTGTAATTATGTATTTATGTACATAAAATCAAGACAACGCACAGTAGGCAAAAATCGAAAAATTCGTTGTCTGCAATGTGAACGTGTTTGGTATTTTTGTATAAAAAATTAAATAGAAATTTCCCTATAAAATAAATTATATGCCGACAGGAAGCTACTAAAGTCGACAAATTTTATGCTAAGAATATTAATAAGAGCATATTAAGCTCTTCACGGAAATAAGCGTCAAAAATACATTCTATGAAATAATATTTTGGTTTCACGTTTTTTACTTCTATATAGGCAGTAGAGAGCTACAGGACTAAAAATTTTGGAATAAGATTAAAAAAATAATAATAATTAAAATTAAAAAAAATGGTAAATTTTGATGAACAAATAAAAAATATATGTAAAAATATGATATTTATTATTATTTTATTAAATAGAACGGGTTTTTGGATTTCGAAAGAAGAAACTCTTTGAAGTAATGTGTTTTTTGCTATTGCATAATATAATTTTTCCATTTTTTGTCAGTGTCATCAGATCTGCACGATGCCTTCTATTTTCAAAGATGAAGTGTCAGAATAAAAAGCTTGACCAGTAGACAAAAGAGGTAATTTTTTTAAGAGTTGCCACCCGTTAAGAAATTAAATAAATAGTTAGGTATCACCATACGCTAGTCAGACGGAAGGTTTTAGCTTGCAAATAATAATAGTAAAATAATAATTGTGTCAAACCAAAGATTTACGACATCGTATTCGTTATTTTATTACAGATGCATACATTGTTAATCAGTGATTTGTTCTGATTACATTCATTTTAAATTTCTGGACTCTTTAATTAACTCAGGAATGTTTTTGCTCTTCACTTATTTCTTGCTTAATATATCCAATTTTTGGAATTGGATTTTTTAAATATGTGGAAACCCTTCTACGTGTCGTTTAAAATTAAAGCATTTTCAAAACCATTTCAATTGCTACCCATATTTTAATATCTAGTTCATTTAACTTTTGAAATAATTTTAATCAAATTAGGAACTGGTGGCAACCCGTTCCAAAAAAAAAAAAACTTTATTGCACATCTACAGGAAAAGCCATGTCATTTGACACCCCACTTTTGAAAATAGAACAAACTATATGTGCATATCTACATATGTAAATGCTACAAGAACCCACATTTTCAACTTCGAGCTGCATTTACAGTGAAATTATGAAAGTTATCCAAAAAAAAATTGCATTTTAAAATTTAGCGTAGTCAATTTACTAAGAAGCGAAATCTATTTTTGCCCACGTCTCATAAGGAAGCAAAGCACTGTGCAACGTGCCATTGAAGATGAATGAAGCAAGAAAACATGGTGAGTACTGTAATCTTTCGAAAATTTACGTGACAGCTGGGAAGATAATGAAAATTGTGACAATGCAATTAAATACAATATAAAGCATGTAATAAAACTATAAACTAGAAGATTAATTTATGAATAGAATAAGAATGTCGGAAAGGAAGGAGTAAGGAGGTCATGTTATTGAGCTGTTGTGTAAAGCTGTGTTGCACAGCTAAGGTATAGTAACCCTGCAGGGAAATCGCGAACTAATAAATCACATTTCTAGTTCCGTACTAGACCTTTATCGCCAAAAACGCACCAGTCCGATAGTAACTAGATCCACACCAGTCTAAAATCAGCAAAATGTGCTATTTTTAAAAAACTACTTTATTTCACTTTTATACATATATCTAGGGTGACGAATTAAAAACTGGTTCGGTGGTATAGAAAAAGGGTTGCAGCGGGGGCCAATTGACACTTCTTAGGACATCGTGTTAAAGTTGCAAGCAAAAGGGATATATTACGAACCAGTACTGGGTCTAAATGTACTAGAAGCGCACCAGTTCTGAACTATTATTTTCCCCACAGGGAGAGTAATCGTGTGTTATCAACGCAATTTTACATAGACAAAGTGACGGTCTCTAGTTTTTTGAAAATAATTTGTAGTAGGCTTTAGACCCCCAATCAGGAAGATCGAGCACGTTACTGCCCATACCCCATTTTACTACACTGCAATTTTGTTCACGTTTTACGAGATCTTCCCAAGGACTAAGTAGCACTAGTAACTTACTTTCTATTCTTGGAAATGTCAGAACATAGTATGTACTTCATGAGCAGGGCATAATTTTGGATAGATTTACTGGTATTATGGCGAACTTGATTTTGACTCCATATATTTCCTTTATTTTGGTCACCAGTTTTTCTTGCATCTCCCTTTGGCTGGTTGGTACTCACACTAAAGGAGGAATTTTGTTCAGCATAGTTGAAGTTTGCTTACGGCTAACTTCCACATCAACGGGAAAAAAACAGGGAGGCATTGTGCCTCTACTTGCCACCCTTGAAATTACTGATGAAGGCCAGTCAACCATAACTGCCTGATAATTTTAAAAGATTAAAGTCACAAAAAAGTCGAGCACTTATCGCACAAATTTTAGCGGGAAAGTTTGTCTATGTAGATTCTTATATCAGAACTGTCACTAATTGGGGTAAGGCCTTCCAAAAATGCAGAAAGTCATGGATGGCAATACTGTTTTGGCGGCTCTTTGGATCAAACTAAGTTTGAAAAATACTATTTGGTATCCGGTATTACTGTTATGGAATCCGTAAGATGTTTAACACGTTCTAAAGTCTTAAGGTCGTAACATTTTAAAATAATTTAAACATTTGTTGTTGTCTCGCATAGAAAAAGAAATTAAAACAAGTAAGAAAGTCTAAGTTCGGGCGGAGCCGAACATTAAATACCCGGCGCAAGTATTAAATATATGTTTTCCACCTTTCCGAAAGCTACCGCTACATGATAAGCCGGGGTGTATACATTTTAAGTAAATTAGCAACCTTAAATTTCGAAATATTGAAATTTCAAGCATATCTGAAATTTACCGTTATATGAAAAGCGGCCTCAATTTTTGTCCGATTTCAACAATTTTCAACGGTTTGCTTTTATGTGGCAAGCACAATAACCATACCAAGCTTGGTACAAATTGCTAGAACGGTTAGCGAGATACATATATGTGATCACAAGTGGGCGGTGCTACGCCCATTTTCCAAAATTTTGTCATAAACGTATTTCTTGGTAAAGAATTGTTGCAATCATCAATTTTGAATAAATTAGCTTCAATATTTACTGATTTATCGAAGATTTTGTATTTCTCGAAATTACCGTTATATGGGATGTGGGCGTGGTTGTTGTCCGATTTTAGAAATTTGCGGCCAGTTGGTATGCTGTACCAGGACCAACAACTGTGCCAAGTTTGGAAGAAATTGGTGTAGCGGTTACCAAGATATACACATGTAACCATAAGTGGGCGTGGCTACGCCCATTTGCCAAAATTTTGTAATATTCTTATTTTTCGTCTAAAACTCATTGCAAATATCAATTTTGAGTGAATTATCTTCAGTAGTTACTAAAATATCGCAGTTTTCGTTTTTCTGAAAATTACCGTTATATGGGAGGAAGGCGTGGTTATTGTCCGATTTTT
>NW_023458559.1:73634877-73660925 GCF_013731165.1 Rhagoletis pomonella | reverse complement strand
AAAATTACCGTTATATGGGAGGAAGGCGTGGTTATTGTCCGATTTTTAAAATTTACAGCCATTTAGTATGCTGTACTAAGGCCAACAACTGTGCCAAGTTTCGAAGACATTGGTGCAGCGGTTACCAAGATATACACATGTAACCATAAGTGGGCGTGGCTACGCCCATTTTCCAAAAATTTATAATATTCATCTTTTCCGTCTGAAACTCATTGTAAGTATCAATTTTGAGTGAATTATCTTCAGTAGTTACTAAAATATCGCAGTTTTCGTATTTCTTAAAATTACCGTTATATGGGAGGTAGGCGTGGTTATTATCCGATTTCGCCCATTTAATACCATCCGTCCCACGCCCAAAAGAAGTTCACGTACCAAGTTTCGTTAAGATATCTCAATTTTTACTCGAGTTATCGTGTGCACAGACGGACGGACGGACGGACGGACAGACAGTCACCGCTTAATCGATTTCTCTTTTCATTCTGATCATTTATGTATACATTTGTCTATATCTATCTCGATTCGTTTTGCCTGTTACAAACAACCGTTATGTGAACAAAGTTATAATACCCTTGTGCACAAGTGCGCTCGGGTATAAAAAACTACAACTATGGGTTCTGTGTTTCGGATGCGTACCAACATACTTAAGTGTGTGTTGCTTAACTTAACATTTTAAGATGTTTCCTTCGGACTTATCATTTAATGATACTATGTGATATGTTTTATAAACTAAATGAAATCAAGTAAGAGTTGCACTACTTACATGCATACATATTTGTCTACATACTCGTAACCTTCAAGTTGCCTTATCACATTTTTTGTGGTACTTAATTCTGTGTATTTTTTGCAAAATTTGTAGAATATTTTGTCTGGCACACATTATACATATGTACATACATATGTATATGAGCCATTATTTTTTAAGTCGGACGGATTTCGTAAAAAAGACGATAGCATGTCTTCGATTCGCTTAAAATTTCTTTTGTAGGTAAGATGAAGTCTCTACGACGAGCAGAACGAGATATAACGATTTGAAGAAGTACATGATTAAGTAGTCACAACCACGAAAAAAATCCAAACTTTGACAGATCATATCTCCGAAGATAAAAATTTAAAAAACTTTTCCTCGAACACGTGTCAGCTTATTTCATGTAGAGAACCCATAAAAAATTTTGAAGCGAATCGAAAGTGTGACACCAAAATTGGCGTCCGATATGAAAAAGAATGCCTCATATACATATATACACATATATTTGTGTTTGTTTGAATATCTAAAAGCGTCTTACTTGTGTGCATTTTGAGCTTTATGAACTCAATCGTTCTTACTTGCCCAAATTTTTCTACCTTTTCAATCAACTGTTTACCTACACGGAACTTCACTTTAATACTAAGCTCTCTTCTATGATGTTACCTAAATAAAATACCCCTTGGCTCTAAAAATTTATGAATGTGTAAATATTTAATGTAAATAAACAAAAAACGTATAAGTACATACATACTAGTTAAATACAAACATTTATGTATAGAAAAACAATTTCGTTTTGCAAATTTTGACACAAAAATTTTTCTTTGTTTTTCGATATTCTTCGTTATGAATATTCATTGTGTCAGCTGTAGCTGTATTGGTTTTTCAAACGCTTTGCCAAGAAAAATATGGCTTTTTTGCGAGGAAGAAGCATGCAAAACCTCAACACCGTCAGTGTGGAACTTTAATCGTACTTGTAAACTTTCTACCATAATGAACCGTTTCTTCCAGTAATAGCGTAAATTATTGCGTTCGGAGGCGACTAGACTCCAAGTCAGTTCAGCAACAATGCAGTGAATGAAGTAGCATCTACTTAGCCCGCTCCCCTTCCGGGTCAACTAACCCCCAGCCACCATCTACAATTAGGGATAAATCGATACAAGTAAATCCAAGTACATAATCGATACTTTTCTCAATTTACCAAGTATTTTTGTACTCGATACTTTTTACTGCGATCCAAGTAGGTATCGAAAAAAAACGTACTTGTATCGGAACCGTAAAACTTTCTATGCTTCAGCATCTTCTTTGATAAGCAACCCATTAGAGGAGTTGGAAGATATGCGCAATACATTTCCTCATATACAGTGTTCATTTATCATCATTTCCATCTATTCCATTGCCGTTGTGCGACTAAAGGTGCAATGTGACCATTTTTAAGCGCCAATACCCTTTGACCCGGCTTTTGAAAATTTTGATTTTTGACCCTTTTCCAAAACTATGTGCGACTTTTCCCCTTTTCCGAGATTTTTTACGAAATGTTAACAGAACGATGCTATTAAAAAATATTTCCTCACGTAGGTACGAAAAAATGCGAAATGTAACTTTTCTCGATTTATCTTACTGCCATTCTGATAATGCGGTGTCCCTTTCAGTGAAGCGAAAAAGACGGTTGCGGATAATTCTCTATAGGATCTTCCTCATGGTGTCCAAGTGGCCTATTGGCTGATGGAATTTTGTTAAATCAGGTGACTCTCCCGGTTTATAAAACAGCACTAGATTTTGCACTTTGCACATGTATGGCAAGCAACCCTGCTTGAAGCACCGCTGCTTTAGTTGTGCAAATAATTGTACGTAAAATAGTTAATTAAAAAATTTAATCTGCTTTAGTGCAACTGAATTTACTCTTTAATATGATACCCACAATATATTTCTAGATGGAACTGATTTTTTTTTATAAAATATTTTGAAATATGTAATCATATTCTTCAAATTTCAAAGTCCTATTAAAAATAAGTCCTGGCGCCAGGGAGAAATACGAATAAACCCAGTTTTATTGTTTCCACAAGTTTCGCGAATATATTAACTTTTTATGTGTAAAATTGGTTGCAGCACTGTGTCATACATACATACATATGTACATATGTATTGCTTAAAAACTTCTCGACATTTGTGTACTTTCAATTTAAAAGCTCATTGCGTGCTTTTACTTCTCAGCGCAACGCATTCAACACTTCCCTACTACACTATCAGGTTGTATATTTATAGTCAATTTTATCTCTGTTTACGCATTTTGAGTATTGATTGTAGTACTTAATAGCAACACGCTTTATGCTTAAACTTCATTAAGTTCATTTATTTTTAGTTGTTAAGTTAATTAAAATGCATACATACATACATTTGTTTGTTTTTACTTATAAGTATACATATATATGCTTTTTATTATATTTTGTATGATTGTTGGCCTCCGCGCTTAATATGAAAGCACTAATGAAAATATATTAATTCTAATTAATGGAAAGCGATGCTTAATGTCTTGTGATTTCGTCATTTTCAAAAGGTTGCTCGTTTTTTTTAACGCCAACTATAATCTCTACCCATTACTTTTATACTATTCCAATAATTTTTAATAGACTTCCACAATCGAAAATCACTTTTTACTACATTGCCTATTTCCTATAACCAGTAAAGACTCAAATTACATTACCATAAAATTTAGCATGGCCCAATACCATTTTAGCTGTTCTCAAATTTGTAAGGTCGGCGAACCTTGAAAAAATTTTAATACTTTGATAAGATAAATGTGTTTTTAAATAAACAACCGCCAATCTAAGGAAAATTTTTAAGGCAAGTTAAATTCCTTCACATACGAAATTGATTGCAAAATTAATAAGTGCACTCGTAATACAAAAATTTAACAATTACTCAATGAGTAATATGTGTAGCTAACAATAATAGATGGAGGCTAAGAACTGCCTATCTACTCCTTACAGTCTACAAAAAAAAAAAAAAACGCTAGCTTACTATTTACAACCGTGATAAACGAAATAACACAAATTTCTAGAATAACTTACATAAGTGGTATAATAAATTAATGACATAAATATCGTCGTTTAAAGCACAAAACCGCGTATCGTCATTCTGCAAAACCGCATAACTGATATTTGCTGCCAAAAATTTGATTTGCTCCCACAAGCTCTTGTCTCAATCCTTATCCATTCGTCCTGAAATATACTAGCTATAAATGCGATTGCCCTATAAAAAAAAGAGAACCATTTTGAAATTTGAGTTTTTTTTACTCTTCAGAAAATAACTTATGCAACCCACATACGCGGTTTTGCATTTTTTTTTTATACGCGGTTTTGTACTTTAACCGACGGTATGTACATATATTAGCTGCAAGTTCCGAAAACATAAATTATAATAAATATAGAATAAGTTAGGCGAGTGCAAGCTTATAAAATAACAATAATAAATTTTTTTATGTTGTTTTTTTAAGCTCAAAATAAAGTGAAGGAGTGGTTGAAGAAAAATTTAACATACATTTTTGGTGAACTAAGAACTGGCCTAATTTTTCCCACTAAACACTGGACATAGATTTTTGATCACTTAGTAAAATAACCAAAAAACCATGTCCAGTATTTAAATAACCAAAAAAAAATACTATGTGCAGCTTAAAACATGTACAACTCTGTATGTTTAATTTTATAATTACCAAAAATTTCATGTTCAGTTTTAAAATTGCCGAAAATTCATGTCCAATTTCTAAAACATCAAAACTTTTTTCCTGCTCTAAAATATGAAAAAAAAAAATACCAAAACTTATGACTATACTAATATTTAAGTATGTATAGTATTAGGGGGTGTACTCTACAATAATTTGAGTTATGAATTTTTTTTTACACAAATTTGTAAATTTGTAATGTACTCATTTTACTCTGCTTCGGTGTAAAAAAAAAAAATCAGTACTCAAATTATTGTAGAGTGCGCCCCGTAATACTATACATATTTAAATATCGCGCAATACTCAGAGCGATTTTTTTTTTTATTTTTTTTATATGGCATATTTACAAAAACTAATTTTTTTATCAAAAAATTGGATGTGTAAAATTTTTCAAGAAAAAAAATGTTTAGATATTTCTTTTCATAGAGGATTTTGATGTGTGTATGTGTGATTTTGTTTCAAATTTTTTCCTCCCCCGTTCTCGAGATATTTGGAAGCTCTTAAATCGATTTGTTCTTGTTTTTGAAAATGTATTAATCAAGCTCAAGTTTCATATTTATTCATTATTTATGTTAATGCATCAACCCTAAAAATTTTAAACAAATCAAACACATGATTTGGAACGCACCATCTATGCATTTTTAACAAAAAAAAAATGCGTTTTTTCATTTAGAAAAATCCTAGGGGTGAGAGCTTAACATTTTAAACTTTTTTCCTGCCATGTGTTTTTGGACCACCCTATTGTATATGCTGGTATTGAACGAACGGCTATTTTTCGAAAACTGCTCTATTTTTTTTTTTTTACTTCATATGCGGATTCAGGAAAAAATATTTCCATGGGAAGTGATGGTCAACTGACCAAATTGATCAAAATTAGTGCACACTTTTTTTTTATTTAGTACTAAATTATTATCAGTCTGATAAATTAGATATTAACATACACATGTCAAGAAGACTAGTGTAGCAAATGCGGAACGAAATGTAATTGTTTATCATTCACTTTTGCATTCAATTTTTATATTGAGCTGCTGGTAGCAACAAACCCATTAAAAACTGCTGAATAGTAAGTACAAAGTACAGTTTACAGTGTAAACTGTGAGTTAGCAAAAGGGGCTCGGTTATAAAATGGTTATTTGAACGATCGTCGTTCACCTTTACAAGGTTTAAAAATTCTGCTCAGTAATTTAGTCAGCATTCAGTTAAGTTACTCTCAACAATATATGCATGTATGTATGTATGTATGTATATTCAGAAAGGGCAGATGACCTAATAATTAAAAATTTACTCGCACAAGTTCTTAATTTCCTCTTCAATTTGTAACTTAAGTGTGTTTATATTAGGCGAACTGCCAGGTAGCTTTTAATACTGCAAAATTTATAATTAGCCTTTTGATGACTCATATTCAACACTGGGTGCTTACTTACTTGTGCCACAAGCTTACACATTTATGTTTCTGTAGCGTTTTTTCACCTATGCTCTTAAGCATTCATACATTGATACAAGTAAGTAGTATGTATGTATGAACATATAAATATTCCGCATCTACTAATCTTGTGATTTATATACAAATTAGTTAGCCAATTTAGCGCATAACCAACAAAAAGCCATAGGCAAAAGAAAGAAACGAAGATAATTATAAACAAGTATAACTACAAGCATTTTGGCCACCCAACGTCAACACATCAATTTTCTTAATTGAGCGGTTTTTAACCTCGGCGACAAGCATGTTAAACACAACAACAACAAAAATATGAAAAGCAGGAATTAGCGTGATTCATTATGAGTGTGTAAATATGCGAAACAGAATTAGTAGTTGTCTTTATCACTTTAAAATGTTAGTAACTAGTTTAAGCTTGCCTCTTTGTCTTACATATAAAGCATAGACCCTGCCGAGAGTGAAGTTAATAAGAAAAAATAAAAGATTGTACATTATTTTTAACACGAAAACCGAACTATTTTTACCTTTGTTTGTTTTAAGCAAAAATAAAATGAATTTTTCGAGCAAATAAAATATATAATTTCTCGTATTTTTTAGGCATTCTTAAACAAGCAAAAAAATTAACTTTTCACTGAAGTTGCTTTTGGGAGTTAGGAATATACCCACCAAAATCCCTAAAGATTAAAAAAAAAATAAGACACGAAGACTATTAAAAGTCCAGAAACTTAAAGTTACTATAGGAACTTAATTCTAGGACCAAAGGTTGCGCATTAATTCGTGGCAGCACTAAATGATATTAGCACCATCTTTGGGTCCCGGGACATAGAGATATTTCCGGGAAAGGGAAACTCATGGCAACCTGCAAATTAATGATTAGTTATATTATTATCCAAGAGGCCAATAGGTCGTGGTTAGATGAGAATACCTAGGCTACTCTGACCGGGAATTTATAAGAAAAAAAACGGAAGAACTGTTCAACCTCCCAAGAGAGGATAGTTCCAAGGTCCTCTTCGAGATTATGAGTATTCTCTCTTTATCTTTACAGAAGTTGCAGAGATTAGGAAGAGGAAGAAACATTCGAATACTTCTACTGCTGTTGCCCAGCTGTAGCTAAGATCAGAGCAGGTTTTGGTAAACAATTCTCTCTTACGATATTATCCGTGGTTGGGAATAAAGACAATCCTACGCTTAATAAGAGCTTCAAAATGGTTCCATAAAATATAGCCAATAAGGTTTCTCTGTTTCACAGTGGTATCACAATGGACCTGCAGTACCTAAGTGAGTTGGTCTTAGGTAGTGACTGCCACATTATCTTACGTAATCTAGGAATACCGAAAAATCCCGCGAAAATCAGAAAAGTTACGAAAAATGTTGAACGGTGCCAAGAAATATAAGTAAAAGAAATCGAAAAGCCTCGTGAAAGTCCGAAGAAATAAAATACGGGCAATCCCGATAGTATCCCAAGAAAAACTCAAAAATTCTCAAACGATGCAAGAAGTTACGAGGTTCTTCAGTCTTTTTCTTTTAACAGTAAATTAGGTGTCGATTGATAAGGAAATTAACTAAGTATTCAGCGCAAAAGTAGTTTGAATGATGGAGTCAGAATTTGTCTCGTAAGGGCTTGATGAAGTAGATTCGAAGGTCGCCTATACCAAACAAAAGTTGTTCGGCGTGAAAATACTGTGCATTTTTTGGTCGCAGTCGGCCCAATTGAAGAGCAAACAAAAGTGCCTTTATGAATTTCGATTTCAAAGATATTTTTTATTCGTCTTTTTTGCCGCTAGAACCGTTGTTGTTCGGTTTGAGTCAGCACCAACAAGTCTTCACAAATTCCTTCTCTCTTTTGCGAAATTGTATGCATATTCATATGTACATTAGGGTGCATCACTCTCCATAAAAGAAGGTTTTGTTTTTACAGCGGAAATATTAAATATATTATATTTAAATTTATTTTATATTTTTCAGAAAAATAAGATTTACGTGAGTTGCACCGATTTGGAAATGCCTGCAAAAAAAATATTTTTCTCAAAAAATCACCTCGTATGATAAAAGAGTTTAAGTTAAAGGGTCTGGGTGAAAACTTTCAAAAATTTTATCAGCAGGCAAATAATATTAGAGTTCTTGTAGTATTATCAAATGGGCTCAGCTCTCGTAAATCTTAGTACGTTCCTGAACTATTCTGGCGACAGCTTTAAAACTTTATGTATCTTATAATTCCGAAGGAAACCACCCAAAATTCTTTTTTGTGGGACACCCTAATGTACATATGAGTGTTTTAGTTGACACCTGGATTTGCACAAAGCAACCTTGCTAAAGGATATTAATTAATCATAAACTTGTGAGATTCTTATTTGTAAATACGTCCTTTTGTGAGCATAAAACAACAAATTCAAAATGCTGTATACCTGAGTAAATAAAACTTTGTTTCAGCTTTCTCTAATACGCCTTTTCAGCCTTTTGTTTATGGCAAATTTCAGTAATACTTATTTATACACACACACACACACACACACACACACATACAGCTCATCTCTTTATCGTAATAATTCTACATACTACATATGTATGAACATTAGGGCGGTCCTTAAAAATATCAACATATAAATTTTGTTTGCGAACTCCATAAAGGCATCCTCAAAAAACAAAATAGAGGCATCCACAAAAATTTTAAAATTAAACAAAACAAAATTTAGGAGTGTCGCCAACAGGTTTTGAAAAAATTTAGTTTGTTTAAATCGAAAAAAAGTCGACAAAGCTGTGACTTGAAATTTGATAACATAAAGATATTAATTCATAACTCGCTTACCTATAGAACGCCAAAGTCAAAATTTTGTCGAATGTTTGCTATTTTTGGTGATTAAGTTTTTTCAAAGCCTGTTAGCGCCCCTAAATATTGTTTTTTTTTTTAATTTTTTAATTTAAATGGATAACGTTATTTTGTGGGGATGTCCCATGATGCTGGCATTTTTAAAGACCACCCTAATATACATATATGCATATACGCTTTTGAACTTATTCTTTCTGCCAAACTTTCGCGACATCTTAACTTCATTTTGCTCTCGCCACTGTTGTGGTGCCACCTATTAAAGTATGGCGACTTTATCACTAGCTAAGTATTTTGAACGTCAAGAGTGTTATTAATTTTGCTGTCATCGCTGTTATTTGGCAGTACTTTCATCGTTGTCGTCTTTTGCGGTATTTACGTTCATTTTTCTTCATGCTTGTTTGTATGTAACTACTTTTCGATGCCATCAAAATCTGTAAGCTGAAATCTTATGACATCTTAATTGGCCATAAAATATAGTGAGTTAATAATATTATTTATGAAAGAGTGAGCATTAAATTTTAAATGAATGATTTTAAGGTACATATTATTTTAAAAGGATACAGCTGAAGCTGTGCTATCATTCATTTGGTCGTATATATACAGTTGTGTTTACCTGCCCCAATTGATTAGGACTTCTGTCAACCCTTTTGTGGTCTACAGGTACCTAAGCAAATGATCTAAAATTTTCATGCTGCATAACTCTAGAAGAATTTAAGGGCCGTGGCATCTCCCACAATTATAGATGTTAACGCGATGGAACTGTGATTTCTACCGGGCAGACAAGGTTATTTAATACCAAGAGGTTGCGTGCAAGAAAAAGTGAGTTGTAGACGAAGGCTGTATGTAAACGTCGTTAGCTTTTATATATGTATGAGCAAATCTCATGAGCTGTTTTTTTAGTGTTACTCAGAAAAAAAGTGCTAAAATATACTGCTTGCATTTATTTCAATCGAAGGAGTTCCAGAAAGAAGTGCAATAAAAAATAAATCAAGTATTTGACCAATTTTATCCTTAAGAGGTTTATTTAGGTTAAAAAGTTCGGAAATTAAAAATTTTTTAATTGTCGGTCAAAAAAATTATAGCTGTTTTTTATAACTTTGGAAAGTTTTTTAATTTAATGTTCACATTAGAGACAATGGACGTTGGCGTCAAATACACCACATCTGTGAAGTTTCAAGAGTGTACCACGAAATTAAAAATATGACAGAATATCCGTCGCAGCTATTTTGTAAATTTTGAAAATTTAATTTTTTTTTGTTTCAATAATTTAAAATACCTCAAAGTGTTCAAATAAATAGATAAATGGTGAATGGTCTTTAAAATTTTTATTCCCACACTCAAAGTCCATTCTAAAAGTGTTACATACATGAAGAAAGTAATATATGTGTGCAAAGGAATATAAGTAAGGCGTGCGAGTAAACATGTTAGATGACTGCCTATGGTGCTACGGGGCGTATACGTTACATACGCAACTACGACTACATACATAAGGATGAGTGGGTTATTCCTACTTTTTTTAGTAGAACTTTTTGAAGTTTTAATTTAATTACAATTTCGCGATGGAATCTTGGTCTTTATACAAAACTGAAGATAATGCATTCTCGAAGATAGGCGTACCACCATTTTCGTCCAAAAACACATTTTTGTCGTAATATGTAACAACTCGTGAGATTCGCTCGGTTCAGGTCACGTAACATAATAAGTAAGGCACCAGACAAAAGTGGCAGATGGCTTTATTGAATTGAATATGGAGTGTCTGCTCATAATGATAATGATACGTGTAAATATATTTTTATCACTCTCACAAATGCAGTACTTGAAATACGTAAGCACTTAAGGGTTTTCAAGTCTTCATTCTACATTTACTGAAAAGCTAACAGCCCCTTCAGATGGTTGCGAATTCCTCGATATTCGGTCGAATCTTGTTTATTAGAGTATATACTAAAAGTTAACTTGTTACAGGTAGAAAGTAACAATCAAGTATTTTTAGGTCGTGACAAAAGTGTGTCGCCACATCATTTGATATCGTGGAACGAAGCTCCCATAGCGATTTACTTAAATATGTATTTATTTTTATCCTGCACGCTCCTAGCACCAAAAATCCTGGTATTTTATTGCCTACCAGTATAATCCCATACAAAATACACGGTTGTACAATTGCACCAAATCTTTGTTGATGAGGGTTAAAAAACTAGTTATGATTTTTAGGATTTAAAAAAAAAATGGTGATTCAAAAACCAGACATAAAATATTGGCCATTTGTTTTGTGAACACATATATAAAAGTTTTCTCATTTAAAATCTGAACTGAAAATAAATTTTTGATAATTTAAAAACGGGACATAAATCATTATTCATATAGAAACGTATAAATTTTGTATTCCTTAAAAATTGCTGATAAATATTTGGGGGGTAAAAATATTTACATACATCGTTTGTATCAAATTAAACTTAAATTGTTGGTGATTTGAAATCTGCTGTTTAAAAACTGGTCATAAGTGCTTATGTGGAAACTAAACAAAGATGTTTTACCATGAAAAACCTGGACGTATTTTTTTGTTGAGTTAGAAAGTGGACATACACATATTCTTGATTCAAATCCAGACATAAATTTTTGGTGATTAAAAAATGTAAAATATATTTTTGGTTAGTTATAAAGTAGACACAAATTTCTTTTGCCGTTTAAAAATTGGACAACAGTATTTCATTATTTAAATTTTTGGTTATATATACATTTTTGGTTACTAAAAATCCATGTCCCATTTCAAAATGTCCAAAAATTAATTTCAAATTTTAAATTGCCAAAAATATAGGTTTTTTAATTACCAAAATCGTGTACAATTTAAATGCTCAAAAATGCATGTCTAATTTTTATTTGACCAAAACATTATGTCTACTTTTTAACTTACATTTCCAGTGACCAAAAACATATGTATGTCCAGTTGGAAATTAACAAATGTTTATGTCTAAGTTTTAAATTGCGAAATCTTATGTCCTATTTTTAGATGACCAAATATGCACGCCCAATTTTAAATTTAATTAGCTATAAATAGGTTTAAAGTTATGTACGTATGCATGTATATATGTACATACGAACTTTCTGTCCATACTCTCTAACTCATCATTGATTTTATGTTTGTATAAGTATAATTACACTCAAATCGCAGATAACAAATACCAGAAGTAGTAAAACAAGGTAGAATTGTCGTCTGGCCAAAAATTCGCCCACAAATAATTTGCTAGTTTTTATGACTAAATTTCGTTGTGAAATAAACAACGCGATAAGGTTTAGGGTACAATGTGGTAATCTTTATTGAACCAAATACAACATTCATTGTTTATAGAATTTCGCAATAATTTTGCAGACACATCAGTTAAACGTGAAATGTGAAGAGACAGGTAACTCCGCCAAATAGTAATAGTTATGCCGAATTACTTTCAAAGGTGTTTGCGTCAGGCTGGGGTTTTTGCAAAAGTCTTTACTTAATGTAGAACCTAGTTACGTCACTTGAAAGATTAAGGTCACTTGCTCTATGTTGAAAAAGCACGGAGGGAGAACGGGTACTTTTTAATTTATAAGATTTTATGAAAGAACTACTAATTTTTAGTATTTTTTTGTTAACCGTTATAATGAAGAATTATGTATGTTTTTAAATTGAATTTTACGTATGGTTATTCCTTTGCTCTTATACTCCAATCCTTGAGCTTATATTTTTATTACCTTTTTGACATTCATAAAAAATCCTTTTTCTCACATTTTAATACTTTTCGTCCAATTCCATAGCTGTTTATTGCTTTAGTCCTTTTAAGTTAATTTTTCTCTCTATTTAATCTTCTCGTCACCTCATTATTTTTCCTTCATCGCCTTTTCACAATGGTGACATTTATTATTTTTATTAGCTGTTCAGCCAATTATACTGTCACTCATTATTATAGTTTAATTAAAACTTCTGCTAGGCGTTATGGCTCGCCTTCTGCTAATTAAATATTTTGCTTGTTTTTCATTTCACGCTCTTTGGTTATCATATTATGGCAATCAATGAGGAAGAAATTATTATAAATAGCTGCAGCTACTAGGTTGGAGAGTTGATAGAATATGGTGATTTTTAAGTGACTGACTAGAAAATATCTCGAAATAAAATATCTGTATAAGTGCGTTATTTAGTTAAAAACACACTAAAGTGAATGCATTTCTGAGGATCCCTCCTTCAAATTTACCAGGATCCAGGTGACTAGAACAGGCAGTGCCTTCCAGGCAGAAGTCACAGTCCTTTAAAACGATGTGGTGACTTTAGGGACTGAATATTTGGCAGTGAATAGTATGAAACAAAAGCCTTTAAGTCTTCCTTTCGCAGCAGAACCAGCTTTACTTCATTTTTGCTCTAAAACAAAGTGCCATGTTGAGGCTGTGATAAATCATGTAAAGGACTGTGCTCGACGGTTTCCAGAGTGGCCTGCTGCTCTACCAAGAAAATTCTAAATTCACCCTTACTTCTTATAAGTTCTGCCAAAACCTATTACGACAATTTCAAACAATGTGCAATAGAACTTTTATTGATTATAAATGGTGCTAGAGTCCAAGCTTTAATTCGGCGGGCTAAGGAAAATATGACGCGTTCTTTAAATTTTAAATAAAATCTCTCAATCAACATGGCCTAAAAATGTACAACGCTCTGCGTTCTGTAGTTCTGCGTAAGAGTACCTGTGATAACCCTTATTTTCTATTTAAGGAATGTAATAAAAAGCCTTCACGTCTTCAGATAATCCCATACCGGAACCAGAGCTGCCTGCCACAGTGCCATTTGGCTTCTTAGAGTCGCCTGTACATCACTGAATAGTTCTCGCCTGGTTATGCCCTATCAAAATGGAGTTATTCCAGGTTCTATTTTAAATTTCTTCTCAAAAAACAACTACCTTTTGCATAGACTAGTCGGAGCTGGAATTATGCCTTAGGCATGATCCTAGATGATAAAATCTTTCCAAGGTATTTTCTTATGCTTGGTTTTTCGAGTGTATTTTAACCATTAAAAAGCTTCTCATGAAATAGGCATTTGGAGGCGGCGTCAAATTGTAGATCTCTTTATTTTGTGTAAGAACATCAAGACGCACAGCACATATTGGTGGAGAAGCTCCGCCAAACAATTAGCAAAAGTGTAAGTGCAAAAATCTTATTAGGGGTATTCACGATCCGATGGACACTGTCTAGCGCGGTGCATAGATAGCATAAGTAATATGATTGGCTAATTTTGTTGTTGTTTGAAAACATGAAACCACAGCAATCATGCTATTTATGTTATCTATGCACCATGCTAGATAGTATGCACCGCATCGTGAATACCCCTATTATTATTATCAGAATGGTGCATAGATAGCATAAATGGCGTGATTGGATAATTTTGTTGTTGCTTCATTTATTCGCCGGATCGAGAATACCCCTATTATAATTATTATGCTAGAATTTCTGTTCTATCGTAAGATGTATGTAGTGCTGCGAGCTAGAAAAAAATCTCCAGTGCTTTCATGCCTCTGAGTATGGTCAACATGCACATTTTCCACAGCAATTTGGAGTCCAGGCTTATACCAAGATACTTCACCTGAAAGATTTATTCCGCAGACCTGGCATAGTAGAATAGATGATGGTTGTCCGTTCGCACAGAAAGCTGGTCTATGTAACCGGGATTGTCAACACCTACATATAGTTGCAAAGACTAATGCTATCCAATTGCCAGGTGGAGCTTATCCTAGCCTCTGACATATGTATTTTGCCTACTTCTTCAATTCAGAGAATGCTGCGCTAATCGTCTGGCTGGTGAGCCCGTCAATGTCAATTAATTATTCAGCAGCTTGTTGACTGTAATATGGAAAAAATAAATAAAAATTATATCCACGGCTGAGTGCAGGATCGACTTATCTTGGCAGCTGCTTCGAAAATGCTCTATCTCATAAAACTTTTCAAGAACGCCGTATTTCAGTATTTGATTGAAGAATGCCCTATAACAGAACTTGGTTCAAAACTACTCTGTCAGATAGGGCATTTTCGAACCGGCTGCCGAGATAGGTCGATCTTCCACTCAGCCGTCGATATCTAAGTATATATTTCTAAGTTATTTTCTTCTGTACTAATTCCTATTACTAAGTTGTTTTGCAAATACGTCTCATTTAAATTTAATATCATCTTTCTTCTTTCTTTTCTATTTTCTCAGGTGAGTTTACACCATAAAAGATTGCACCAACGACATTCCTTTGGACAAAGGCAAATCCAACCAGATAGCAGTGAAGTATTTAAAAGATAAACAACCGCTTAGCTAAGCGCTTAAGTACGTAAGCGCCTAAGCATCTAAGCATTGGTGTGTGTCTGGCATGAGTGGAGCGTCTTAAATGCTTACGGCCTGACACGCCACTAAGTGGCGCACTTCAGACGTTGCCAACAAAACTGACACTTCAGAGCGAAACATAAATTCTAAAGATAACCCCAAAGGAGTGAAAAAGAATAAAAAGAAAATCTAAGTTACAAATGCAAGTATTAAATAAATAAAATGTTCTAAAACTGTATAAAAGTAAATAAGTATAAATGTGTAGGTGTATTGCAAAAATTTTTTTTATAAATAAAAGTCAGGTGCGAAGAAATGTTCATCGCCTTCGTGCGTTGGCTGCACGCCTTCCGCAGCATCCCTCCACCAGGCTTAGTAGTTTCTAAGCCAATTTCTAAGACTGCTAACACGATTAGCATACATATAATATAGACATAAGTATGTATTTGTGGATGTGCCTTTTCTTATCTATATGTGGACATGTGTGTGAAGGTCTTTTACGTCTATGACTGCGTTAGTGTGGTGTTTTGTGATATCATTTTAATAATACCTAACAATAATCTGTGGTAAATATTTGTCCTAGCACATTCCAAGCATTTTATTGTAGCACTTTTTTATAGCGTCGACTTTATTTTTATTTTATTCGTACTTGTTTAATCATTTGTTTGCTTAACTTTGAAAACACTTAGCTGCTGTTTGTTAAGTTCTTAGCGAAACAAAAATAAGAAAATAATGCTAAGTTAAAATCTTTTAAACTTAAAATATGGCAATAATAAGATGTTTAGTAAAAAAGTAGTAGCGTCATTTAAATTTTTTGGTACCATTTTCAAACTCTTAAAGCGTTTAGATGACGCTTTGAGATATATTTTTGCATAGAGATATCAAAGGAGAATAAAAAAGCTACTCTATGGTGGACTCGCTTAAATATTTTCATATATGTATTAAAGAGCAGAAAGCTCGCGTTTCATTTACGTGCATATATAATATACATACACAGATATCTACACCTTTCAAACTCAAATACTTATGTTTACCCCCGCTTGAAACCAGCAAAAGCGGACCCCGCTACAACACATACACTTGTGGTCATCTGATTAAGTAAAGTGACATTTTGACCAGTTTTGGCTACTTTTATTTTATTTTTTTAATGTTTATGATTTTCTTATAAAAGTCCAGCACATTACGTAAGCAGTACAATATAAGTCCACATATCAAACTTCGTACAAAAATTCAACAAACTTTAACAATTGCACCCAACAATTTTAATCTTGTTATTGAGAATTAAAAAAAAAATTGTATGTATGCAGTTTTATATCTCATGAAATTTTAGTAGGTTAAAGTGCAATTTCAAGACGCTAGAGAATCGTGTTGATTTTTAATATTTTTTTTTGCTAACGCATAGGTGAAAAGAAGAAAAAATTTAAAAACTTTACGTTTAAAGAGTTCAATATATATTTTTTTTTTTGAATTTTGGTTCTTTTTGACTAAAAAAGCTGCTAGCGAACTTTCTAAAAAAATTAAAATTCGTTTTTCAGTTCTTGCGAAATGCAAATTGTTTAAACTTAAACTGTTTTATCATCTGGGAATATTTTTTTTTTCTAAAAATATGGTAAAGGTAACAACAACATTGTTTTCTAAAAATACTTTAAGATACTACTTTTATACATAAAAAACTTCATTTCTGGAGGTATTTTCAAATTGGCCCAACTCACGTAAATCTTAGTATTTTTTTCGAAATATTTTGAGGCAAGTCATTATATATAATAGACTTCAAAACTCCAATTGAAAAACAGTACCGATTTTGTTTTTTATGGGGAGTGATGCACTCTAATGGTACATGCATCCATAAGTATATTCGAAGAAAACTTTTTGTAACATGTAACCGCAGATTGAATTTTTTATGTACAAATATTGTGCAGTCCCTACCATAAAGTATACAAAAAAATTTTCTTTGGAAAATGGTATACTAACTGCTTACTCTTGACCGAGGTGATATTTCCTTTCCTGGCTTAAGTGCAAATTTTTTACTACCAAATATGTGATCGCCTACAATCTCATTTAGTCATCGTTTTCCTCTTACATTTACTGTACTTAAAGTTCAATTACCCAGCCGAGCAAATATTTTGGTAAAAATTAATTTGTCAAAATTTTAGACAAAGCTATTGACATTTAATAATTTGACAACTCATTAACTGATTAACATTTGAATTGTAGATATGCAAAATATGGCAAAGTGTATAGAAAGTCCAAATAATTTACATGCATATTTATGTGAAGCTTGAAAAGAGAACATGGCTAAATACGAGTAAAAAGCGTGGTGAAAAAAAATCTACAAGCAATCAAAACAATACAAAGGGGTACCAGAGATTATGCATGACTTGCGAAAACAAACAAGGAATGTCATGAAAGTTAGAAATCAAAATATTTGGAGCCTATTACAATTGCTGTAAAGCATAAATAGAAATAGGTTGAGTATTCGAGCTTAATTTTTTTCTTTTTCATAATTAATCATTTTCTAAAAAAAAAATACGAATGTCAACTGTACAGCCCAATAAATATTTTTATAGATTTCTGCAACCGCTGTAAAATTTTTTCTTATTTATTTCGCTGTGCCTTTGTTCATACAATTATGCAAAAAATTGCCTTCAAGCGGCAATTATTCATAAAAATTCCACAGTGATTTGCAAAGGAAAGGTTTAAATTTCGCTTAAACCTTAGAAAGACCTTAGGTTAGGTCAAATTAGAGTGGCTACGACCATGAATAATTAACCGAAATTTTAACTTTTTGAATAGGTGGCAACACTCTTAGAAAATATTTTCGAAATAAATTGTTCCAGAATCGCATTTGTTTGACACCTAAGTTGTTCTGATATTTTTGATTTAACTCATTAGTTAATCGATTTTAAATATTTAAAATGTGGCAGCCCCCGTAAGAAAAAATTATGAAATAAAATGTTTTGGAACCCCTTTAGTTCGACACCCAAATGGTAGTAATATTTTATTTAACTCATTAATTAATTGTTTTTAACTTTTGAAAAATGTGGTGACTCTCTTCAAAAAAATATTATATATAACCTATCTGTGATCCAAATTTCATTGACCGTACAGCCGTTTTAGCTTGAAAGAGCAACAAGCATTTCACATTTACATAAAAAATTAGTCGGATTTACTCTCTTCAGAGGAGCAGCACGGCCAAACATTATTATTATTATATTATTGTTACATATAGATTGGATCATAATTTATTTTTACTTTTTAAGCACTTCAGTTCAACCGCGTACATATTCGTTCTATATTATCAGGAAGGTGTTATCCTTTCGCTACCACTTTTTTCGCAAAAAAAATCTAAAAACATATTTTTAACCACGCCTAACTCCAGCACTGCACCCAAATCCTTTACGTTCTTTGCACTCTAATCTTCCTTTTAGAATTATCTCGCCAACGAAATCCTCATTCGGGCGTGTCAATTTCAATAGAGTGAGAAAATTCATTTCGGGCACAAAAATTGGCATTTGTTCGGCGGGATATGTAAAATTGCGAAAGTCCAAATGCGTATTCTGTAAAAAATGGATGAATGCAAACTCACTACTGCATCGAAAATGGAAAATGAGCATATGTATTATTTACATTAGGGTGTATCACCAAAAAAGTTGCGTTTTTCCACCGGAACTGTACAATTTTTTTTATATTTTAAAGCCCGTAAAAATATTAAAAAAAAGAAAAATATTAAGATTTACGTGAGATAGACCGATGTGCAAATACTTCCAAAAGTCTCATTATTTTGATTTCCTTGATACAATTTTTAAACATTTTTATGCAAAGCTTTCAACTTTCATCTTTTCTACCATCTGAGGCGATTTTGTGAAAAAAAAATATTTTTTAAAACTACTTTTATTCATATACGAAAAACTTTATTTTTGATCTAGCTGAAGTTAAATCTTAATATTTTTCCGAAATATTTCAGCGGATGTCCTAAAATATAATAGACTCTAGACATTACTCTTTCTTTTTTTGTATGGAGAGTGATGCACCCTAATGTGCATTCACACATACTCTATCTGGGTAAATAGTTCATCGACTCACCGTCGCCATAGGGCATTTATTCGGCAAATTAGAGAATTTCTCCACGGATTGATAGAATAGTTTGAAGAAATTATTTTTCACAGCTTTGCTGATGAAGTCACTTACTTTCACTTTATAATTTAACAAATGTACAAAACCAGTTTTTTGCGCCTGTGGCATTTGGACATCCAAATAACCAAAATCCTCACAAATGTCATGCAGATAATCTATTTCGACATTGATACTTAAATTCTGTGGCTGTACGATTGCACAGCTCGCATTGCCAACATAGACGCTATTGTAGCGACAGGAGATTGATGTCCAGGTGATCGTGCGCTGTTTTAAATAAGAAAAATATTGGGTATTAATAATCGAATTAATATTAAATTTAATTTTCACTATTTTGCCTGGAAATTATATCCTACCTGTCCTCCGGTTTTCCATACGCTTGTATTTAGGAGATATAGCAGCAACACCGCTCTGCACAAAAACATTTTCACTTTAAGTATGCAAAATTTAAAAAGCTTTTGACTCCGAAAGGTTTTAGAAACTAAGCGCTTTTATGATTTTAATCGATTTTTAATGACTCTATAAGATTAATGCGCTTTTAATATAAATCATAACCAATTTCTATAAACGCTGATCCGTATCACCGCTCGCAGTAAGAACTATTATACAAATTGGTTGTAATTATTTCATCAATTTTTTTTTCAATGACTACGTGGTATAAAAGCGAATATCGAACAACGGTGTGACCAATTCGCTACAATTTGTAATAATTTTTCAAGCATAAATGCCAACATTTTGGTAATAAGCCGGTGATCAGCTACGCCTGGTCGATCCTGAGGATGGCATCAAAAGCTTGGAAAAGTAGAGATTAGGAAACCTGTTTAAGCTGAAAAAAAGCGAAGGGAACTTGGAGAAATGGGTCGCTGCTCAATCCGACATGGTATTGAATATGTCAGAAATGAGATTTCATTAGTTACCTGTGAACAATCAGACCTGAATCGTTCGCAAACTCTTTTAGACAAGGATCCAGCGAAAATAGATCATTGCACAAATGCAAGGGACCATCAGGAAGTCAGAAGCCGTCAAATACAGAGTTTTCGATAAAATTTTGCATTTTGGTGCTACAACTCTTTGTTCCAACCGAAGTAAATTATCATACCAACGAATAATACGAATAACTTGTCCTTCCACTCGGAGGCAGATTTTCCCATTGTGAATGCCTTCTATGAGTGCCAGGAGAAGGCACATCCTTCTAACCGAGCTTAATCCATAATGTCAGTATAAAGTATGTCAAACCATTTACCGCCCTCTCCCTCAAGCTATTGAAAAAGTGGGATCCGAAAAGCTTGAGACGCCTTGTCTGGAGAGCTGGGCATTGACATAAGAAGTGGTGAATCGACTGCTCTTCATCCTCATCCCGACAACTTCTGCAGAAGGCACTTGTTGGTTCACGCTTTTCGATGGAGCATTGCTGCTATGACTAGGAACCCAGCAGAGAGAGGTTTTGATGTGACTCGGTGAAGCCAGCGTTGCACGACATTTCCAAACTGCTTTCGACTTTACCTTCCTGGAATCTAATATTTTCAAAGTCGCCTGGCTGTCAAAGAATACAGTGACGTTCCCTGACGTATACTTACCATCACGTATGACACAAGCCGCCTTCTCTAAGGCAAATAGCTCCGCCTAAAAGACACTGCAGTTATCAGGCAGGTAGTATAATTGCCTTATTTGAAGATACTTGGATTACAGACCCGCTCTGCCTATCGAAGCAAAGATGCTGCATGTAAACGAGCACAATATAATACTATCCTCGAGTATTCTATTAATTGCCTTCATCGTGATTTGGGCACCGAGAAACTCTGCTCTTCAAACACACTTTAAGTTAGCAGGCGGTATTCCTAATTCCGTCCCAGTAGACGAACTGGCCCGGGAAGGTACTGGTCAAACGTTATCACCGGATAAAGAGCGGTTGGGGGAGCCATTGATCGTTTGTGGTACACTCTTGGATAGATGGGCCCTTATGTCAGCCCAACGAGCGCTGGGTGAAAACCCCGACATGCGAGATCGCAAGGTCCTTTTGGCCGAGGGTGAACTAGGGGTGGCCGAGGGTGAACTAGGGGCGGCCGAGGGCACACCTCACACTCACAAAGCCACAGCTCTCACTTCTGGTGGGGGTTTTAACGGGTCACTGTCCTATCGATATTCACGCAGTAAGGCGGAAAATTCTACCGGACCCCTTATGTCGTAGTTGCCTGGAAGAGGACGAGGTGGGCTTAAGTGCCCAGCGAGGTTAAGGTTGAAGTACTTTGGCTCCCCCTTTTTAAATAACCCCAAGGAGTTTTGGGGAATTGAGAGTATCCGAATTCGTGAATACATAATCGGCTCGCAGCGTTTTATCGATAAAGTTTAGGGGGCCATTCAAAATTGACAAAGGACAATCTCACATTGTCTAAGTGAGCTCCGGTTACACGGGGCTGCCACCTTACCTAACCTAACCTAACTTCCTCTCCTCCTAACGCCTCTCTGACTGCATGCAAGTTTACAGCAAGGAAAAATTCTGGTCTTATAACTGGCTAGCTGCTGTTTCCCTTGTCAGACTGTTAGATTCTTCCTTACCCTGTATATTTATCTGTTTCGTAAGCTTCTGATATTTGAAGAGTTAACAGGCATAAATTGTTGCAACTTAATAACAAAAAAAAAAATAGAATATAAAAAAATCAATTGCTTTTCCACGTTCTAGTATACTTTTCCCCAGTATTCATTAAATTCATTGAAACCCTTCTACCACTATCACCGGACAGGGCATTTCTTTTTCAGCAATCTCATTTTCCACTTACAATTCATAGCAAAATATTTGACAACCACTTTGCCGCCTTCATTTGCGAAACCAATTTACTTCTCAAGCATGTCAAATAATTAAGTAAAATTCCAAAACAATTTCTTTTACGTCACGCACTAGAATGTGTGCAACTGTGGGTGCAACAAATATTTACATAACATTCAATTCAGTTGCTTCTTCCGCTTCTTCGTCCTTTTCTCCTCCTTGCCTTTGTTGTCTTTCTTACTGCGCTTCTTTCCATGTGCAATTTCTCCACCTCAACAAATTCCAATTTTCAATTAGCAAGAATCCACTTGAATATACTCGAGCGCTGAGGCAAAGGTCACACGCTAACAACAAACAATAGATCTGTAGATTCAATACAAATATTCAAATTGACATTTCCGGCTGCAGCCAAAGCTCGATTGAATATTCAAAAACGCATTTGAAAAACAAACAAAATAATGTGTGTGTAAACGTATTTGTTGTGGTTGTTTGTTTTTTTCCAAATCGAATGGAAAGATATTGAGAAAATATTTGTATTTACCTTGCACGTCATTAGGTATTTGCATTTGTTGTTTTGGCGAGCAGCACATTCGTTGAGCGATGGCATTTAGAAAATGCTTTTAAAATATTTTCAGCGCGTTTACTTGAAGGCGAAGTGAATGGACAAGAAGCGATGGTGGGTTGTATAGGATCAGAGAAAACAAAAAAGGTCTACATAGATAAGAAAAAAACACAACGACAACCCAGCAAAGAGAATCAAAAATCCATTGGTTATTAAAGTTTCTTCTTCTTCTTATTTGGCACTACAACCGTTTGTCGGTTTCGACCGAGAACAAAAAACTTCGCCAGTAGCCTGTCCTTCGCACATTTGCGCCAGTCGTTCATCCCAAGTGCGGACAGGTCCTTCTGCACTTGGTCCTTCCATTGTGTTCGTGGACACCCTTGCTTTCGTTGTCCACCCATGGGTGCGGAGTCGAAGGATCTTTTCACCGGAGCGTCGGTATCTTATAAGTTTACTTAGCTTTTAAAAGTGTCTAGAAATTAAACTCAAATTAAAACTTATACTCAAAATCAAAGTCACGCTCAAATTCAAATTCAAACACAAACTCAGACTAAGACTTAAACTCAAAATCAAACTCAAAACTAAAACTCAAACTCTAAACCAAAAATAAATTAAAACTCAACATCAATTTACTCCAACTAAAACTCATACAAAACCCAAAGTTTAACTCACTCAAATTCATACTCAAAACTGAAACTCTAACTTAAAACCAAAAATTAGTTAAAATTCAAACTCATGCTCGAACAAAAAACCCAAGCTCAAATTTAAACTCAGACCCCAAACTCAAACTAAAACTCAACTCAATCTGAAAACTTAAACTTAAACTCAAATTAAATTTTAAAACCAAATCTAAACTCATACACAAATTCAAACACAAACTCGAACTAAAACTCCAACGCAAACTCAGAATTTTATTGAAATTCGCTCGGAAGTGAATTGCAGAACCTGCCTGTCTAATTTAAAACTCAAATCTCAAATCAAACTTATGCTCAAGCTTCAACTTAAACTAAAACTTAAGCTCAAACTGAATATCAAAATCAAACTCAAAATACAACTCAAACTCAGGCTCAAGATTTGATCTAAAATATCAACACAATTTAATACTCAGACTTGGTCCCAAACGCAAACTTAAACTCAAATTCAAACCTCAACTCAAATGCGAACTAAACAAACGTACTCAAGTTGAAACTCAAACTCATACTGACACTTTAACGCAAACTCAAACTTCAGCTCAAACTCAAAATTAAACTGAAAGTCAAACTCAAACTTACACCTAGACTAAAACTAAAACAGATACTCAAATTCTGCTTAAACTCAAACACAAAATCCAAATCAAAATCAACTTTAAACTCAAAACATTATCTCAAAATTAAACTCAAACAGAAACTCACAGTCGTACTAAAATTTAAACTCAAGCTGAAATCTACCCTGGGATCCTGTTATTCAGTCTCATCTCAAGTCACTAAATTTGAGACTAGCAATTAGTGACTATTTTTGTGACTTGATATGATTTGGGTATTCAGTGGGAGAGAGTCACAAAGAGTTCACCAATAATGTGTGCTGAAAACAAACATAGACAGTCAACTGATAGCATTAGACTGCCGGTCGAGAGATCCAAGTTCGAATTCTTCTCGGGCGCATAGAACTTTTTATTTTGTTATTTAGTATTTTTTTTTCCTTTTTGGTTCGTTTTTTTTTACATATAATCTTTAGATTTTAATGTTCTAAAAACAAAAAAATGTTAAATTAATTTTTATGATAGTAAATAATTTTGTCGGCCGCTGTGGTGTAGTGGTAAGCAGTGCGCGCTTCCACTCCGCAACGCCTGGGTTCAAGCCCTGGTCAAAGCAACATCGCAAAAAAACATAGAAAAAGGTTTTTTCTTAACAGCGATCGTCCCTCGGCAGGCAATGGCAAACCTCCGAGTGTATTTCTTCCAAGAAAAACAGCTTCTCATAAAAATACAATCGCCGTTCGGAGTCGGCGAAAAACTGTAGGTCCCTCCGCTTTGTGTCACAACTTCAAGGCGCACGCCACAAATCGGAGGAGAAGCTCGGCCAAACACTAACATATGTGTAAGCGCTATAAAAAAAAATAAAAAATAAAAAATCATTTTGTTTTATTTCCTAATGAAATTGTTTTTTGCTTCATTTTCGCGTTTTTTTTTTAAACAGAAAGCAATTATCTTTTCCTCCATATTTTTCTTTTTGTGACCAGCTCAGAGCCAGCTGACAAATTAGTGACTTTTTTTTTAGACTAGAGGCGTAAGACAGCTTACTGAGTACCAAATAGTCTCAAAATCCATGTTCACCACCAAAAGTCATTATTAGTGACTAGAACCAAACTCAAATTTCAATTCAAAATTAAAATCAAACTTTATTTCATAATCAAATTAAAAATCAAACTCCAACTCTAACTCAAGCTTCTACTCAACCTAAAACTTCAACTCAGACTTAAACTCAAACTTCTCGCAAACTCAAACTGAAACCTAATCATTGCACCGTGTTCAAACCTTTTCTCATATGTATTATCCAAATTGTTTTAACATCTACCACAGTCTACTATTTAATAGGCATAGTTCACATGCCTTGCAATCGCCAGTTGTCACGCAACTCTACGTTGTGCTCCCTTTAACTATCATTTCTGATAATTTCTTACCATTTGTATAAAATACGGTAGTGGCGGTGAAATTTATACTCGGTAGGTAAATTGCTATTTCTCTCCAATCAATTACGAAACACTCCAAAACGAATGGTGTATACTGAAAGAAGCACTCATTAAATATATGTACATATATATATATATATATATATATATATATATATATATATATATTTGTATATATGTATACGTATGTGTTTTGACACCCCGAGCTGTTCACTCACCGCTTTAATGGGACAATGACGTGGAAAATTCTTCATCATTTTCAAGCCTCTCAATAAAACATTTGCTATAGTTAATTGTTTGTAGGAATCTTGTAGGAATTTGCAACCGTCAATCTTTTTATTTATCATACCATAGGGCGATCTGCCCTTGCGCTCAAAATCCAATTTAAATTTTACTTGCACATTGGTCAAATCAGGTTTATATATTGCACGACCATTAATTGCATTGCCATCGGGGCAAGTTGCTAGTGTGAAATTGAATTCTTTTACAGCAGCGTGATCGTGGACAATTGTGTAGATGGCGTTGAACTCTTGAGAATACTGAGAGAAAGGTGAAATAAAAGGTTCTTTAAACTCATTGCTTTTCAAGTTTACATACATATGTATTTACCTAATGTGTATCGTCGCCTAAAATGCAAAAAGCTGTAACCAACATTGCCAGGCATAGGCATTTTGAAATGCATAACTACATACTTAACAAAAAATTCAAAATTCACTTTTAGATTGATAAGATGCATTTCATCGAATTACAATACCCCACTTCGTTTTACGTAAAAAACAAGCAGTTATTAGTTACTTATTTTTACATTTTAGGTGACGATATGTAACAAGTACAGGTAATAACGGGTGATTTTTTTGAGGTTAGGATTTTCATGCATTAGTATTTG
>NW_023458559.1:73560860-73624877 GCF_013731165.1 Rhagoletis pomonella | reverse complement strand
GTTATTGTACTTGCCACGTGTAAGCAAAACGTTGAAAATTATTGAAATCGGACTAAAATAACGGCCGATTCTCATATAACGGTAAATTTAAGAAATGCTTGAAACTTCAATATTTCGAAATTGAAGGACGCTAATTTACTCAAAATTGATACACCTCGTCTTACCATCTAGCGGAAGGTTTCGGAGGGGTGAAAAAACATATATTTAATACTTGCGCCGGGTATTTAATGTTCGGCTCCGCCCGAACTTAGACTTTCTTACTTGTTTTTTTTAAATCAATTGTCGCCACGACACGAGAACAACCAATAATATATTAGGCCCTACCCTCGGCTTTTGATGGGCTAGGCTCCCCTGAAACGCGTTTAGTTTTGGCCTATATGCGTTCTTATAGACGCCTAAATATTTCTGTAACGAATATCGAAAGTATTGGACATCTTTTAAATCGATACCGAGTATCGGTCAATACTTAAAAGTATCGACTCAGCACATCGCTAACAAAAAGTATGTGATGGATAGGCTCTGTGGCCAATGGTAAATTCTGCATGGTTGTAAGCCACGCATAGTCCGCAAAAAAAACCGGTAGCATTGTCCGGAGCAAGCATCCAACTAGGCCGAGCATACTTCGAAGTGCCATCAAATTACAACTTAAGAAAGTTTTAGTATATGGCAGTTGAGAAGTGGGAGTGCAAAAGTTTCCTTTGTGAAATGCATATGCAGCAGTACATACCATGAATTTAGGCGCTTGGTGTTAGTAGTCGTGCCTAAATAGAATACCTTTGAAGAAAATCAATTAATTAGTTAGTTAAATAAAATATTACATTAATGTGGCTGGCTACCATGTGTACAAAAACGATATATCGAGGGTTTATCTTCAATATGACCTATCTGCAGTTTTTACAAAAATAAAATTCACCTTAGACTTAACTGTCATCAATGATGTTAATGCTGACCTTCTATACCGCTTGTCAGAAGAATTAACTACGGAATTTAAAAATTCTAGTGGCAATCAGTGATGACAGCTAAGTTTCAGATGAGTTCTAACATCGAAAAATAATTTTTGTGTAGAAACTGCAGATAAGTCGTGTTGAATACGAGCCCTCGTCATATATATCTTTCGAGCTGTGCAACCTGTTAAAAACGAGTTCAATTAACAAATCATTTCAAATGTTTAAGCTTTAATTTAAAAACTAATTTGGAAAAGGTTGCCATCTGTTAAGAAATTCGAAATTATTTACTTTTTATATATCCACGTATATGTTTTGTCATATTATTGTAATATTTGTGTCCTTTTGCACAAAAAACTTAACCGTTTTAACCAAACCGATCCGCGGTTGAGATATACTCATTTGTTTAAGAGTTAGAAGTTCTAACTTAGAACAATTCGTGGTAACGAATTTTGTCCCATATGTACTACATAATGTAGCCGATAAGTTTCCAGTTTCAGTGCGGCTAATTATAACTTCCGAAAATCGAATCGAAGTCCATTCTATATAAGTCAATATCAATATTTAAATTTTTCATTTGATTCGTGTTGGCGCCACACGATTCGCCGCCAGTCATACATTATTATGGACGCATTGGTATTTATAATAATTTGTGTATTTTAAATGTTAATAAAAAATAACATAAACGAAATATGTATACTTAGAAAAGGAAAAGTTGTTAAACGTCAAAATTGTTGTCATAGCCTATTAAAGCTATTTTTGTTATTTTTATTACTATTTTACTGCTGCTGTCAACTCAAAATCCGTCAATTTCAAATATTTGCGAATGACTATCATTAACGTTTATTATTGTCATTGTTGGTCGCAGCTTTTGATATTTCTAGCTATAAATGTGTATGCATATGTATGTGTGCCTGTGTTAGCAATTTCAATTTCGTAGCTGCTTGTTAGCCCTTGTCGGTGTTGGCTCCAAACAACAACAAAAAAATGTTCTCTGCAGTTTTTTTGCTGCTTGACTGGACAAATAATAATTACCACCGCCGCATTGCGTTTGCCATGAATAATTTTACACGCGACTTGTCGAACAGCGCACGTTATGAGCCTAAATATTTACTACCTGTCATTATTGTTCAGTTTTGTTGACAATTCGTTTTGTATTGTTGTTGTTTGAGCTGGTGTGGCTACAACTGCTGTTGGCTAAAACAAGTTACGTGCAGGTGTACTTATACATACATGTTTAGCTGCATTTTTATGTGTGTGCGTTTATGTATCTACGAGTACAAAAAGCAGGCGGCGGCAGACCACTCGCATCCATTGCGCTCGTTTTGAATTGTTAACAATTATTATTGTCATTATTGTCTGTGTTCATAGCAAAGCTGTCTATCTGCCACTCATATCTACCTGCAACTGTATGTATGTATGTATATCCGAGCGCCATCGACTGGTCATTTAGTCTTAGTTTTGCGGACTACATACTCGTATACATGGCGTACTTGTTGTCCAATTGACTGTCGTCGCCGGTCTGTGCTTGCTTCCACCACACCAAATCTGTTTTTTTTTTATACATAGAACCAAAAAATGAACAGTGCAAATAAAAACGAAAATTAAAATACGTCCAAAGCATTAAATTGTCATTTGTTTAAAAGAATGCTGACGGCTTTTTTATTTGACATTATTGTGTCATTCCCATGGTAACACATGTCAAATAATTCCATTGTTGACTGCAATGACTTTATACATATTTTACGCCACGAATGTGTTCTTATACAGGCATTACAACATACATATGTATGTAGGAGTATTTATGTAATTTAATATTGTGGTTGAATGTTATGATCATTCGTAAATGCTCATTCGTAATAGATATAAATAATACGTACATAAATATGCATTAAAGCTTGGTTAACCTTGACACTGAGCATTTATGAAGCTGCTGTTGTATTCGTCACTAGCTCAAAACGGGTTTTCAAATTTATAAATTCTGCAAATAAATAAATACATAATTTATTTTAAAAAGTAAAAAAAAAATTAAAAATTCTTAAACAACCAATTAGGGGCAGTTCGAGCAATTAACGAAGAAAAGGTTTTATCCAAGTACGCCCAAAAACATATCAAGCTAATCTAACCTTACTCTTAATAAAATTAATAAAAAAAAAGTTCCAGCTAAAGAGTTGTATTGTAAAGAAAGATAATAATGACACAGATAATGTACTAGTCATCACACCCTGTCCTCATCAATCTAGGGCATTGATCAGACTAAAGAAAATCATTATTAGATATGTTCCTTTACAATGAGGCCGTTTTACTTAAATTTGTCTGTTTTTCATTTAGTTACCTTAATATTTCTCGCCCTATTTTGACTCAATAATTTTATTGAGCTTGCGGCCGTTTCTAATGGAAAAATTTTATCGAAAAACAGCAAACTATCGGAGATCACCACATCAAACAAACGAAAACCAACGCACAAAACAACACATTCAACTTCTTGCCGGAAGACTAGTAGACCAACAACCGCATGACTGTCAAGTTCAGAGTGAATAAATAAAAGACATGGGGAACTGATAGCTGTATTCAGGACTTTCTGTATATATGTACATACGTGCGTCACAGACTGTAGAGACAAGGCAAAACTCCATTATAGGGTTTACTAACTAGACTCTGCCAGAAAAATTTAATAGTTTAAAGACATGTTGCAAAAGGTCTCGAAAACCGCCTCCTGGACATTAGCATGAGATTGCTCGGCCTCTGGGTGAACTTTTCCTTAGAATCGCCTTTTAAACCCAAGCTTACCTTCCATATAAATGCATGAATCGCAACAGTTTACTTTGACACTTTTTTCGAAAAACTTTAATGGGTCCACCAAAGATGGAAATAAATATTATGACAATACCATAGATTTGCGACCCATAAGCCTAATGCTATTTTACTCAAGACGTTTCGTAGGCTCTTACATTTGTGCATTACAGGCGAAACGACCAATTAATCATACTCTCAACATGCCTACCTGAAAGGTAAGTCAACGGATACTGCCCTGCGTAAGGTGTTACGCATGATCAAGAGATGGCTGTACTAGAAATACTTTACAATGGCATGGTAATACACTTATGGAAGCAGGGATTAACCACTGCAGGGAAGAGTGCCATCACCATTATTATGGCTCGCGCTCTTTAGTAATCTACTGTTAAAGCTAGCTAATCAAAGGCTAAAGGAAGTGGCTTCTGCCGACGATGTAGCAAAAGTGGCATTGAGTCAGTTTTCTGGGTTATAAATTGTTCTCTTAGAGTTCACCCTGAAGAAACTGAACTAATGTTTTTTATAAATTAATCAAAATTGTCCAATATATTTAAACCAATTTTCCGAGGAACGAAACTGGAACTTGCAAACAGGTGAATTACCTTGGAGTTATATTAAACCCCAAATGTAATTGGAAGCTGAACGGTGAAGAGCTTGCAAGAGAAGCATGGGTGGCTCTGTGTGCATCCAACCAATAACTATACACAGGATTTTCATAACTAAAGTCTGTGGTGGCCAGCCCTTTCGAAAGCGAACGTAGTTGATAAACAAACCGAAATTATGAGGCCAGCAGACGTCGGCGCAATAGGTGCAATGAGATCCTGTTCAAAGGATGTTCTCAACATCTGCTCGATTTATTACCGACAAATCTTTTAATCGAGCTGAGTTTCAGCTACAAATAGCGCTATCATACTGCGTTCCTTAGCGCTCTGGCCTATAGGGCATAGTTTCTTACTAAACGTACTACACCCTGAAATTAAAGTGCTGTCCACTGACTAAATCCTGTCGAAGATCTGCATGCACTACAAATCGTGCACGAAATTTCAAAGCCGCAGTAACTAAACTTAAGGAAGAGTCAAGTACTTGGAATTAGTGCAGGAGTTTTCTTTTAGCAATATAACCTAAAGCCTTTCGCCTACCACAACATACAAGCGTTTTACAGGCTGAAATATTTGCCCCAAAGAGAAGGCACGCATTAAATGGAATGCACCCGCGAGAACGCAATTCAATATCCTCTCAGATAGCCAAGCGTCTAGTCAGACACTGTCTTTGGCCTCTGTGAGACCTGAACTAATGAAGGACGGTAGGGGAGAGCTGTCCTCGATTCTGATCAATAAGGGGCCCGTGAAATAGGAAACTAGACACCAGACGAAATATCGCACTGCCCAGTGTGTCCCAGGCTGTGGCCATGGATGCTCCACTCAGGAAGATCAAGAATTTTCATAATTTTCGAAATGTGCTATTCGAAAGCTAGACAGAGGTGGAACTCTACAGCATCGTATAGTATGAACCGGTAGTTGTCAGTGTTCAATGACCCACTTTAAACCTGGCACATTTAGGAATAAGCAGAGAAAATACCTACAAACTCAGGGTAGTCTGCATCGGGCACTAGCGCCTTGTAGTACATGCCAAAAGAATCGGCTAACCTTTCAATAGGTTCTGTCGCAGCTGCCAGCACCCGGTCTCAAACGGGACAGTCAAACACTTTCTGTGATAGTGCCCAGCCCTCGCAAGGATGGGGCTAAAGGCACTCGGCAAACATACTAAAATTCATTAAGTGGCAAATCTTGCTAATTGCTATTTTGGGAAGTAAAGTTTTTTTTAATTATTTCTGTGTCTTTAAAAAAAAATATTCTTATTTCTACCGTTTACTGCTCCCACCACGTACCAGTAACCAGCTGCAATTCCGTTTGAAGTTACTGCCAAATTGAAATGGTAATTTTATGTGATCAACTCTTTTCTTTATACGCCAAGCAAGTAGTACATCTTTTCTTAAAAATAAACGCAAATACGGAGCACATGTTTTTATGTATGTATGTAAACTCACAAATGCACAGAAGTGCGTCTTCGGACCAAAACGACACCGCAAATAAATTGGAGTTTCCTTTGATAAACAGCGAATCCAAGGTATAGTTACCTACATACATGTGCATGAAGTATAGTCGAAGAAATATATTTGTGAATATATATACATATATGTATGTATCATTCAAATGACTACAACCTTCGATGAAATGCACCGGCGCTAGTATCGCATCAATAGTTCAGTGCAAAAATGTGGCACAAAGTTTGCGACCTTTTAGCCTCTCAGTGCACAATTTGGAAATTTGGTATTTTCTTCTTGCAAAACACAAACACATTCTCACCCAGGAATTCCCTTTGCAAATACTCACTTTTACGTATCTACTTTTTCTAATACAGCGCACATCACCAGCTGCTCTTGCATATTTGCTTTATTTGAAATAACTTGTTGGTGTTCGTTTCTTGTGCTTGGTAGCTTTGAGTTTAAGTTGTTTTCGTTATTTCAAACTGCACTTTGTGCTCGTTTTCTTGCATAGTTACCAGCTCGTTTGCCCCTTTCTCTGCTGCTACACACTTTCACTACAACTAAATTTCCTTGTAAGTACTATGTATGTATGCTGAAATTTACCTTTAACATCACTCATACGCACCGGCATGCCAATCATATGAAATTCCCTTATTGTGATAACCCTGGGACAGGAAATGGTTATTGAAGGTGCTTCTGCTAACAAAAGGAATTTAGTATAGAGCAAATAGTGTAAGAGTATTTTAGAAAATTGTGGTATTTATGTGAAAGAAGAATGTATTGAAATGGTAAAAGGAGATGTTTAATAAAAATAATATTAGAAGCAAAATATTCAATGTGCATTTTTGCCACCTTTTTTCAGTGGAGCATATTAGAATGTATTTTTTTAATATTTCTCAGTCCTTTTGAAAAATAAAATTCCTTCGAATCAACACTTCACTGAAGTAGCTAAGTATGTCTTTTTACAAGCCTTTTTTTGAACTTGTTCTGTATGCATATAAGTAAGTACATATGTTTGTTAGGGGAATATCTTGCAATAAATTTTTAACCAACTTTCCGATGACCTAGAGACCTGAAACTTCACAGCTGGCTCAGAACCCAGTGACAATGCATCGATTGACATTCAATGTAGGTCATAGTATGTGTACATGCTCATCGATTTTCATTCGATTCGATGACAATGCCCATTACATCGATTAACGTGCGAGTAAACATATTTATTAAGAGACCGTTAAATATTCAAAAATGTGATATTGATAAAAATAGCGAATACAACATCGATTAAAAGTATCGATACGTTCGTTACATATGCATATCGATTATGATGTTGATGAAAATGTCGATAACTGTATAGATTTATATGTAAGCAAATATATCGGAAATACATAAAAGTACGGTACCTATAAAATATATCAATCACGACTTCGATAAAAAAAATCCAAACTGATTCGTACTTTTAAGAAAGCGACACCAAGTAGTTATTTTCACAGCAAAAATCCTGCGATTAATGCATTAATGTGGATGGATATTTCCGGTGTTTTTAAGTTTTCAGAAGGTTTATTTCGAAATACAATTTTTATTTTCAGAGTATTTATGAGTTATAAGTGATCAGCGTAAATTTTAGTTAATTTACCATTTTTAATTTTTTTTTTAGAAAAAATATTTTTTTAACGTTGATTATTTATGGTAGCAAAATTATAGTAAACCTGACATAATTTTATGCATACATAAATCAAAGTGGAATTAAAGGCATAAATGTTTAAGTTTTACCTTCTTCTCCTACCACAAAAAATAGCTACTTGTTTGCGTAAAAGATTAACATACGAAATTAAACCAACAACATATCGTCGCTCCCAACGAAGAGTAGCACATCTCAAATTACCGTGGAAGACTAGCACGTTTCACTATTCGCGTCGAAGACTAGCACATTTCATTATTCGCGTCGAAAAGTAGCACATTTCAGATTCTCGCGTGGAAGACTAGCACATTTCACTAATCGCGTGGAAGACTAGCACATTTCAGATTTTTGCGTGGAAGACTAGCACATTTCGTTATTTGCGTGGAAGACTAGCACATTTCAGATTTTTGCGTGGAAGAGTAGCACATTTCGTTATTTGCGTGGAAGACTAGCACATTTCAGATTTTTGCGTGGAAGACTAGCACATTTCAGATTTTCGCTTGGAAGAGTAGCATATTTCAGATTGTTAGGCCGCGAAAACTGCACGTCTCCGGTTTAAAGTAAATCATAAAAGCATAATATATATTGAAAATTCAAACGTTTATTCTATATTTCTTTAATTGTATTATGAAAATCATGAAATTCAGACGGTATATACCGTTTACTAATCATTTGTTGAATATCATCCACTTTTCTTTTTTTTTAAGGTATTTTTCCCTTGTAAGCTTTAGGCAATTCACAGTGTTTCATGGTTGACCATTGAACATTTTTTTTCATTAGGTTCAACTTCTCCTCGCTTTGCATAAAGTCGTATTTTACTGCCATGTCTACTTGATTTTTGCTATTTTTTATTGTAATTTTCCGTACATGTGATATCTTAATTTTTTGCCAATGAAAATATTTGGACAGTTCTTCGAAGGAAAATATTTCATTTGCGTTTGCGTTGTTGAAAATTTGTTGAGTTTTTTTAGTATTCTCCTGGGCTTTAAACTTGGGCCAATATGGATTTTTTTAAGAGAATTGACTTTATTTTAATTGAAGGTTTTTTAAGTAAATAAATAAACATAACATAAATAATATCACTTTGAAACGGGGTGCTCTTGATATGATACTGTATGTATATGTTTTTTCGTATTTATTTATAAATAAAGATTCCCTGAGAAAGACGCGAATGTCGAAAGGTGTAGGAGGAAAAATAAACGTTTATTTTACTTGTAATAACCGGCCAAAAGGCTCCATATACAACACTAAACTTTCAGCATGACCGAAGAAAAATAATTATAGTATAAACATACATATTTATGTAACTTTTTTTTTTAACGGCTGCTACAACCTTATAACGGGTGATTTCTTTGAGGTTAGGATTTTCATGCATTAGTATTTGACAGATCACGTGGGATTTCAGACATGGTGTCAAAGAGAAAGATGCTCAGTATGCTTTGACATTTCATCATGAATAGACTTACTAACGAGCAACGCTTGCAAATCATTGAATTTTATTACCAAAATCAGTGTTCGGTTCGAAATGTGTTTCGCGCTTTACGTCCTATTTATGAACTGCCTTGCGTATCCCTCTTCCACACAAAAATCTGAAATGTGCTAGTCTTCCAGGCAAATAACGAAATGTGCTACTCTTCCACGCAAAAATCTGAAATGTGCTAGTCTTCCACGCAAAAATCTGAAATGTGCTAGTCTTCCACGCAAATAACGAAATGTGCTACTCTTCCACGCAAAAATCTGAAATGTGCTAGTCTTCCACGCGAGAATCTGAAATGTGCTACTCTTCCACGTAAAAATCTGAAATGTGCTAGTCTTCCACGCAAAAATCTGAAATGTGCTAGTCTTCCACGCAAATAACGAAATGTGCTAGTCTTCCACGCAAAAATCTGAAATGTGCTAGTCTTCCACGCAAATAACGAAATGTGCTAGTCTTCGACGCGAATAATGAAATGTGCTAGTCTTCCACGCGAATAGTGAAATGTGCTACTCTTCGTAGGGACCGACGATATGTACTACATATGTAAGTACCTACCAAGTACTTGCAAGAGCAAATATTGCCTTAGGTCTCTTGGCGTTTTGCTCATTTTTTTTTTTGCAATTTTTTTGCCTATGCCTACATCATCGTCGCCCAGAAAAGCAGCAAACATTGAAATTGAGCACGGAGAAAGCAACAACAAAGCCAAGCAGCGCCAACTGACTTGACAGCCAACAGAAGAAGTGCTCGACAAACAAACATTCAATGTCAATGTCAAGTGCAAATCGCAGATGGGCCCATGGGTGCCGGAAAGTGAGCCCTATATGTAGTTACGCATGTCTAGAGAAGCATACCCTGCAGCAATTATTGCACGTAGATAACTTGTGTTGTAGAAGAAGAGTGACCTAGAAATTTTCTTAACTTGAAGTGGGTCCATGGTCTCCTAGTTTCAAACTGGTTCAATTTTAACCAATTATCCGTAAAAATTTGTTTGAAAAACGTGTAAAAACATAACGCGATCAAATTTTATCATTAGCACGTGGTACATATGTAGACTTTTCAATATATACAATTTGTAAAAAAAAAAAATGTTTTAAAAGTTGAATTATTTGTTACTGGCATCTTTAATATCAGAGGTCTGCGAAATTTCATTTTTTTTTTAGTTTCTAGAACGACTAAGGGTGATTCTTGAAGATTCATTTTCCCAAATCATTCGAATATAAAAAAATTATAAATACTTTTTAAATTTAAGTCATTTCAATCATGGAAATTCAATCGTTTCAATGCGTCGAAGTTATTTTCTGTTTGTTTTTAATTTTTTTTTTTTTTGAATGAAGAATGATTCAAAAAAATGGTTTTTAAAAGTGAAATATAGTTTCATGCAATGCTTTTATGAACGATTAATAATAGCATGCTCAGAAAATAATTTCATAAAGTTGGAAAAAATTTTCTTCTTTTTTTTTTGCCACTTAACCTAAAATTGACAAAAATTCTGACTGGGTGGAGCATTTTCAAGGACAGTTTTGTTTTCAGCGCAAAAAATAACTACAAAAACATCTCTACTGATTTATTATATTATACAAACACATTTCTCGACTGGATAAGAAAATAGTTATAAAAAGGCACCACAAAAGACCATCATCAGCAAACCAAGTATTAAATTTCCTTTAGGGTATGCCTCTTCAGCAACATATTCATGTGGCTGTGTGCTTTTTGCGTCGATATGAATGAATGAATGAGTAGCGAACAAAAAATGGGCAAGCAAATCTTACAGCGGGGCACACAACTGGTAAGTTAAAGGGATTGAGATATCTGAAAACAAAAAAACGAAAAAAAACGCATGCAGCGAGTTTCCCAAACGTTTCATTTGTAGATTGCAACTTGCCTCTTGCTACAACGATACCGACAGTCAACAGGCTACAAGCGATAATCGACAGCCAGCCGGTTGAGTTGCTAAATGTTTGATCGACTGAAGTCTGCGTATGGATGGAAGTATGTGCATTAGGGTGTGCTAAAGATGCATGTGAAAAATAAAGTCCCACCCCTAGGAAACCCCTTTTTTTTGAATGGGTCCCCCATTGCATTTCTCAGGGTTTTTAGGGGTCTAATAGAAAATAGTAAAACTTGGAAAATTGTTAAATAAGCAACTGAGTATTATTATTGAAAGCCTATTGAAGAGAAACAAAGTTTCCGATTGAAAAATATTGATTTTCAAGAATTCCGTACCATCTCTACGAAAAATTCGTGTATTCCCATACATATATATTTCAATATTCTGACTTTACTTTTTTTTTAACCACCCTAATGTGCATATGGGTGGACATGTGAGTATTTTTGCCTTGCGAATTGCCGGCTGTTAAGCAGGGATCACACGATTTGTGCATTTGTACACAAAATGCCAAATTTAGATTTGTCCACATTTGCGCATTTGGATAGCGATGTACAAATGATTTGTTTTGCGATCAGACGATTTGGCTGCCAAAGATCCAAATGATTTGGCACACATTTGCGCACAGCAGTAAAGTGACAAATATTGTCCACATTCATTCACACGATTTGACTATTTGGTCATAAATACATTCTTAAACAGCTGATCCAGTGTCAACCATACTTTTGCATCTATGATTTTGTGAGATTTGAAGTGAAATAAACAAAAATAATATGTACGCACAGGTACTCAGAATTTTGAATACACTCTCAAAATCTGGGCTGAAGGTAAAAAACGCGTTTTTCATAGGTTGAAGCATATATTTGCTCGTAACTTTATTTCTGTTTGCCCGATGAAAAATACTTACATATGCCATTTAAGAGAAAACATTTCGTTGTTTACAACCATTTATAAATGGTTAATTTGTCTTCAGAATGGGCACCCTATGTATGTATACTAGTTAACAAAATAGTCGGACAAGTCGTAATTTAAAATGAAAAGTGTTAAAAAAGCGTTATTCAACCAAATTCCGAAATAGGGCGTTTTTCAATCAAACTTTGAAGTAGGGCGTTCTTGAAAAACTTTCAGAGACAGGGCGTTTGCGAACTGGTTGCCGAGATAGGTCGATCTTCCACTCAGCCATCGATATACTCTGTAAGATTCCTTTCAGTGATCGGACTTCTACAACATTGTTGTAGATCTGCCACTTTTTTGAGCACACCTACCACACAAGGTCTGAAATCTACCACATATTGGCGTTTTTGAGTAGTTTTATTTTTGCTCAACATAATTTTCTTAATTTTAAGAGCAAAAATTGTCCAACACTAAACACTAACAACAGGCAGAATGGGAGGACAAAATAAACTGTAAAATAGTAAATTTTCTCAATATTCAATTTTACGACATCAAACATGGTTTTATTGTGTTAAATTGCAAAATATATGATTTATAAAAGGAATTAATAGCGAAAATGATAAAAACCGACGATTTTTGTGAAAGCATTAGCAAATTTCAGTGCATCTCAAATTTCTAAAGCGTTGTTTACATTTACTTGAGAATTGTCAAAATCGGCAAATCCCAAGTAGCATTTCTGGAACGAGCCACGTTTGTTCGCTACATCGTGATGTGATAAAAAAAAAGCTGGAAGGAAACTGTCAAGGAAAAAAATTGCCATAACCAACGCAATTTTTATCAACTTCAATCATGCACTTTATTATACTAAAATTAATTTTGTTTTAGATTCTGATTAAAATGTTTGCAATTTAGGAGAAACCTTGCAGATTTTTTTTTAATTTTTGTACAAAGTTTGATCCAAAACCTGAGATCTACCACATTTTTTTGAAATCTATCAAATTTTTTTAGGTTCTACCACACAAATTTTTTTTAAGTAAGCAAGTATACCTGTGCGTCACCCTTTGAAAAACGCGGTTTTTGACCTTAAGCCCAGATTTTGAGGGTGTATTTAAAATTTTGAGTATGCAGATTTTACTGCTTAGATAGACCTACAACAAGAATGAACCTCGAAAAAAACTATCTACATTTTTTTTTGTCACATAGTGTAATTTAGATCGTCTTTAATAATCTGTATATCGTCGTTTAAAGTACAAAACCGCGTATCAACAAAATGCAAAGCCGCCTATGTGAGGTTGCATAAATTATTATCTATATAGTAAAAACACTCATATTTCAAAATGGTTCTCTTTTTTATAAAGCAATCGCATGTATATTTCAGGACGAATGGATAAGGATTGAGCCAACAGCTTCTGTAAGCAAATTACGCGGGTTTGTACTTTATACGACGATATGCATGTATGTATATGTGTATATCCAGTAAAAACTTCGGAAAGAGATCCGAAAACTGAAAGAAAGGTGAATAGTAAAGTGCCACGAAGGGTTGTGAAACGAATACTGGTTTTCTGAAATTTTTCATTCTGAACTTCAAATATACTTTTTCAAAGTTAATTATACTCAGAAATTAATTATACTTTTAATATGTTCGTCTGCCGGCATAAGAACCTGGGACCTCATGAAAGCTTACAAATAGTCGCATGCTTCTCTGCACACTCAGATACTGTCGAATACGTATAATACGTTTTCAAATGTTCAGTTTGAGCAAATATTTTAAAATTGTTGTTTTCAAATAACGTGATATTTTTCGGTAGTTTTCGGATACGAATATTATATTAAATATTAAAATTTTACCAAAATTGGAGAATACAAGGGTTCACAAGCACGAAATGGCAATACCGCTCAACAATATTTGTATATTTGTCACTGGCATTTGTCATCAAGTGGCAAATCAGATATTTGGTCATTTGCGTAATTTTTATTTGGCTTATGTAGCAGCATTGCGTTCACACGATTTGGCCACCAGGGTTGTTTTTCATTTGCCACAAGAAGGCAAATATTTGGCTTTTCTCATAAATGACAAATGTAATTTAGCGTTCACATGATTTGTCTATGAATTTGACAAATTTTTAGCCAAATGTACAAATCGTGTGATCCCAGCTTTAGACTGTTACCAGCTGCAAGCAAGCAAAATGTGTTGACAAAGTGGCACACTGATTCAGTATATTTATGCATACGTGTCTGTTGTATGTATGTATGGAAGCATACTAAGGTTGCAGTTTCAAAATTTTAACGTGGAGAGACGCAAGCTAAGAGTATTAACTCAAATACTTATTGTGTGAAAATTTATCGGAAACATAAAAAATAATCGGCTCAAATTCAGGCGAAAAAGGCTCTACTAAGGACGACTATTGCCAACATCGGGGTAGAAGGGTTTCTTAGTAGTTCGATATTTTAGCGAAGCAGTGCTTTGAAATTGCTATACCGAAGGATAGCATGCATCTGAGGTTCAGCTTTACAAAGAGGTTTAAAATTAATTTCAGTAATAATAGCATATCCAAAACATATCGCATAAATCAAAACAAGATAACTCATCGACTGGGAAGTGTATCGGGTTGGGTGCACGGGAAAGCATAGGTCTATCATCCGAGCTGAAACATACGCTATCGAAAGAAACGCGGATTTTAGTATCAAGGGAAACTGTCGGAATCATAACATTACAATTTTGGCGGATAGTATATTATTTAAGTCTTATCAGGTAACATCTAAACTGTTGATGGAATGCCCCGACAAGTTCAAAACTCTTAGTCTAACCAATCAAGTTTTGCTGGATTCTGGGATATATTGGTATTGAAGAAATGAGACTGCTGATAAACTGGGGAAGTAAGAAGTGTCAGCACCTTTCGTCAGCTCAGAGCCTTTCTGTGGCAAAGGATAAAAGGCATTCCCCGAGCTTAGGCATAGACCGAGCTTATCCGAGAGCAACTTACGAATTATTGCAGGAATTCTGACAGAACACTGCCGGCTGAACTGTCACCTGACTAAATTGGGAGTTTACTCGCAAGGGTGATGCAGATTTCGCTGGCTGGCTGGCAGGGCTGACATAAAAGGAAAATATATCTTTGAATATGGATGGATAACGATAGCAGTTTTTACAATTCCGAAGGCAATAACGATATTGATGTTGATTATCGATAACGATAACTATAATGAATCGATAAAGAGTAAAAAATAAAATAAAAGTAAAAAAGTAGCTAATAATCATAGTAAGTTGTTATCGATTACGATAATAAAAGCGATAACTAAAACAAAATCGATAGCGCTGCCGATAATAAAATCGGAAAATATATAAAGAGTAATGGCCTTATTCATAAAAAATAAAGTAGGTTTAAAGAGCTTTATAAATTGACGTTTTCATACATTTTTCAATTTATAAACCTTTTATAAGACTACTTTATTTTTTATGAATAAGGCCATAAATATTTTGGCACTAAATAAGATGTAACATGTTTCATGTAACTAGTCTTCTGCTTCTTATGGACATCTTACTTTTGGTGGGTTCATTAGAAATTCAACCGAAAAAAATTACTGGTAACCCTGGTATTGATATAAAATATAAACTCGTGTATGTATGTACACAGCTTGAAGTACTTACGTATGTATGTATGTATGTATTTATATTCGTAAAACTAATGCGAGTGTATTTATATCACAGCACGAATGAAGCAGGAAGCTTAAGCGATAACAACGGACAAGCCGGCAGAGTGTTTTAAAAGAACTGTTAAAAAAATCATAGTAATCTTTTCTAAAAACAAGGTACTAAAGTACCTACATATTGAAATGTTTGTGCCGGCTCTAGCATAGATACACAATAATATGAAAAACGTGAAAATTTTTAGTTTTGGAAAAATGTACCGTGCGTTAGGTTTTACCAGTGTACTAGAAATTGCAATCAAAGCACCTAACGACTGCATAGTTTCAAATAAAATTACAGTTAAAAATAACATTTCACGCCACGTCATCGATTTATGACCTAATTTCTGTCATTTTATTGCATTTTTTTCTTGTGTTTCTTTTTCTCACCCTCCATTCAATGCTTTGCAACACATTGTCAACGCTAATGATGCTTAACGGTGTCAATAGCAAAGCTTAGTTATATCCAGCTTCACCTGCAGTTTTGTGATGATGCCATCCCCATATAATTGCATGCTTGCCCGTTCAATTAGAATGCGATCATCCAACGTAAGTAAACGAGTAAATGTACGAGAAAAGTGTAATGCGATCATCAACGGCGACACACAACTCAGCGACACTGACACAAATTTCTTGCTCAATAAATTTTCCACTTTGCTCGCGAACAAGGTGACGATAACTACATATTTTTGCGCATTTCAATATTAAATAGTTTTTGGTACACAAAAAACATTGATGTAACATGCAACCCACAGGTGTGTTGGAAGTTGCTTTGTTAATTAATAGCATTCATTTGATAGTAGGAGGTGATTTACTACAGGAGATTTAAATCGCTTGAATTTTACTGCCGAGTTAGAGAGTGAAACTTTTTGACTTAGGTTAACTTAAGTACGCGAACGTAAATCATGTAGGTCTTTAATCAGGAGCAGAGTATTGGCTGAATACTGGCCTAGTGCTAAGTATAAGCGATTTTACACGAGAAATCACCTAAATATTATTAAATATCAAACATTAAATTAACAGCACCCCAAAACTGATCAAAACATCGAACTCCTAGTATTTTTTGGACCACTGTATGTACACATGGTAAAATTAGAACCCCCAAAATTACTACCTGCGTTCGCTCCTGCAGTTTATTAATATCTAAGAATATCTTTTTAAAATTGCACTTCGAATAGAAAGCCCATCGGGCTGCCGTAAGGATCTGTATTAGCTCCTATTTTGTTCAATATTTATTTATTAATGATATTACTGATTGCTTTAAATACGGTGTTACAAAATTATTTGCCGATGTACGCTGCTTTTGCTTAGTGGAGCTAATATCTCTGAAATATTTACTAAGTTACAAGATGATTTAAACGAGGTATATCACTGGCTGTGCTTAAACCGACTTATAGAGATCTATAATTGAACCTCATTTCATTTACTGCCAAACCATATTTTTCATAATGAGAAATTATAGAGAAATTTATAAATTGCAGAAACAACAAAACCGAGCTATGAGATTCATTCTTACTAAACGCTATGATTCGCCTATCAGAGAGATGCTATCAAATACTCTGAACTGGCTGAGCTAACCGAAGCAGATAAATGTAACTTGTAATACAAAGGATTAAAATAGCATAATGAATTGCAAAATGACGTTAAATGCAGCAATATGAATGAATTCAAACAAAAATTGTTTCATTTTTGTAGAAACCTTCCAATTTAGTGATACATACGGTAAAACTTAACTCTCTGCGATCTTAGCGTTGATTGCTCGACTTTGACCTTTTCATTGACAAAATATCATTTAAAATCCTCTTAATTTGTAGGAGTCGGACATTTTCACTTCTAAATTTTTGGTGCAGTTCATCAAATATTTTGTTGTTGTCCGTATTTATTACTAAATATTTAATTTCCATATTCACACACATGTATATACAAACTCGTATGTTTACGCAAATATTTAATTGCTTCATCGTGGGTGCCAACTAAATCAATAAACATTCATTGATCACAGTGGCAGCATAGGCGACTGCATTGCTGCAAATTGGCATGTGGCAGGCAAGTGCGGAAATATTTGCATATGAATACTACATACATACATACATAAATAATTACTAAGTTTATTAATATGTATGTAATGCATTTACACAAACATAAGAATTTGTATAGGAGCCATATATCTACATCCACATTTGCAAATTTATAACTACTTTGGTATGGACCTTAGCCCATCTGCCTCAGTGTCAATGTGATTTTGTGTGCATTATTACATTATAGTCAAATTCAAATGTGTTGTAGGACGAAATTGCTTGCTGCAACAATGTTGTATACCAAAGAATGTATAGATAGAGATTAGTTGTTGTTGTAAGAGATAATGAGTTTCTTAGTACGTGACCAGAGTGCTCCTGCTTACACTCGTAACATACATACATACATACATACATACAGGGAAGTCAATTTGGAATAGCTTTCTACTCCCGGGCCAACTATGGCAACTTCCTACAAATCCATTCTTGCATATATATGCACATATATTCTACAAGTATGTACGAACGCTTATCAATTAGTTCAGATGCAATTTCGGACATAACTGCGTATGTATTAAGGATGATAACTTGTCGACCTTTTCCGATCCCGGGATTTTCGGGATGGCGTTGTCACAATCCCGGGATTAGTCCCGCGATTTAAATATTCATTACTTTTCAACAACTTGAATCGAAAAAATTGCTTCTATATTGTTTGAGAAGCTCTCCAAACATGAAATAAATAAATAAATGGGTTTGAAACCTACTTTTTTATTTAAAGTGGCGTTTTTACTTTTTCCCTCTGACCGCAGGATGTATTTTGAAGGACTTTGTAATTTCAAAGAAATTATTAATTCCAAAAATTATTAAAAAAAATTCAGTGCAATGTAGAATAAAAATATGGGTAACAAATGCGGTAGGAAATTTCTTTAGAATTTAAAAAATTTAAATTTTTTGGACTCACAAGGACGAATAAATAATTTTTAAGCTGACAAAGTTAGAAGAACGAAGTTCGAAGATGTTATGGAGCTTGTGTGAGCCCTTAACATATAATTTTTTGCAAAAAACAAATACTGCAAAATTTCAAGGAAAAAATTTTAAAATTACATTTTCAATATTTACCAGCCCTTCTGCAATAGAAACTTGAATCAGTTTAAATTCTACAGGATTTCCTCATTAATTTTATACCCACACTTCTCTCTAAGCACATTTCTCTGAATTTGTTAAATAATTTTTGGATTACCGACGTCTAAACGACGACTAAAAACGCAATTTTACTATATTTTACCTATGGTTTCGCGAATATGTTGATATTTGTGTTTAAAATTTACTATTGCGCGGTGTTATATGTATAATAAGCTACACATTTATAAAAAAATATTAATTATTGAATAAAAAAAGAAATATAGCCAATACTGGGCAAGAAAATTACAAATCCCCAAAATCCCGGGATTACTTGCCAAGAATCCCGGGATTTTCGAGACCTTAAAAAGTCTGGGATCCCGGGATCCTGGGATTAACATTCCTACTATGTATGTATTTATGCATTCAATATTTGCATAGGCATTTAACATTTCGTCAATGCTTCCAATTCAAGCGATTGACTGTCCGTCATAACCACAGATAAATATATACAGTGACTCAAACAATTGATCACGTGTTGTTTTTTTTGTAATATTCCTAATATTTTTACAGCTAAATTTTTTTTGTTATTTTTCTATAAAAATATTGTCTAAGCTTTAACCAAAGCCGTGTAAATCACTGTTTCAAACTTTATACAAACTTAAGGAAATTTCAACAAATTTTCATCAAAATTTTAAACGGCTAAAAAATCGCGTTGATTTTTGAAAAAAAAAAATTTAGGCTACTTTTTCGGATTTTTTAATATAAGAGCGCGATTTAAAAAAAAATGCCTACTTATATGAAAAACGTGCAAAAATCCGTCACCGAAAAAAAAAACATTCTCAAGAATCAACGCGATTTTTTAGCCGTTTGAGACTTGCACTTCATTAGACTAAAATTGTATTGGCTATAAAACTGCATACCCAAAAGTTTTCTAAAAATTCAGAATAAAAGGTTGAAATTTTGATGAAAATTAAAGTTTAAAACTATGATTTACATACATGGTTTTGTTTAAACCTTAGACGATATTTTTATATAAAAATAACAAACAAAAATTTTGCTCGAAAAACATTACCAATATTTGAAGAAAATCAACACGTGGACTTTTGTTTGAGTCACTGTATATGCATGTCCATATGTAAGTCAATTGCATTTTCACTATATTGTATCTGCTTATGTAATGCATGTATATGCAGTTACACACATACATATGTATGTATATGTAGCTGTGGTGTTTTATTGACTTTGGTGCACTAATTGATGTGCACCCATTGATGTGGGACTCAGTACAATCTCTGGTTTTGTGTTTGCCATTTGGCGCGGAACCAAATATCTTAGCCACATATTCATACACACTTACATACATACAAATACATATCTAAGCAGTAGCAAACTTATAGCTGCATATGATAAACGATTGACCGTGTAAATGTTTTAGTAAATGGATAATGTGAAATTTACTTGATTGTAAGATAAATATTAGCTAATTTACGTACATAAATATGTTTGCGTTCATGTGCTATATGGGAGTGAAAAATATATATAGCAAATACCCTAAAAACTCTAAGAGCTGCGATTTTTGTTCTAACTTTTAGATCTCCCAAAATGGATAACGCAACTTAAAATATCTTAATTATTTTCGCATGGCTGCATTATTGACCCAATTGGTATTAAATTACTGATAAAATTTTAATAAATATCTCAGAAAATAAAAGAAATATCCAAACGCTGATTACACCAATCGAAAGATGTTAATTTAAAATATATAATTGCATCTATAACTAAGAATTTACAAAATGGCGCTTACGACAATATTTTACCCAGGCGACGACATTAGCGCTCTATACTTATGTACATACATATCTACACTAAACCTGCCTTAACAACGTCTGAGCATGAAGTAATCCAATTTGACATTGATTCGCAGCTTTAAGTGGAAGTGAAGTCACCATTTTGGCCCATTAGTGTCAACATTGTCACAACTGTTGCTTTTCACAGTGACAAGTCTTTATATTGCGAACAACAATACATACATATGTACATTAGTGCATGTACATATGTATGTAGGTGTTAATGTGCGCGTCTAGAGCTCACAAGCAAGGAATAAATAAAAGAATAAAATAATGGAATTAACGACGTCATTTATTTAGTGTAAAAGTAAGCATAATAATACTATCAGAAAATATATATACAAATTATTTATGTACATACACATTTGATGAAGTACTCGCATGGCTATTGTCGCGACTGCCAACAGTTAACATCATTAACACAAAATTATTACCATTTTTTCCACACCTCAAGAGCAACAAATTTGTCTCAGCTGTCTTGTAGGTTGTCAGATTTGGCTGCGACTTAGCGTGTGTACATTTGAATCAAAGAATGTGTGTAATTAGAGGGCCGCAGCTCTCTTTAATGCGTTCTTAGAAGAGCTTTTAATTAACTTTCCGTTTTTGTCAAGATTTTTTTTGTTCTCTTCTCTTAGACGTTTTTTTTTCTTTGACTGTGCAAATGTCAACACTTGAACGCCCCCTACTCATAAATAAACAGCAGCATGTGCGGACTGTGGCGAGCTGTCAAAATTGAGCACTCAATGTTTTACTAAGCCATTATTATTATTATTTTTTTTATTTTATTTTTTTGAGAAGAGCTCTTTTTACCTATTACTTACTATGGGAATTTTATTTCTTGGCTGTTGCGAAGAAAAAAATTTTATGAAATGATTAGCAGACAAGAAACAACTTCATTCGGGGCAGAGTTTGGATACAAAAGTTGAAGTGGTCAGCTAGCTCCCAAATTGTACCTCTACCTCGGTTAGTTCTCTTATTCTAATGGCATAAAATCATCTTCAGACCCGATATGATTTATATTGACATATGTATGTAGATACAGATCTTAGGATGACACCCCCGTGGGCCTGGTAGCTGACTGGTAGTAGTTGGCTGGACGGAGGATACACCCGTAGATCGGATAGGGCACCTTTCCGGCGGTTCTCGAACAGATGGTCTCCTGCTGTTTAAATTAACCGAAGTTCTGGCCATCTCCACTCGCATAATTTTACTTAACTCACACTCGCCTACGCTTTCTGCCTTTTTTATTGTTTCTATGAAAAATACCGGTAAAACCCTGGCCAAAACGCATATCAATAACATACATAATATACAATAACAATACATACACAATACATAATAAGTACAGCACCAATGATTTCCAAAATAAATTTTCTTCTTGAGCAGGTTACCTTTAATGTGCCTCTCAGAACTCTTCGCTCTCACATCCCCTTTTACGTTCCTGCAGTTAAGACTAACTACTCATCTTTTGCGCCTATTTTTCGAGGCCTTGTGGAATTTAACAATATCTCAAAGTGCTTAGATATCGACTTTTCGCTTCCAAGAAGTCTTTTTAAATCATCTCTTGAAACCTATTTTGGTAATTGTACATATACTAGTCACCGCTAATACTTTAAGCCTACTTCTAGTCTGTAAGATTGTAAGTCATAGACTAAATAACGATGAAATATGAAATATAAAGTGGACGTAGAGCGCCTGACACCTGTCAGCAGAGTGGGAAGCATTCGAAAAGGCAACTCAGAGTCGCATTCGCTTCATGTTAATTTCGCATGTTAGTATGACCGCAACATCTTTTCCAACTCTCAGCCCAATAACACCGTCATCGCACTTCAATCCATCACATATGCAGATCTTTAGCTGCCTCGAGAGACCCGTGCTACCCTGATGCAACTAAGATCGAGATACTGTAGTAGGCTAAGCTCTTATTCACTCAGACTCGACAGCAACATATTAACTACACCGTCTTGCGAAAGCATTGCACACATATCAACCGCCTCTACGCATGCTGCTATTAATCCACTCAGTTAAGATGCTTTTTCTTTTCTTTCCCGGTTGAAAGGGCGCGTTCACTGAGTCTGCCCTTACTTGCTCTTGGTGACAACGATTGATTGCCGATTTAGGTAGGGCTTGTTAGTGCCGCAGCAGCAACAACAAGAGGCTTATATAAGGCCAGATTTATCGTTGTTATTGATGGCTTCCAAATACTTTGATTTTTAGAACCCTGGGCAATAATACTTGCATTTTGTCCTTTTTTCCTTTGCCTGCCGATGGGCGACCACTGTTAAAAAAAAAAAGCTTTTTTTGATTTAGAAATTAGCCAGGTCCTACGGAGTGGCAGTACGCACCTCGAACCACTCATGTAAAGCTGCTGCACAACTACATATGTAGGTATTTTAAAAAAATTTTGCTGACAAATTTGTGCCCTGCAGAAAAAATTATCAATTGATTAAAATAACCAACTTCTCGTTAGCTTTTTTTGCGGGATTTCGACAAATAACTAACTTTTAATTAGCTATGACAAAACTAACTTTAAGTTAGTTGTAAAGTCGTGCAGGAGTCATGCAAACGTTATCGGGAGTTCCGTTTTCTTTACAAGTTTCTGTTTAAATATCCTCATACAAAAATTAATTTCAATACAATTTTTTTTGCACTTCTCAGATTCTTTTTCGTATTCAGGACAACTAAAATAAAGGTCGAAATTTTATATATGTAATCATTTTGATGTTATGTCTGATCGAATTCAAATATGAGACCACCTACAAAAGAACGTGTAAACAAATAAGCAAATATGTGATGCTAAATAAAATAAGTAAATACATAAAAGTTTAAAAAATCTTTTCGTTTTATTGATAGTTTATGTCCAAAAGTAGTTAGCTGCAAGTTAGTTGAAATCTAATGCAGAGGAAACCAGTTCTCCATATTTTGCGGCCATCGCCCTTCAAATGTAGTTAGTTACGGCCAAAGGAAATAGTTAATAAATAGTTACCATTAGTCGACTGCTAGTTAGCTACAAACTAGTCCCATTTCCTGCAGGCTGTAGCCTACTTGTTGCCAAACCTATTGAGCTCAGAAGATATTTAATCTCGCTAGCACATTCAAATGTCTTCCTTGGCATCTAATTTGGTCGGTAATATCGTTTTATATTTTTGAGTTTCTGCTTGCAAACGATCAACGATCGTCAAACACTAAACCTGCTTTAGTGATAGTTACTCACCATTTTCAGTTTATAAATAGGCACTTACTGCTTGCTGCCACTTAAAGTATAATGAAACTGATCATCCTATAAAGTTGAAGAAATTGACGATCGAAATCACGACGTGCAATGACTACAATATAACCTCAGGCATACTTTTTGAGAAGCGGCGGTTAGCTACAATTACCCATATCGATACTACTTAGGGCAGGTAATGCAGAGAGACAGACAGTTTTTTTGTTAATTTTGCTGGTATAAAAATATATATACACACATTTATATACATTCACACGTTTGCAGCCATATTAGTGCGATCTGTTTATATACAAAAGCGTGTTGAGCAGCGCGCCACCTTCCATGCTATTTTCTAGATAAGTTTGTGTCTAACTGTAGATATTTGTTATTGTCTGCAATGTTTAAGCCTGTTTTTTGGAGTAAACATATCACCGCTACCTACTTAGCTCACCCACTTCAACGGCGATCAATTGAAGATCGGTTTAAATGTCTCATGCAACTCGCCGCGCGCGATATTGTTGCTTCATTCATTGTTATCGATTTTATTTCGTTTTTGATATTTTTATATTATTTAGGTATGTATATACGTAGTTGTGTTGCTCTTTTACTGTGCCAGTTTTCATTTTTTGCTTGAAGCACCGATCGTGCCCACTGATCGCGCATTTATCGATCGCATCACTTAATTTTTGGAGCGTGACATGCTGCGGCCGTTTTTTCGCCTTTTATGCTGTATTTATGTGTTTATTTTGCTAAGCTGTCAGCATGTAACATTGGCTTTTTAACTCTTTTTAGTTTTTTTTTTTGCTCTTTTTCGGTATTAATATTTTTTATTTTTTGGCGATTTCAGAGCTCTTTATATTTTTAATTCATAAAAAAACGCACCGGTAAAATTACAAAAAAAAAGCTGAGTATGAAAAAATTACATTTCATGACTGAAAAATAAAAACAAATACATAAATACATGTACTTTCATAGGCAATAAATAAAATTTCAAGCGATGCACAGTGTTTCCCTTTCGTATAAAATGTGGGCAAAAGTAGAATTATGAACGCATTTAAATCAAAATTAGTTTCTTAGCGAATTTGAGGACGCTAAATTCAAAAATAAAAAGAGTTCAAAAATGCAATATGGTTTTTTTTTGGTAACTTTCAGACCGTCACTGTAAATGCAGTTTGAAGTTGAAACTTTGTGATCTTGTGGCATTTACGTACGTACAGTTTTTTCGATTTTCAAAAATGTGTCAAATTATAGGGCTTGGGCTATAGATGTGCTAAGTTTTTGAGAAGGATTGCCACCTGTTAAAAAATTTAATTCAAATTCATTGATAATTAAATTAAATTATCAATGTTGTGTGTCAACCGAAATGGTTTTAAAAATTCTTTGTTCAGAAACTACACATAGGAGGGTTGCCACTTGTTTAAAGAGTCAAATTCAGCTGGTCTGCGTGGCCATCGTAGGAGCTATGCGCTTCTTTCCAACGGATGACTTTGCTGTCATTACCTGCATTCCTTCCCTGTATATTCTGATTGAAAAAGAGGCCTGCTGGAGTGCCCTACGTCTGCTCAATACTATTAGCATGAAAAGTAGAGATCTTCTGGGTCAGGCGGAAGTCTTCCGAATCGAAGTCTGTGTTCGGGAATGTGTTTATAGAAGAAAAATGGGGGTCAGAAATAATGTTATGGCTGATAGTTAGGCAGCACAAAAGGCCTTAGACTATTTTAAAATGGCATCAAGGCTTTTGCACAGCTGTAAAACTCTTTTGAACAACCTGGTAGCCAACAACATCGTATTGCTGTGGTGGGTTCCAGGACCCGAAGGATTTGAAGGCAACGAAAGGGCGGACTGCCTCGCAAAACGTGGAGCCCAAACGCGCTGGTATGGTCCCAACCCTTTCTGCGGATACACTGCAAAAATATTTTGGAGCTAGGAAAAATATCAGACTGATGCCCACTGGCGGAAGTCAAAAATAATGCGACAATCAAATAGATTTATAACTGATGTATTGGGGAAGCTTTCTCGTCACCCCTAGTCAAATTTGGTTTGGAGACAAACCGGTTTCATTCAACAATACATCATACTCTTACCCTGTCGGAAACACCAACAACAAAAATGAGAAGGATCATAATTCTTTCCAAAGCATATTCGCAATCAATCTCCATCCATTACAATTAGGGTTTATCACAATAGATCTTCTTAGGTCGCAGCGCGGGTATTCCCGACGTATTAATAATAATAGAAAGCCAAATTAATATGTTTATGCAACATGATCTGAAAAAAATATTAATACATTTACACAAAGCCCATTGTTTCAGAAAATGCGAACAACTTAAGGTTTTTATTTTTTCCTCCGAAAGCTAAAGGACTTTTTTTTAAACAAACAACATTAAAAATTACCTTTTTATTTATAAAATGGAATATTTATTTTTTTTTAATACCATAGAGCCACTATTTGTTTAATTTTTTCAAATTTTTTATATTTTGATATTTTTTACTATATCTACATATATATGTATGAAAATATAAACACACCAAAAATTGTATTTCACAAAATGAAGAGCCTGAAGAGTCTACGCTACTAATGCTTCAATAAAAATTCTTAGTATTAAATTTACTAATTTAGCGTTTTCCATATTGTTTGTTTAAAAAGGAAATAATATTTTAATTCTTTTTAGTGAATAAATTAGCACGAATTTTTCTAGTTTTTCCCACTAAGGAGGCACTGTGCCGACGCTGCTTTATTTGGATAAAAGTCGTGATATGCCTGATAGTATTTTTTTATTTTTTACTTTTTTTTCAATTATCTTTGTTGCTACTCTCCAATTTTGCTGCTTCTTTTATAAATTCTTTTTCTCTTTTGCATGTTGACATAGTTTATATTTGTACATTTTTTTCTTTATACATAGTGCTGAGCTTATTAATTTTTTTATTTTTACAATTTTTTGTTTATTAAAAAATTATCGCAAAAATCTGACCCAAATCTGCTACAAAGCAATAAACAATGTAGCAATAATTCTTAGTACTCATTTTTAATTTGCTAGATTTAATTTTTTTATGACTATTGTCTCAATGTATGTATGCACATACACATGCAAGTATGCGTGTATGTTTAGCAAGCCAGTCAATTTTTCAATTAAATTGCGTCGGCGGAGAAGTCCAACAATTTAGCATAGTTTATTAGTTGTTGGTGTTGCATTTGCGAAACATTTACAAATCTTGTATAGAACTAGTATGTATGTATATATGCACATATGAATGTATGTATGTGTTATGTGCATACATGCGTATGTAAATGTGTTTAAATTCCTATTTTGTCTTAATTGACATATAATTTGCATACAGTTTTGAAGCTTAGCATATCTGAGTGGGTTCCTATCATCAGCTCATCTCACAATATTTTCGTGTAACATGTTTAAGAACTCGGTCATTTGAGACATTGTAATTTTTGAAATGAAATCTTCTTTATACACAAAAAAAAATCAGGGGTGCGTGCTCCTTTTAAATGGCTTGACCGATTCATATGAAATTTTGTTTATGTCCTTCTTGTGAAACCTGGAAGGGTATAGGCTATAGTCGGTTTCCTTAAATGACGCGACTCAAATTTACTAAGCAACCAGCACACTGTAAACGAAACGTTCTTTTTTCCTCGCTTAGAAGACGGTCTTACCCTGGTTGGCAAAGGAATCTCAACATATCCAAAGGCTGTAAATGGCCATGGTGTATGAATCCCTGGAACCAAGAGGTTGAATGCAATAAGTCTAAATTAAGCCAATTAAGACACACTGACTTGGTTAGAAAAGGAACATGACATTCGTGGGTGACGACTATCGACTGTCCTTTCTTGCGTACGTCAACATTGCGCTCCTACCTGACGAATGTTCGCCTGACGACTAGATAGAAGCATTAGGCCTCAGGTGTACGAACTTTACTTCAAGCTTAGGAGCAATAAGCTACCGGCTAGCTCTGCTGGAAGGTGGCCGTGAAATAGGCAAGGATTTGCCGTTGCGTTGATCTCCACGTAGGACACCGGTATAGTTCAGCTGGAATCTACTTCAAGTACCTGGACGGAGCTCTCTTCCTAGCTCGTGATGTTATAAGAGCCCCAAGTAAGCACGACTATATCCAACAATGACCTTCAGGCAGATTAAACCCCTAAACCTCGAGATATGTATATATAGACAAATGTTTTCTAATATGTCTATCAACACTGACCAACATATAAATATGCATATCCTTTTACATATGCATATGAATCCGAATATACTCTTTTCGAACAAGGGACTTCTCATAAAGAACTTCTTCTCAATTTACTGCAGCATTACATACAGTTGGCACCTTTTTTTATGTTTGCTTATTTCCCATTACTTCCTGATAGCTTTTATTTAGTAGCTTACAGATTTTTTTTGTTGTTGTTATGAATGTAAAATGCAATTCCTTCATGCGGCCACCTTTGCATTCAACTGCTGTTTATATCTTTATGAAGTTTTGTTAAGTACAGCGTTAAAATTTATTATCGTACTTCCCCAATGGGTATTTACGTGCATTAGCTGTTTTCTCGGCAGTAACTTACTTTATAACCATTTTTTAATCTTAAAAATAGCAGGTATGTTAAGAATACGCTATGTATGTCCATACATAAATGCTACCCTCGAACCATAAAACAGTAATTCATAATTTGCTGCAACTATGTATAATTTATGGCAGGAATACTAAAACAAATACCAAAACCATTCCAGCATTAATGTATAAATAAGCTGCGCTTGAATGATTGTTAGAAGATAATGACGAGAAAATTGCATACGATACTAAGTAGGGCAGAATAAGATGTGTATGTAGTATGAAAGATGGTTAATACTTGAACAATTTTGTGAACGAAGCTTTAGAAATGCGTTAGACATAACTTGTGTTCACTAGTAAGTTGTAGGAATGTAAGGAGTTGTACATGAGGGCGGGTCTTAGTAGGCAAAAAAACGGCAGACCGTTAGTGGAATTTTCACCGCATTTAACTTATTGGGCTTTTAAAGACGTTCGACTATATACATCTAAACAAAGCATCAAATAAGATTATCTAATTTTATAAAATCCCTTTAGCGTATTTCAATTTGAGAGAAAATATCGCAGAAAAAATCGCTCGAGACGTCAAAAAGGATTATTATTCTACAAATGATGGAACACAACTCCCTTTCTGTTATGCAATTCTTAAATTCTTGATTGTTTCACTATGCTGTAGCCGTTCATTATTTCACAATACAGGCTTTGAAGTCATTCGGATAGGGTCATCGGTCTTTGATCATGATTGCTTGCGTAGCTTACTCACGTATTCAATCCAGTTTTCTTCGCCCGTAATGTCTCGCTTCAAAAATGGTTCGTTTTCATTGCGTTTCAGCAGCGTTTCACTGATGGCATTTCGGTCAATCAAAACTTACATTTATTGCGTTAATTCATGTGGCACCTAAACGTCGAGCTTCTTATAGGCCTGCTCTCTTTAGATGATTCCAACTTGTCATGTTGTTGATGCTTAATTCCCCAACTATTTCCTGACAGCTTGCATGCCGATCTTTCTCCCCCATTTGCGTTATTTCATCCACTTTTACAGTGACTGGCCGACCATAGCGATTTACATATCTATTCAACATCAAAATTTCTGGAACGGAGTAGAGCAAACCACTCCTGGATGCGGCATGTATTTGCAGCGTTTTCAAACTTTTTTATAGTAAGACATAGCGTATTTCTGCAGATATTTCACACACTTTCAAATCAATATAACTCTTTGTCTTCCCTAAGAATATAGCATGAAAAGTCGCCCTTCAAACGCACGTCAGTTTTACGCATTTGTATTAGTGTTGCCAGATGTATGAACATCAGCGCCGCATAGTGACAAAATTCCCTGAGAATTTTCATATGACTCCATATTGAGCATAATTCAGCTGCAAGAAAAAGAATTCAGCGCAAGAAATTTCTTAACATTTACTTATTTTGCGCTGACTTAAAATTTATTATTGCTATTCAGCTTTAGTAAATATTTAATAGCAGCCAAAATTCATTAATATTTCTACATTTTACATTCTTTTCTAAGTTTTTTTAGCACAATTCATAAAATTCAGTTCAACATAATTTTTCCCATATTTCGGTTTTTTATATTTAGGTCAATTTCGCACAACGCAACAAGCTTGGTTAACCAGTTAAAATTTCAGCTTCATAAAATTTCTTTCAGATATATTTTTTTAGGTTTTTTTCAGCGCAGCTCAGTTTAAAAAGTTATTAAATTCTGCTATATTTTTAATTCAGCACTAAAAATTTAATCATACACAATTCAGCTGCAAATCAGCTTAGCTAAATATTTAGTTTTAATAGCAATTTATTGGCACTTCTCTTTTTTGATATTTGATTTCAGCTACTCTTTTACGTGTTTTTAAGGGCATTTTAACTTCAAAAAAATAAATTCAGCGATTTTTTTTTTTAATTCAGCGCGAAAACTTTTTTTGATATTCACTTATTTTTTAGTTGTGTGAAATTCATTCACGTTATTCAGCTCAAATTCAGCTAACTCAGCTTTAATAAATAATTCAACTACAATTTTTCGAATTTTTCCGTTTTTTATATTTAGGTCAATTCTTGTTAATGCAGTTTAATTTATATTACTAGTTGAAAAATTAAGAAAAAGCAACAGCTTTAAATATAAGATGCATTAAGGGTAATGAGGCTCTAAAAGTTTACCTGTTTCACATTTTGTAAAAAAATATCCTCTAAAAAAATTTATTCTTAAAAAATATGTCGCTATTTATTAAATACATTTTTAAATCTCCACATTTATCATAATACAATATATTCGCACAATTCAGCTTCTAGGAAATTAATTCAGCAGCTTCTTACTTACATTCAACTGGATTTTTTTCTTTAATTCACTTGTTTTGCATTTTCAGCCTTACTACATAAACATCACTCTCATTATTAGTTATCGAAATGTCCCCATTTGTTTCTTGATCAACTCTGCTTAGCAGAATTTTACTTTCGAGTATATCACTTGCCTTATACTGATACACTTGGTCTGCACGGACCACCCTAATATGGTATGAGCATGCTTTTGTTACGCACTCTATACCTTAGTTAAGCGCATTTGCGAATTTGATTAATTGCCGCAACATTTCTGTTGTTGCTGCTGCTTCGTTGATTGGCGTTGCAAGCAAATCGATGAGCAGCCAATGAGCCAAAGCGAATTGCAACATGAAACGAAATTGATTTACGCGTGAACATTTCAATACAAACAAGCAAACTAGAGAAACAGCAAGGCAATACCGTTACTATCAAGAAGTAAAGGTGGCCTCGACGGAAAGCGAGGTAAAATGTAGGAAGGGAATAGAAGTAGTGCGGAAAACTATGTATGTATGTAAAAAGCTAAAGTAGTTTGTGAATACTGTGTTGCACGGAAATTGGCGCATAAATCACAGCTAGCGGGCGAATAAAAAATTATCAAAAAAAAAAACAATGCGGTTTAAGTGAATGGTTTGAAATTTTTTTCTACAAAAATGTAAGCCGTTGCAGCAGTAAAAGCAATTTGTCAGCCCAAAAATTGGCTAAGACGCAGGCTAGGTTTTAGCTGTGCTTAGTTTGACCGAATGCTTAGTTGGCTGGCCATATGGCTTGTAATGCTGCGATTAGCTGGAGATAATCTGAGTTTTTTTCCTGCAAACGTATGTGCCGGAAAAATTGAATGCAAACGCAGCATTTTCCGCTAATCCACCGCGGGTGGTTATCAACAAATCAAAAGCAGCAGCGCATGAAAGCTTTGAAGCAAATAGGATTTTCCGCACAAGTTTCAAGCCAAAAAAAAAGAGAAGCATTTCATAAATAAATCAAGCTAGCTTAAATGGCCCAAAGGTTAGACGGCTCTAGTGTACATATCTACCTGCACACACATATCCATTGTAATTCTATTTGCAAGCCAATGGCCTGGACCTACATACATACATATCTAAGCGCATTCAAACCTCAATGCTCATGTTCATACGCTTGTCCATTTTGATAGGCTCGCTTCATAGGAAGCACACACATAAGTACGTCTGTATGTATGTATGTAATTATCTTAATGCGCTTAATCGCAGCCATAAATCCTTTGCCATAACAGCTGCCACCAGCGCCACCGACGCTGCTAGCGCCGCGGTAAGTACAAAATGTGGAGCTGTTGTGCGCGCATGCGCAACTTTACTGTCAGCGCTAGATAATGTCAAACTGCTACATTTGAGCTAGTTTGTTTCCATATGTACATGCTTACTTACATGCATACATATACATATAGACACATATGCACTTATTAATATAGCCGACGCTTATTAGACGCATTGTTGGCATTTATAGGACACTAAGGCGGCTAAGACAGATTGTTGGCAACTGATATTCGACTAAAGTTGAAATCTCCAAAATGCTGACTGACAGCGCAACAAGGCAAACGGCAACATGACATGGAAAATTATATATGTACTTACAATATTATACGACACAAACTATTAACCAGTAATAACAACAATGTGAACAACAATTCAGATGACTTTGATCTAACTGGCGATTGTGAATTTACTAGCGCTTTGCTAGATCTAAAATAGCGATAAGCCAGCGGGCTGCGTTTGCATCTAAGGCGCGTGCTTAACTCATTCGCACATACATATGCACACACACATGAGAGCATACAAATAAAACATACATATTACGACGAGCTTGTTGCGCTGGGAGCGTAGAAAATGCAAAAAAAAATAAAAAATTTAAAAATAAAACACAATTTATTGTGATTATTTTTAAATGGCCATAAATTTAGTTTCTGCCATAAATCAGCGACTATGCATTGTGCGAGTGTGTTGATTTAATGGCGCTTTGACGCTCCAATGCAGCACTGTGCTTGTCAGTTAAAGCGTTATGAAAAGTACACGGTGAGAAATTATGCTACGAAACAGTAAAGAAAAATATTATTTCTTGTATTAAAAATTATCCGAGTTTTTTTACACATACATGCTTCTCCATAAAATTCAGCGCGAATAAGCGCTATTCAGCTCCACTTAATCAATTCAGCTGCCCTCAACTAAATTCGGCGTTGAAAATTTTTTACTATACATGCTTTTACTACAACTTGAAGCACGTTAACCTAATTCAGCTCGGTTTCCCAATTATATTAAGGATTTTAAAATATTTGTTTCTTAAATTCGTATAAAAATTAGAACCGAATTTTTTTATGTATATAAATTTTTTTGCGTAGAATATTAACGTCTATCCACGCCAAATTAAATTGGATGAGACTAAGCATAATTCAGCTCCAATTATGTAAATTCAGCCGCGTTCGACTAAATTCAGCGCTAAATTTGATTTACTGTGCTTGTGTTTTGCCGAACTTTGTAACATGATTAACATGATTCAGCTTAATTCAAAATTCATTCAACCATATTTCAGACATCCAAATATTTTTTACTTACTATCTTAAAAATATTTTTTACTTACTATCTATATCAGCTAAAAGCATAACTAATTACTTTTATATAGTAATTTCTTTAGTTCTTAGAGTAGTGATTCTAAATATTTATGTATGTCTTCAGATGCTCTTATAAATCATATCGAGTGTAATTCAGCGCTATTCAGCTCACCAAAGTGAAGGTATAAAGCCTTAAACTCTATTCAGCGCTAAGAATTATTCGCTTTTTATCTCTTTTAAAATAATTATAAAAAACTGAGTTCCACAAATTTTATTTTGACAGTAGAAAACTCAATTCAGCATTGAAAGCTGTTTGTTTTGTATTGTCTTATAGCAATATTTGCCGCGACATTTTACTCATACAGCCATGTTTCAGATTTTTAAAGCATTTTTTTATTTAATAACTTGTAAGTAGGTACATATATGTGTGTATGTATTCCCCTTGATCAAAAATGTACTTAAGTGAGCACTTCTTTATTGTATTATTTTAAAACATGTGCTTAGTTATCTTTATAAACATGATTAACTGTAGTTCAGCACTATTCCGCTCAACAAAATTAAATTTAGCGGCGTAAAATTTAATTCAGCACCTTAAATTATATCGCTTAAATCTTTTTTATATCAAATTTACAAAATTTCGGCTCCTTTAAATTTAATTCCGCAGCTTTAATCTAAATTCAGCGCTACAAATTGTTTCTTGAACATACTTCTTATAGCAATTTATAACAAATTAGGGTAATTTATCGCAATTTTCTACTTTTTCAGCATGTATTTATTTACCATAAAAACATTATTCTATACAGTCAGTCAAGTTCATTATGTTATTCAGCATTATTCATTATTGGGCTTGTACAGCGTATAAAGACAGTCAGCACAATTATAGTAAATTTGCTAAAAAAAAAAGTACACTTCTGATAATTTTAAACGGCTAAAAAGAGATTCGGCAATTCAGCACGTATTCAGCAAAATAGAAAAATAGAACAAATTGGCATTTTTGATACTGTTACCAACTTATGCTATTAACAACTCAGCACAAATTCAGCTAGAATAATTTCATTTAGCTTACTTAAAAAATAAATAAAACAGAAAATCGTTAGGCCCCAACACGACTATTAGCTTAAAAAATTGGTTATTAGCAGTACCACTTAAATTCAGCTATCAAATGTACATATAACGAATAATAGAAAACATTTCCATTTCCAGATGCATTTGTAAAATTTGACATAAGCAATTCAGCATAATTTTGTTACATATACACATATTGAATGAATATTTTTTTTTTATTTTTAATAAGTATTTTCTGTGTAAATCCAGTAAGAATTTTTTAACAAAATTGTGCTGAATTACTTATGTCAACTTTTTCAAATTCATCTAGAAATGAAAATTTTTCTAGCGCCAAATAGGAAGGGGAAGATAGAATAAAATTTCTTCAGTGCATTTAGGAAGACACAATAGCGCTTTTGAATGCTCGCCAAGGCTCTACCTCATTGCTGTAAAATATTCAATCAATCCCAACCTCACTCACTCACATTCGAGTGACAGCTATTAATTCCACTGTCTATCCATATAAGCGACTTAATCTATTGCTTTTTCATGCATACCCGTACATACGGATTACCTGTCCATCTGTCGGACAGTCTGTCGCGCTGTCTGCACCTCAGGCAACTGGGTAATATCTTTTTAGCGCCTCATAAATTTTCAACAAGCGCCAGCAAAGTGCCAATAGCAATTAGATTGCAAAATAAACTAACATAGTTATATATGTACATATGTGTGTACACACGTATGTATTTTATGTAGCGGTATTTTTTGCCATTGTATGCAAATATCAAAGTTGTACTTTTCATTAGCGATTTATCAGTCAAGCTTCCACAAATGTATTTACATGTAAACGTGCTTACATATTTAAGCGCAAATATTGGTTGATGTTTTTCATTTAATTAAATTTGAATTCATAATATCTATTATCTTTCCCGTTGATTTGCGTACTCAGCGGAATTCAGCAATTCAGCTACCTTGCTATCGGGCAAAACTATGCTATTTTCTTACTTTTTGTAAAAATATATTTCAACCGCCTTTTGGGCTGTAAGCGCCCATCCAGCACATATATAGTTGTTTTTGTTATTTTATGGCCTTATAACAATTATATTCAACAATTTTTATTGAGCTTGAGGCCGTTTTTAATGAAAAACTTATTGTGAAAAACCAATACCAATACCAACACCACATTTCCTCATCAGCCTTCTTTCAGTAGGACTCGAACCGACGATCCCACTGACTCATCCAGTTGCCTATGCACTGTACCAAGTTCGCCTCGTTAATTCTTGTTGCTTATTTCCACTATTTCAGTTGTTAAGCCAACTACAATCAAGCGCAGCTATTCCGCTGCAATTCACACTTGATCATGTGGTTGTTGGTTTTTTTGTTAATATTTCTATTATTAGAATGTTTAACTTTTAGGTGTGCTCGTCCTTAAAATATTTGTTTTTGTTATTTTATGGCCTTATAACAATTACATTCAACAATTTTTATTGAGCTTGAGGCCATATTTAATGAAAAACTTATTGTGGGATCGTCGGTACGAATCCTACTGAAAGAAGTCTGATGAGGCAATGTGGTGATTTCCGAAATAGCTATCACTTCTAAAATTTTTTCAATTTATCGTTGCTTTTCCACAATAAGTTTTTCATTAAAAAACGGCCTCAAGCTCAATAAAAATTGTTGGGTACATGTGTATGTTAAAACTATTTTCAATGATGATCATAAACTTTGGGTTTACTCTGAAGGCGTATCATAAATTTCTATCGCTTTTCATACCGCCTGTAAAAATTACAAAAAAGTTGCATCTCCTTATCATATTGAACACCATTTATTCAGCTTAAGAAAGATTTTTTTCTGAATAATATTCTACATACAGAAAAGTAATATTTTTGTTGGCAAAGCGTTTGGCTCTCGATCTAGGGTCTTATTCCTAACCGGACCAGGAGCAAACTCAGAAAAAATCATTAGAAATATGGCGAACTACATATCTACAGAAGCAATAGAAGTACTCAAAATGAAATATTCCTTTGATATATGTATAGATGCATGGGCTGGAACTAGGTTAGGTTAGGTAAGGTAAGGTGGCAGCCCCGTGTAACCGGAGCTCACTTAGACAATGTGAGATTGTTCTTTGTGATACCACAATTCTGAAACGTCTCCGAGCCGATTATGTATTTAAGAATTCGGCTAATCTCAATGTCCCAGAGCTCCTCGGGGCTATTTAGAAAGTGAAAGCCAAAAGCCCCACAAACGCTGGCCATCAAAGAAGGTAGTTTGGATGTGATTTCACCTCGTTCTATTCCAGGCAACTGCGACATAAGGGGTCCGGTAGAATGTTCAGCCTTACTGCGAGAAATCGCGATAGGACAGTGATCCGTTAAAACCCCCACCAGAAGTGAGAGCTGTGGCTTTGTGAGTGTGAGGTGTGCCCTCGACCGCCCCTAGTTCACCCTCGGCCAAAAGGACCTTACGACCTCGCATGTCGGGGTTTTCGCTCAGTCGCTCTTTATCTGATGATAACGTTCCGCGAGTACTTTCCCTGGCCAGTTCGTCAGCCACACAGTTCCCCTCAATGTCGCTGTTACCCAGAACCCAAATAAGCCTAATGCAGAAGTATTCCGACGTGACGGAAAGAGAGAGCAGACATTCCTTAACCAAGTTACGAGTGCACCTCAGAATATCAGAATATAAGCTCTCTTCCCTGACTGTTATAATGCTCCTTAGCAGTGAATTCATCGCCTCCTTGATAGCAGCTACTTCCGCCTGAAATACCCTGCAGAAGTTCGGGAGCCTGATCTTAGCGCTGGTGCTAAGCTCTCGAAAGAAGACCCCACCACCAACCCTGCCGTCTAGTTTAGATTCATCCGTAAAGAAGTTCACCGCACCCATCTTCACCAAGATACCCCATTTCTTTCCAATAGCTCCCCTACTGCAATATAAGGCTACTGTGGCCTTCCTTGCCCTTTCATCAATGTTTGGCCTCCACGACAACTCCCTGTCTGGAAGCAAGCACAAGTACTTGACTCTGTCAGACAGCGGCGGGAATTTTATATTTTCTTGTAAATAAGACCATTTCTGTCTTACTGCGGTAGACGGCGAAGCCATTTTTGGTAGCCCAGTTAGTAACTATGTTAAGGTACCGTTGGGTCACTTAATACAGCGTGTTCAGATATTTACCTATAACTAGGAGTACAACATCGTTTGCATAGACAATTACCCGACATCCGTGTTTCCCCAGCTCCCCTAGTAGCTCGTTCACCACGACGACCCAGAGTGGGTGTGAGAGAACACTTCCCTGTGGGGTGCCCCTGTACACCATGCAAGGCAATCAGGCGCTGCCCCAGACGGCCATGACAGTTCTGCTCGAACTATGAATTACGACATTTTTGGAGAAAACATTTTTCTCTCATATTTGAATTTTGATACTATTTCAGATATCGCTAATCGCTTTAGGTTTTGTTAAAATTTCTCTCTGCAAAAGCTAGCCAAATCACCACTTCGACATATGCACATATAATATCACGTCACCTAAAAACAGGAACATTTTTAATTTTTATTCCGCAAAACTTAAAGTTTTATTCTTATTCTATTAATTTTTTAGCTCAATTTTTCTTACCGGGTGTAAACCCACGCTAACGACAACGCGATCTACTTCCGGCACGCGCAAAGCGAGCTTACATTCCCAACAAAGTGTGACCTGATAAGAATTAGCGATAGTTATTTGCATACACACACGTACATAAATAGGGGTGTATACGTACGTATGTATTTTTCTACATGCTTACTTTATATAGTACAAATAGTTTGTAACAGTTCTGCCCTTTTATCGACTTATATATCTTTACCTCATTGCATACAAAATATATGTATGTGCATTTTTAATATCTTTGAAACAATATTGGAACTTACTTTTATATTCTTTTATATTTCTTTACAGGTAAGCCGATTTAAAACTGGTCTACTATCATCATTATTATAGTCACTGATACTCAACACTAAAGACAATGTAAGGACGACCTGCTTAACCAACTGCTTACGTAGATGGTATCTACACCATAGTACGCGGTGAGTTACTGTACACATTCAGCTCAAGCTGAGCCAAGCACTACACGATACCTCGGCACAAACAAAGAAGGGCTCAGCATTAACTTCCAAAAACCTAAATTAGTCTTTTCCAGAATAATAAATGAGAATTCCAACGGGTCTAGAACTAAGCTTGACTCTTCATCCGAAGCAAAGCGCCTTCGGATGTCATGCCGCCTGAATGTGAAGGAGAGGTGGATACTTTTCCATACGGCACAAGTTTAGAACGACGACGACTGCAACGGGACTGTCAGTTACGGATATGTTCAAAACACGGGACAATATGTTTATTCAGTGCATGATTTAACAGGCAGATCGAAATTGGCAAGGGTTTAGTGATTCGCGCGAAGTAATTCCTTTAAAATGTCGGATTATGTAGCTTTAGACATTACATCAGATTAGGCTACGGTGGTTGCCATTCCGCACAGTCCGACAGAGAGACACACTTAGGCCAATTTCCCCTAGTTTCCCATATGATATAACCATCGTGTAACCCTAACCTTGAAGTTCGCGGATGTCCAGATTCGATATCAGCTATACACCGAAAGAAATATTCATTGAAAACAGTGAGTGTTGACCTTTCCAGAGCGAGGTAGTGGCAGAGGTATTGCTCTATACTCTCCACCTCCCTCTCGTCCCTACAGGCATGACAGAAATCGTTAGCGGGGTAACCCATTCGCCTCGTTCGTTAGCCAATTCAATGTAAATATATTGAAATCGTAGCTTACACGCAGACAGGCGTTCGCATTGTGCGCAGAGTTTACTGAGCATAGGTCAATTCCCACCACGCAAGCTCGTCTGCTATGAAGTTTCCGTATTCCGGTATTCCACGGTACCCGGGTACCCCATACCACGTTAATGATAACTTTTCCGGCAAGCTCGTTTACGGTACTTCTGCATTCGGCAGCCACTTTTGAGGAATTGTTGCAGCACTATAGAGATTGTATCACTCGGATTGTAGAGAAATTGCGCCACTAATAAGCCATATGGCGGTTGGCCTAGCCGCACCTGTATTCTGGTAGACAACCTATTTACGAAGCAGAAACTTGGGCTCCCCATAACTATAAAAAAAAAAATATATTTTTCAAATATTAATTCTATAAATGAATATGTTGCTTTAAAAATTGAATTTTGACAGAAATTGTACGTAAATAAATAAATTAAAATTTATTCAAAATAATTTCACTCAAAACTCAACCGAAAATAGCTAACAGAACGCGCATGCAATAATATTTAATTTTCCTAAACTTAATTGCCACAAAATATTCATTACTTTGCACTTTACCAATAACAGATGAATGACATTGAATTCTGCGCATATTTGAGGCGAGTATCTAATTAACGAAATTACAAAGTTGCACACCATTACGTTTTTACTTGTAATATAAATTAAATTTATTTCGCAATTATTCTTCAACTATTCCCCTGAACATACAATTTACATTGGCTACGTTTGCGCACAAATTAAAATAAAAAATAGTTAATATTTGAATGCATATAATAAGAATTTTTAAAAAAATTTGTGAAAATGCTTCAAGTGTTCGACGCCCTTGGGGTCACTTATGATTTATTTTGTAGCCGTTTGGCAAAACGGCAGGCTGCTTTCAAATGAGGGGAGTGGTTGTTGAGTGCCTGCATATAATACAAAAACAATAAAAAACTTATAAAAAAATTAAGCAAGTGCGTTGGCTAGTTAATTGCATTAGCGGTCGCCGCTGGTCAGTCCGATGAGTTGTGGTTGCGCTTTTTTACACATTTCTGGGAAGTTTGCACTGAAAATTTTCCCTGCTATTTTGTTGCTGTTGGTTTTTGCTCAACCGGGTAAACTTTAATTGAATGTTATTAAAACCGTGATGAATAAAATACAGTACCGCTAGCGTGTAATTAACTAAAACAAATTACAAATAGTTTCTTCTTTTTCAATCATTATGTTGAGGTGATTACACGCCACACAAAAAAAAAAACGGAAAATATTTTCCAAGTAAATCATTGCAATAATTTCATATAGCGCATGCGAATGAATACCGGTTTCGTTTTTCGGATTTTAAAGCGGTAAAAGTGGTCAGTAAGCAAGTTCTTGCTTGGATTCATAAACCAAAAAAACCTTGACTTTCCAGAATAAAATCTAACAAACAGGTCAAATCCGGCTAAGATAGGAAAAAAAGTCGTTCTTAAGACAAAAAAAAGACAGATGGAAAAATATGAAGTTCGGAACATTTTTGTTATTCTAGCGCAAAAGTCTTACGAAAGCCGTCTCATTCACCACCCGTGGTGAAAAGTTCTTTTGGCAGGAAGCGCTGGTATTTAATTTTGCTTGTACCAGTCCGACAGTCGCAATAGCAGAATTTTCTAAGCACTGGTGTGCCATTTAAGAGATATGGATTCGAATCCTCGGGAAGAGGATTTTTTATTTATTTTTTTTTTTTAATATTATTGTTTTTTTTTTTTATTATTACATTTCATTGTCCTTAAAAGAAATTTATTTTGTTTTAATTTTATTTTTAGATTTTATTGTTTTAAACAGAAAAAAATATTTGTTTTAATTTCATTTAGTTTTTAACCAAAACATATGCTTTTGATTTTTTGGTATTTTTTTATTGCAATTTATTTAATGTTTTTTGAATTGAACTTTCTTCATTATTCAAGATGCATTGTTTAAAGGAAAAATATTTTTTCCCTTTAATTTTTTATCTATTTTTCATAATTTCATTTTTTTCTTTTTGATATAATTTTTTTTTTAATTTTTAGATTTTATTGTTTAAAAAGAAGGAAACTACATTTTTAAAAATGTATATATATTTTAGAAACTTCAAACTTCAAAGCCCTTTTGACAGCACTAAAATAAGTTGCCTATACGCCGCAACGTCTGAATTTTAAAGGAGCTAATAAGAGAGAGGTGCGTGGACACTATGGTGTTCAATTCCACGAAATGGCTGATTAATTGGCGAACTCTGGTTCTCTCTAGCTTCCAATTGGCCTATTTTAGGACTAAGCATGGCAAGTACGATCGGGAACATTAAGGATCTCATAAAAAAAACTCATAAGAGCCATTAGTCGGTGGTATTGACACCTGCAGAACAACCATCAGTTCTCACAATTACTTCATTAAAGCACAACATAAGTGCGAAAATCGATAGCAGACACTTTTCACTTGCTTCCTTTTTTAAGTCGCCTTGCGTTCCTGTAAAACCAGGTAGACACCATTTCATCAAAAACTTAAATTCAGTAACTGGAGCTGTCACCAACGCAGTTTGTTAAGAAGATAGGGCATAAAATAGATACAAAAAATCCTTTGGGGGGTGAAAAAATTTTAGTAAGCAGCAGGATGTGGCGGCGTTGACGTGCAGCTGAGCATCGTGTTGGCAGCTAATTTAACAAGGAGAGTTGCCAGCAACAGCTTCCATATACATAGCACATACTTTATTAAAAGCACCGAAATACATTGCATTATTATAAACGTACATATGTGTGTACATACACTGATGGCAGAACTAGTAGAAACGTCTTAATTTGACCATTTTTGGCTATGTTTTGTTTGCTATTGTTTTTTTTTATGATGCTATTTTTTATGAAACTTTTTTATCAAATTTTGTGAAAAAAAAAATTCAACTAAAGTTCACCTAAATTTCGAACTCTTTAGTCAGAGTTTTTACAAAATTTTTCGGTATGCAGCGTTATAGGCTTTAAATTTTGAAAGGGACAAAGTGCAAGTCCAAACAAATACTTATTAAGCAAAATAAATATATATCCAAAACTGGTCTGCCACCAGTGTATATATACATACATACATAAGTAATACATATGTATAACTGGTGTGAACTATTTATGTATATATACATAAGCTGTTAGTGCATTTATATTTCGGCGAAAAGTGCTAAAGTTTAAACCGAACTTCGACCTCAGCGCTGCAAGATGTTTGGCGTCTACTTTCTTGCGTTGGAAATTTTTTAGTGAGTTCTGAAATTTTATAACTTGCACATTCTTGCAATTTTATTTGCATTTTTTGTTATTAATTTTTGTATTTCTTTTTTTTTTTTGGTTTCCATTTTTCCTCCACTCAATTTCTCTCGGCTTTTTAATGAGTGTAATGCGCTCAGCTTGCCTGTCGACTTGCCACACTTAGTAAAAGTCGCTGTTACGCTAATGCACCTGCCATTTTTTGCCTTAAATGACTTTGATGTTTCCATCCTTGGCTTCAACTTTAGCTGTCTGTCGTGGTTGAAGGTTTTAAATTTTTATTTTTTTTTACTTTTTTATGCAGTTGTAGTAAGTGTGTGTGTGTGTGTGCTTATGACTAGGATAAGGCAAATTAAATAAAAGATTTTGGAACTTAAGACTTGGTTGGTGTGCCATAAAGACTTTAAGTTGTGCTGATTGTTGGCAATTTTTAATTGTAAATCAACTTTAGTAAGTGGAAATCAACTAATCGATGTTTCATTATGATTTAATTAGTAAATTAGAGGAAAATGAGGTAAGTTCTTATGAGGATGTGACATATATCGCAATACACAGGCATTCCTGCAGCTATTAATAAATACAACCAAATATTGGTGAAAATTCAGAAATAAATTCGAGCATTAAAAGCCATACTTGCCTTTAAGTGTTTATAATGAACCTTATGTATGCATTAGGCTGGTGCAATGATACACAAGGAAGCCAGCTTTTTGGCATTTCCTCGTTGCCACCGCCAGCACTGACGAATATGGCAAATAGGGAGACCCATAATTTTTAGTTTGAAATCGGGTAATATATGTAATCGTGCCGCCAGGGCTTTGAAATTTGTCATATATTTTATATGAAGACAAATCATTTCTTCGTGTAATTGCAAACAGACTGTTAGAAATAAATATTTTTGGCCGGATAGGAATACTTTTGTTCAGAAATCTTAGAAAAATAAAATCACGAAGCATATTTAACTCTAAAAGTTTACAACCAACTTTTTTATCACATGCATGATGTGATAAAATAACAAATTTTTCTATATAACATATTAGATTAGTGGTTATAAAAAAAAAGATGATTTTTAAGTGAAATATTCATCATACTTTTACGTTCTTAAGACCTTTAAATATAAATAATTCGTTTCGACTAAAAAAATATATCTTTTTAACGATTTCGTAGCAATTCTACGGAAAATATTATTTTCTCTCTGTAAAATGCACTGGTGGCAGAAATAATAGACTCACCTTATTATGATCAGTTTTGGTTATATTTCTTTGGTTTATTTAATATTTAAAAATCTTTAAAAAAGTCTGTCCCATATAGGTATATAAATTCACATTCCAAACTTTGTACAAAAATTATAAAAATCCAACAAATATTCACCAAAATTTCAAAGTTTTATTTAGAATTTTTAGAATATTTTTGGTAGGCAATTTTATAGCCAATTCAACTAGTATAATAAATTGCAAGTTTAAAGTGGCTAAAAAATACCGTTGATTTTTGGCAATTTTTTTACGGTACTAGGCATTCTGTTTCATATACACAAAAAATGTTCAAACATGCTTTGTTAAATATTAACCGAATTCAAAATAAAAATTCACGGGTCTTCTTGTGTTCGACATTTCTTAGTTCTGGGGGTGGCTGAAAAAAAAAAAAGTTGGACCACCCTAGTATGCACTCAAGTTGCCATAAATCACGAATACGCTTAATGTTCCGCATACGCAACGTTGTACGCACACTCACGCGCACTTAGACCACAAATAGCGTAGTAGAACGAAATTAATTGCGCATTGTTCCATGTTAGGTTGCTGAATAGCAGATAATTGTAGTAGTTTTCGCACACATTCATATCTACATATATATGTAAGTAGCACATTTCATTAAGCAATCAAAGGCACATACATAACTAATTGAGCGATTATATAACAATGCTATAAATATTCTATAAGCATTCAATTAGCCAAAGGATAACTTCGTGGAAATGTAGTATAAGCAAAATAATTTATGTGAAGACTTTGGTATCCGGTTTTTCTCATCAACATAATTTTTCTATTTGTTGTTGGATCTTTTTGGTGAGTTGATTAACTAATTCGCCTATAAAAAGGCTATAGTTACATGAGACAACATACATATGTACATATATATACGGTGGCGTCAAATAAAAAAGGACGCAATATTTTAATAGATTTTCGCTCTTTTTCTTTTGTCTCTTTAGTTTTTATTACTTTTTTTTTTTTAAACATGTACGTTATTTCCAACTCCGTACAAAATTTATAAAAGCTCATCATAAAAATTTCAATCCTTTTACTCAGAATTATTAAATCAGTTTTATTAAAAGCTTTGTACAAAAATTTTTAAAGTTCAACAAAATTTCATCATAATTTTGCATTTTTTAATCAGAATTTTTAGAAAATATTTTGGTATGCCGTGTTTTAGCCCATGCTTTTCATTCTATTAAAACTCAATGGGTTATAAAACGGCAATTCTAGATTTTTATTTTTATTCAAAAAAATTTTTGATTTTGATGAAAGATTGTTAAATTTTAATAATTTTTGTGCAAAGTTTGAAATGCGGTTCTCTATTTAGTTTATTATAGAATGAGCTGAACTTTTATAATAAACATTAAAAGAAATATAACCGAAAAAATAATGCGTTTCATTATGAGAGATTTTTTACCCAGCCAGTCACACCAGAAACTCCCCTAAACGTACTTTATTTACAAAAAAATTTATAAGAAATGAATGTTGAATAGCAGCTGCCATATTTTATCGGCCATTTTGAGTTTCACGATGCTGTTAGAATCGAATTCAACGAGCTCAATAACATTTTTACCACCTTTAAAATCTGAAATTTGTCACCAATAAAATAATACTTATGGGCTGCTTTTCAAAAAGAAACATTCTAGAAAATGTTTCCTTTCGCTTTCGTCTGAAATTAATTAATGGCACACCAAACGTTTCTGTTCTGTACCAAGTGACGCTTGTTGGAAATTCCAAGTGCAGAAAAGTCCTTTCCACCTAGTCTTTCCTTCAAAGCGGAGGCCTTGCTCCACATTTCCAGAAAAGTTTAGTTCTACGAGTAAGGAAATCACACTGTAGTAAGTCACGTTCCTTCACAAATATTAAGGAGCTTGGGGGTTGCCAAAATCGGACGTCCTTTTTATGCTTTCGAAGGCGGCTTTAAAATCAGCTAAGCAGCGGTATACACCGATAATCTTATGGCGTAACTCTTCTAGTATTTGGGATACTTTATTTGTGGCTTACCCGATCTTAAGTTAGACTTCTGAGGCCCAATCATGCACTGATTTCCGCACAATTCAGAAGGGTTGAGAACTCTCCTCCATAATTAGCATACTCTGGGCATTAATCACTGCATCGCAGTGCTCTTCCTACGAGGAATTCGCCCTAGTCTTAAAATCTAAGTCATATAATTTTAGGGCTCTCGTTTTTGTTACGCTTCCTTCTTGATCTTTTTGTTACGATCTCACATAGTTTTCATTGCCTACGATCGCAGCGTAGCTCTGTAGGTGGCATCTTTTTTATCTACAGCCGCGTGAAATTCCTCATCATACCAGTCGCTCCGTCGGGTTCGCTGTTATCTAAAAAATTTGTTGGCAGTCCGGTCTGCTCAATGAAAGCAAATACCTAGATACCTAGCAAGACCCTCTGAAATTGAGGGCAACACGAGTTTTTCCCACCTGCATCATCCAAAATTCCTCCCAGAGACTTGCATTTCCGATCTAATTTAGGAGTAGTTATAGATCTAGTCAATGCCTCGAGTGCAGATTGGCTGTCACAATAGGTACGCATGCTCCTGTTCCGTCACCTATTTTCTACAACGAAGTCCATGGATTTCAGAATTACAAATACCGAGGCTTTAAATACCAAAGCCTGTTCCCAAAAAGAGAAATGAATATTGTCCACGTTACTTTCGATATACACTCCAGATCCTTACCCTGCGTGAGTTTTTGAGCCAACAGTATAGATTCTATAAGTGTAAGCCCGGTATCAGTATTGGAGTTAAGGCAGCACTCAGCATCAGGGAACTCGACATTGTAGTATCTCAGCAGCAAAGGCAACGGTGGTGTACTCTCCTGTGGCATTGAAAAAGCATTCAAGTCTAAACCACTGCCTCCAGCGATTTCCACCTTACAGCACGTTTCCACTCCGATCGTTCTTTGAAGTTTGGCTAGCAGATTTCCTACGCCATTGATTGAGGAACTTCACCTTTACACACCATATGCATAGCTAGTTATGGGTCCCATCATATAGGTGTTTTACCAATAGAGACCTCTTTTCATTACCAGAACTCTGTTAAGGCTTTGAAGGTATTTTGCTCATCGTCTGATTTCTATAAAATTCTAGTATTTAGGATCGCACCTAAATGCTTCACGTCGGCAGACATCTGAATAGTGACTCCTTTATGCGCAGGGGTAGCCATGCCGTCAAACCTCCACTGTCTCCTTCTAGTAAAGAGCACAACACTAGTTTTGGTTAGGTTAGTGGACAGCCTATTCTCACTACACCAAGTGTCAGTCATATATAGTGTTATCTACGCTTTCCTGTAAACAATTGACAGAGAAGGTATTGTAATGAGACAGCCCCATCAACGGCGTACGCCTTGGCGTAGATATTAGAAAATTACCAGCTCTAAAGCAAGGACCATATGTGCGGGCATTGAACGAATCCAATTTACCAGCACAGCAGAGACATAAATTTTCAGTTGACTTTTTATGTTTTTTTGTTGGTAAAGTTTTAAGTGATATGATACCTTCAGATGTCACAGACAGTCATGTTATTGCTACGAAATTATAAAAAAAAATAATCGCAACAAAAATAAATGACTTCATCAATTTAACCTCCATTTATCACTTTCATTTCTCCCCTTTTGTCACCTTTCCCCTTACACTTTACCACTTATTATTGCTGTTGTTACTTACCAGTATTGCCAGCCGTTACTTCATTTATGTTTCCATGCATTGCAATTAAAAATAAATTTTTCGCCGAAACGCATACATACTTAAGTGCAGAATGTTGTTCGTTTTATATGTCATTTGTCACTTTGGTACAGTGATTTGTGGACGCCAAATGATATTTCGACGGCTTGACGGTCATTTGTACTGTTATTTCGTTGTTGATTTTATATGTGACTGCTGCTACTACTGCTGTTGTTTTTATTTGCTCCTCATAGGCTTTGCGTGCGCAAATGCAAGCGCCGCAAGCTAATTAAATTAAACTTATCTTATCACATAACGCCAGCAACTTGTTGCACATTGCAAGTCAATTTGGGAAAGCAATGCCAACAGAAAAGTACATTAAAACTAATAACATACAGAATGCTCAGAGCTGAGTGCTGGCATTGCACTGTGCCAAAGTGGCAAGTAATTAAAAAAATAAATAAATGAGTAAAAATTCGTTTTAAACTGGGACAGGTTAATTGGTGTGAAGCATTTGCCAGAAAAATAAAAAATAGTAAAATAAACTTTTTTGGCATTTTGTAAAGTGTCTCGACAATATATTGCACTCAATTTAATTGCAATTATTGATAAAGCATCCCAAACATAAAAACCAAAAATGGGTGAAGTAATAATTTTGATTGAATGCATTTAATTTTTTTTCGAAAATATTTATTGGTTCTTTCATGCACGGACTGATAATTTGGTTGGCTGTACGCATTAAATAGCAATAAGGCCGTCGCAAAACAAAATGCATCTCCCTCGCACAACAGCAACACTGCATAGCGATACAATTTCAGATGCAGATTCTTCAGATAGTTCTAGACTCCTTACCAAATCATTCAATTCTTCTTGGGTGCACAGTTTTGGCCTTTTAGCGATATTACTTAGAAAAACCTCTGTCACTGCTTACTGCATTTAAGATTTCTTCGAATAATGGGTCACAGATGGAGCAAACTTTTGGAATAGGTATTTCCTTTTAATGTGGTAAGGGTCGCCTAGCAAAATCTCAGTTTGAATATATGAATAATTTTTTTTTTAACATCAACACCACGCAAATGGGCACAGCAGACGTAACAGTCATCAAAGTGATTGGTCAGTTCTTCCTATTGCCTAGGCAATCCGAGCCTCATGGGGCTTATTTGTTCACTGATCGTCCTAAAATGAGTAATTTCGGGATGCCAGAAAGCCCCTAATATAATCCGCAAAGACTCAGTGCGAACTCCACAATTCGGCTATGATTTTGTGAAAAGGACTCCTTAAATGATCCGAAGATAACCCAGACAGAGTGCTTTAGGAGTGCTCCGGTAATAGACCGAAAAGAGGCTTTGCGATTTTTCAAAATGCTCCTGATATAATCGGATTACATTAAAAGAGCAATTCTTGCATATAAATATGTATATCCATAGGGTTTTCGGAAATGGTTCTAATGATTTTGATGAAATTTTGTATAGAGATAATGTTTTGCAATTTAAGGTTATCTAAATAAGTATTATCTCCGATAAGAGTAATTTAAGGTTTCCACCTATTCGAAATCAAATGGAAGGTTTTTTTTAAATCCCTAATTCAAATACATAATTCTACACGATTTAACTAAAACATTGCAATATGGGTATCAAAATAAAGGTACTGTTGAGAACTTTTGTCCGAGAATATTTTCGATCACGATTGCCACGCTATTATGTAATAAAAATTTTTATTTTGTTAATTTCAATCAGCATTTTTTTTTTGTATGTATACTGTATACACAGTATAGTTACGCTCAAGATATGTACTATTCATTCCAGCGTATTTATAAATAGGTTGCCACCTAAAAATTAAAGTAAAGTACTTTATAGATACCAAAATCCAATTTTTCTTTTGCTTTTTTCCAAATAATTTTCTTAAAGCTGTCTAAGTGACTAGTATTTGAGACCCAAACCTTAAAAAGTATATGCTCTCGGTTAACCTGGTTCTTTATAATTAATTTATAAGTATCCGACTTTTTTCATCATTTCTTTTTATTGAAAAACTTTAAATTAAGGAAAATACTTTTTTAATTATGAAAAATAATATTCTTTATCTTTTTTTTTAATCTGTTCCTTTTGTATTTAAGGAAAAGTTGTAAAGTTAGCCAAGCTAAATGCATTCTCAAATGCCATAATGTCAACAGCTTTTTCTGCGGTATCCCTTTTCAGGAACATTTTCATCTTAAAGACTTTATACAAAGAAAACAAAAACAAGATAACACAAAAACACTTTCGACTCCCTTTTTATTCAACATTCGGGGCACTGTGAAAACACTCCTTCGAGTTGCTACTACGCAATGAACGTATTATATTAAAATCTAGTTTTATATAGAAACGTCACGATAAGACTTCAAAATGCGCCCACAAAAGTATTCATTTCAGTTAATATACTGGTAGCTCTCCAAATACCGCCAACTGACAAGTTGTGCAAATTTTTTTGCACCAAAAGTTATGGACCAATACAAGACAAACGCCTTCGGCTTTATAATTTTATTTTCAGTACCCTAGTGAGTCATCTTCGGTCCCGTTGGATTGAAGGAAAGAAATACCGCATCAAAGCGTTTCGCATGTACGGAACTCATTTCTAAAATATTGTTTTCCATCGATAGCGTGTAACTGATTGTTTTAAAAATTATGTATGTTGAAAAATGGGCAATGATATCTAAGTTTTTGGAAATTAAGGCCCACTTGCTATACAAATTATTAATTTCATGACAAAAATCAGATTGGTTTCTTGCACAAATTAAGGCATAAATGCACTGCTGTCTGCCATTCAGCTGCAATTTATGTTTATTTATGCCAATATTCTGCTGTCAACTACCTCAATGCAATTAAGATGTGACAGCAATGTTAGCATTTAATGACAGCTTTATAAAAATTTTAAAATTGTTGTAATTTTTAAGCATTTTGGTGGCATTTTATTTTAATATCGTAATATTGCAAACACTCTATGGGAAATGCGGCAATTGACATTCAACAAAAAATGTTGCTGCTTGAACTCGTTGTGTGGATTTTCGCAATAAGAGGTGTCACTACAAATAATTTTAAGATTACGTTTGCTGATAAATATACAGATGCATGTGCATACGTTTATTTGTGTATGCATGCGCGTACTTACATATATAGGTATGTACAGACTTATGTATCTATCCAAATATAAAACAAAGTTTCCGAAGCAGTGCGATCAAAAGCGATTTTGCTTGTAGATGCATATTACATACTTCCATCATATCGCTGGCTTAGAGGAAAGTGTTGCTTACAGGGCAAATCTGGCAACTGCCTTGGCAGCTCTTTTCTTTCTTTCGTAAAACAATTGTCAATTCTGACAACCGTGTTGAAAGCTTTTTTTTCATTCCGAATACTAATTGAAAGATGTGATAACGAGAAGGTATTGGCGTTATTCTGTTCACATTTAGCAATAATTTTCCTAAAACTTGACTTAAAAAGAAGAAAAAACTAAATGAATTTAAAAGTAAAAATCCTTCTTTTTAGTGTTTTAAAGAAAATCTAAAAATTTAGAGGAGATTAAACTAAAAATAAAATTAATTTAATTAAAAAGGAAAAAAAAATAAAATAAGTTTCATAAACTTAATTGAAACCAGAAAATATTTTTTCATTTCAAATCAATCAAATCTATATTTCGAAAAAATCTATATATATATAAATGAATTGCTGTTCGTTAGTCTCGCTCGAGAACGGCTGGACCGATTTGGCTAATTTTGATCTTGAATTATTTTTGGAAGTCCAGAGAAGCTTTAGAAGGTGAGTAAATATAATAAAAATGCTAGAAATTTAATAAAAACAACAACTTTGTTTATCCTTAGAAATAGGGATGGTCGATTATCGTTGATTTTCGATGATCATCGATGTTGGACAATAAAACATCGATGTTTTAAAATTTATTTTGCATTATTTAAAACGTCGTTACATCTATTTCTCGAATTTAATAATTTCTTCCCGTTAGGACGACGCGAAGTTTGCAGAAAACACCGATGTTATCAATTAACATCGATGTTTAGAGCTCGATAAACATGAAGTATCAATGTTCGGTATCGATGTCATTATCGACGCCATAATCACGTTTTTGCAACATGGGTGTTCCCTAGATTGTCAAACATTTTATGTTGCCCCCGTCGTTCAGAAATCAAATTGAAAGAATAGTTATTTCCTTGTAACTACATATTAATTCTCAGGAGGTAAAAAATAAACTTAATTTTGGCTAACTTCAGTTGTTTACTAGCTATCAGATTATTTTTATGTAGATTAATAAAACTTAAGTTTTGTCACAAATTAAATTTATGAACGCAACCATAATATATTTGACATTTGACAACCAACCAATAGATCGATCCTTTATGTAGATCGATTTCTCTTAGGACAAAGAGTGCATCCTTCTACCTTCGTGAGTGACGATTACCGGCACGTGCGCGAGAACTTTCTTTACTTCGGTGATCCTTTGTGATAGTGATATTTCAAGTTACGTGCTCTTTTTTATCTTTTGTGATAGTGACACTTTACCGCTAAGTGCGCAAAAACTTGTCTTACTTTGTTTACGATGCCGAGGAGAACACGACCTGACTTAGGTCGTCGCAGTCAATCAAATGTGCGAAGAGCTACCTCACGTGCTAACCGCACTGATGACCAGAGAGAGACAGATCGAGAAAATAGTCGTATTGCTATGTCAGAATTGGGTTTTTTAGTGAGTGATACTGAAGTAGATAGGCTTAGAATGCAACGAGTTCATGTACATCGAACACAACAACAGCGAGCACGACATAATGAAATTGAGAGATCCCGCAGACGCAGTGCTCCTGTGATCCTGGAACGAGCTGCGTTCCACTATGATCCGGCAATAGATTATTGTGCCGACAAATTGGTAACAATTGGGGAAATGACAATAATTTGTAAATAATCTAAGGCGTTAAAATACAGTGGTGAATCTACCAGGAGGTTTAAAATTTGTTTAACCACCTCAAAATATTTTCAAACTAAAACTTTCTTAAACCTATCATTTGTCATACTTTTTCAATTAACTTATCCCCTGAACTCAATTTGCGATTTTAAACATATGGAAACCCCTTTACATGTAGTTTTGATACCCATATTGTAATATTTCATTTAAATTATTAATAGTTTGAATTTAACCTTTTGAACAGTTGGCAACCTATTTAAACCTGTTTCGTGTGACACTCATAAATATTGTGATACATGTTCAAAATCATTTCGACTCATACCAATCTATACCAATATATATTTTGAAAGGCGCTTTTTGTGTTCGCAAAGCTCGAGAACGGCCGAACCGATTTTTTTGAAATTTCCGACACCTGATTCAGACATCCCAAGGATTATCATAGGCTAAAAAATTTTCGATATATAGAGGGGGCGTAGAACCTCCCATAAAAACCGAATTTTGCATACCGAATATCTCTGGAAATGTTCATGGTAGAGTACGGGAACTTGGTGTGGAGATTCACGTATCAATCCTATAGTCACGGAGAAAAACGGGCTATCTGAAAAGACCGTACAACCGTATAAATAATTCATCTGTAGGTGTGTTTGTGAGTGAAATCCTCCTAAATGCTCGGACGGATTTAAACGAAGTTTTTTGTGTGTTTTTGAGTAACTCTCTGGATAGTGTAGTTTCACAAACTCACCCGCAACATTGGCTAATATTCAAAATATGTATTGGTAACGGTAAAGGCAATACTATTACAAAAAAGAGCTGCTACGTGGCGTTGGAGTCATTACGAATAATCGCCAAGTTAAAAAAGTGCCGTGAATGTCAGATTAAATCGACCTGCTGCACCACTGAGTATATCGAACTCTTGTGCGTTACGATTGGCCCAATGGATGTGATATGCCAGTATTATTATGCGTTAAAGCTTTATTCGAGACACCAGGGTTGAGTTGTGCAGGGGTAAATCTCATTCACCCCCGATTAATCAACCGCTAAAACCATCGCGCGCCTTTTACTGTAATTAATTCAAATAAAAAAATTTATTTTCGTGAAACTTACTTTTACTTACTTTTAGGGTATTTCGTCTGAAATAAGTCTATGTATATTGGATTTCTGTAGAACAATTATACGCATCCATTTTGAAATTGCTATATACTATACATATTTTTGGACAGATTTACTACAGAACCGGCCGCCAGGGAGTAAAGAGGAAATGTTCTTCAAATTTAGTTCGTTGTGAGATTAACCGTTTTATGAAATGTTTCACAATTAGAGAATTTCAACAACTTCATCACGAACATAACGCTTTCGTTGGGTTATTTAAGGCAGAAAATGACCATCAAACCATAATCTTAGTCGATGTACGTGACAATGGAAATCGTAAACGTGAAAATATTCGACCAAAAGTTTCAATAAAAAAAAATTATTTTGTGCGGGACGAAGTTCGCCGGGTCTGCTAGTAAATACTATAAAAGAAAATCAATTTTTTTGAGCAAAAAGTAAAAAATAAGTTGCCATTTTTTTGTTAGGAAATAAAAGATATTTCTTGTTTTAAAACAATAAAATCTAAAAATTCTAAAAGAAATTAAGTTAAAAAAGTAAAAATTTTAAAAGAAAAAGATAAAATTAGTTCCTAAACATTATACTAGTATTTTTCTGTTTAAAACAATCAAATCTAGATATTAAATTAACTAAGAAAAAATAAATTAAATTTAAAAAATGCATAAAAGTTAAAAATTAAATTAAATCTACAATCTGAAGTTAATAAAAATAAAAGTAATTAAGTAAAAAAAAAAAAAAAAATATAAAATCTAATTATACAAAAAAGAAGCAAAATTCCTCTGCCCGAGAGGATTCGAATCTCTGATCTATCGAATTTGAGGCCAGTGCTTTGCTTACTCAGCTAATCCGACGGGTAAAGCAGCGCGAGCAAAATGATATACGACTCCATTTGGAACGTGCTCAAGCGCTTTCTGTCAAAAGAGCTTTTCACCATAAAAGTTGGCAAGCGAGCTTAATTTGTAAGGCGTTCGTGCCAGAATAAACAAAATCATTTTTTTCCTATCATTCCCATTATCTTTCAATTCTTACATAGGACTTGTTGGTGCACTTTTTTCAAATTTTACAGGAGAGAATAAACACCTTTCAACTCATTTTGTTCAAACACTTATTTTGTGAAAATCTTGTATTACGATTTCGCTTATTCCAAGATAAAACTACTAAAAATTAATTTAATTCCACAATGTTGATGAAACATTTTGGTATGCTTTGGGACTTATCACATTTTCTGTGACTAAGTATTTTAGACGTTGTAAATTTTTTAGAAAAAGTGGCCTTAGCAATTTTTCGCTCTAAGTTAGCAATATATATGTACATTTCTTTAAGAAAAAAGCTCTAATGACTCAGTCTATGTTTTCGTAGTAAATTTCTATGCACACAATTGCTTGCAAAGTCATGTAATTCTTGCTGACTTTTTTCGCATTTTATTTAGTTTCAATCATGTTGGTTTCAGCCACCTTATCAATTACAGGCATCACTTTTCGCACAAACAACGCCTCCCACAAGTTGTTTGCAATTTTTATTTGAATTTTTTCCTCCTATTTTACAACGCTTATTTTGTTTTTATTTAATTTTGCTCCTATTAGCACTAGTTTACATTGAGACGTGGTATACAGTTACATGTGGTACATACTAGTATAACAACAAAGTACCGCCTCCATTTGTTGACCTAATCAGTTGTGGCGATCGCAGCATTTACATATTTATCTACATATGTAATGTTTGTTTGTTTTATAAATACATATATATGTATGTGTCTTGACACACACTTACATGTATGGATTTGCATATTCAGGCGAAACTTGCACAAGAAAGTGCAACAAACGCGCAACACGTTGCGGTTTTGCAACTTCAAAGTTTGCCGCCAACTACGAGTATGAAATGACAGCGACAGGTCTGTTTCGCGTTGGCTTATGTACATATGTAAGTACATTGGGGTGGTCCAAAAATGCATGTGAAAAAGTAAAGTCGCAATTTGTATGCTTTCACCCCCTAGGATTGTTATATACCGAAAAAAATAGACATGAAAATAGAAATGTATTTTATATGGGTAAAAACAACTTTTCGTATAAATGGTTTATAATAGTTAAAAATCAATATTTTTCTACCAGAAAACTCAGTTTATCTGCAGGAGATTCCCAATAATAATGCCCAATTGTTTACTTAACCATTTTTTCATTCCAACTATAATTTATTGGTCCGCCAGAAACCCACAAGGCCCCGAAAAATGCAATAGGGCGACCAATAAAAAATCGTTAGTATTAAAAAATGGTTAAATAAACAATTGGGTATTATTATTGAAAGTCCCCTGATTCCGACTTTACTGTTTTTGGGCCTCCCTAATGTACATACATATACAGTTGCTGCATGCCAAACACAACAACAACAATGGCCACGAACATTAGCACTAACTATTATTGTAAACGTTTGCATTTGAAAGCAATGTAAGGTAATTGTTGTGCGCTGTGCAACTCTCTTGTTGTTGCATTGCGGCAGGTGGAGGTGCGTCAACCTACAAACAGATATAATAATATGATTTCAAACAAACATACATAAGTAGTTATGTATATAAATTTATGAGTATGTACGCATAAAGGGTGTTTCAATTGACATACATACTTGAAAGTAGCAGAACCTTTCTTAAACCACCCAAAAGATTCAATAGACAACGAAAAAAATCTCCATTTTTATCCACCCATTTTTGTAAGTTTTTATTCGCCATATTTGTTTAGAAAATACTTTATTTATAAAACTGCAGCAAAAATTGTTCTTATATTTTGCCAACCGGAAAATTAGCAGACCGAATCGTGGTAATTCTCCCAATTAGGGTTTGCTTATTAGCGCTTCTATTTTAGCACCGTACCAATACCAATTCAATACCAGTGATAAATAATTTTCTCTTTTTGTCGGTTTAGACATTTGAATTGAAAATTAGCGGGTATTTCCGCGATTGGTTTATTAAAGCATAAGTGAATGACGTTAATTCCACAAATTCGGCTAAATGTGTTAATATTTTGCAATTTGAATTCCGACCTATTATAACCCAATAACCCTTTATTTCAGGGCAAAAGTGCATGCCAACATTACGATAATAGCAAACGTTTTGCATACAAAATGGAAAATTGTTGGCGGCTTTCAAAAGCAATAACTAAATGCTGCATTTGGTTTTTCTTTAATATGCCATTGTTGTTGTTGTTGTGGTTAAAATAACTAGTACTACATTTTTCATTTTGCGTTTTGCATTTTGGCATTTTACAATTTGTGCGCACCAGCAGGCAATTGGCCAAATTACCTATGAGTTCAAGTTATTTATTACGTTTTCAGAATATTTGGCAGTACTTGCAGGTATCGGTGAGGGCACCCTTGTCCGTCGGGATTTCAAATGGCCTGATGGGCCATGAGTCCAGGAGCCTGCCTCTATAAGTCTTATGGCTGCATTAGTGGCGGTTTCCCGAACTACGAAATCATGGTGACATTGCGATTTTCGCCATATTGAAATCACCATATTGGATTTCAAAAAACGCCACTCATCATTTAAAAGTAAACATTTTTGCCGATTTTTATGTAACAACTTATTTATAAAAGCGATTTTTTCAATTCACGAGAATGCTTCATATACAATTTTTTGTTAGTTTTAAATGCTAAAGTTTACTATAAATAATATACATATGTGTTTTCTCAAATATAAATGTATTTTCGTACGTACCACAAATCAGTCGCATTCTTTGCCAACAATCTGTTATCTGCAAGAAAAACTTCGAAGCATAAGTCACAAAAACCAATATATCATCATTATGCTCTACATGGCAAGCGCTGATTCATGCTAACACGCCCCCCCCCCCGCTCTTCAGTGTTTGACAGGTTGACAAGCGCGAGCATTAAATGCAATTTTCTATGTTCACTGAGCTTCTTCTATGTACTTCGGCTATCTCTATTCCCTTCCGTTGTCTTATATTTGCTGTCATTCCACTACTTGTTTAGTTTTATTTCTTGTTATTTTTTTGGTATCCTTCGAACTGTGATGCTTTTGATTTATTCCTTGCACATATGTTCCCCTTTTTTGGTGGCTTTATATCACAGCTTTCTGCAATCTATGTATATTTTGCTGTTCTTCTTGTAGTTGTTGTCAATGTTTTCTGTTCACTCGTTGTTGCAGTCTCTTTTGGCTCAGTTGTGATTGCACTCCATATATTCGTTCTTTTACATAGACGAACTGTGTTTTTGCTGATTTTGATGATATCCCTGTAGTCAAATGTACTAGTTATAAACTACTTCACAACTAGTATGAACCACATGCCCAACTAGTCAGCCAACTATCTTTCTTCCATGCAACCAACTGGTATTTTTAACATGGGGATGTCCTACGAGATGGCAATTGTCAGATTTCGGTCAGAAATATACCAGTATCATACTAGTTGAAAATAGACAGAAAAATACTAGTCCAATTATCGACCAAAACCACTACTTTGGGAGTCAAAAAATAAAATGAACTCATGAATATACTATAAAAAACTTTTGATTAAGTGCACTTTAATATATCACACATTGTTATTTAGCAGCCTCAGATGTTCCAATAATAATAATAATAATAGATTGGCGCTTACACATATGTTAGTGTTTGGCCGAGCTTCTCCTCCGACTTGTGGCGTGCGCCTTGATGTTGTCACTCAAAGAAGAGGGACCTACAGTTTTACGCCGACTCCGAACGGCGATTGTATTTCAATGAGAAGCTGTTTTTCATGGCAGAAATACACTCGGAGGTTTGCCATTGCCTGCCGAGGGACGACCGCTGTTAAGAAAAAACCTTTTTCTATATTTTTTGGGATGTTGCTTTGACCAGGGCTTGAACCCAGGTGCTGATGTGTGAAAGCGCGCACTGCTTACCACTACACCACAGTGGCCGACAATAATTGGTTCCAATAATTGGTGTAAATTTTTTTGACTATTAATTAAAGGCAAAACTAAATACATAAATATTTCCAACTTTCGAACATAAATTTAAATGCATTTCTTATAAAAAGTAAAAGGTTTCAGGAACAATAAATACTATATATTTATCTTTTTTAATAATATTGAATCTGCAAAGGAAAAAATTTTAGTTAAAAATAAAATTAATACGTCAGTTAATACTTCAGTAATAAAATAAATTAAAATAAATTAAAATATTTTATATAGTATTAAAATAAATTAAATTCATTAACTTTGCACATTTCAGTTTATTCTTTTTAAAAATTTATAAGAGTAACAATTAATCGGTATTTAATCAACTAAACGGTTATCAAAATAAACATGCTTTAATTAATAGTCATTACGAATATTAATCATTATTTAACAGGCCTGGTATAATCGAATACGTACTCAATTTAATGGTTTACAATATACCCAAATAAAAGTTATAATATTTTGTGTACTTTATCGTATTAAACTGTCTAAGTCAAATAAAACAGGGCATGAATAAATAGTTTTGTACTTGGTACAAGTCTGGTCATTTTCGAACTAGTTCGGTTTCTGTCAGGGAATTCTAGTTGTAAACTAGAATTTTTCCTGACTAGTTTGGGATTTCTCTGCAGGGATCATTTGGTATTGGTAATGTTTTTTTTTCAGCGAAACATGATTGTACTTTCACTTTTTGGTCCAAAAATTCTTTACTCTCTTTGTCAATCTTTTGACCTATCAGTATTTCGATATTTTGTTCTGATCAAATTACATCTACATTAGGGATGTTAATTTTTCAGTTTTTTACGATCCCGGGATTTTCGGGTTGTCGTTATCACAATCCCGGGATCCCGGTATTAGTCGCGGGATCTAGATATTCATTATTTTTCAACAACTTAAATCGAAAAAATTGCTTCTATATTGTTTGAGAAGCTCTCCTACCATAAAATAAATAATAAATAAATGGGTTTGAAACCTACTTTTCTATTTAAAGTGGCGTTTTTATTTTTTCTCTAAAAATATTTTTAAAATGCGGTGCAATGTAGAATAAAAATATGGGTACCAAGTGCAAGAGGAAATTTTTTTATAAATTAAAAAATTTAAAATTTTTTTGGATTCACAAGGACGAAAGGGTATTTTTTAAGCTGATAAAGCTATCGAGTTTACATAAGTCCTTAAGTTGAATATAAGTCCTTAACATATAATTTTTTTTTTAACAAATATTGCGAAACTTCAAGGATAAAATTTTAAAAGATCATTTTCAATACTTACTTGTCCTTCTGCACCAAATTCTTTAATCTGTTTAAATTCTACAGGATTTCTTCTTTATTTTGATACCCATATCTCGTCTCTAAGCACATTTCTCTGAACTTTTTAAATAATTATTTGATTAGGTACTGACGTCAGAGTGAAAAACTAAAAACGCAATTTTACTATATTTGGCCCATAAAATTTACTATCGCGCGGTATTATATGAAAAAAATAAATATAGCCCGAAAATTCCGGTATTGTTTGCCAATAATCCCGGGATATTTTTGGGACCTTAAAAAGGCCAGGATTCCGGAATCCCGGGATTAACATTCCTAATCTACATACTTGCTTAAATATGTTTGCCCTTGCCACATTCACCACATCCTTTATGTCTTAAGGAATTTAAGTAGAACTACAATGGATGTGTGGATGTATTTATATACATGTAACTGTATGGTAAGCACGGATTTAAAAAAAATAACAGGGCTTAAATGCCCCAAAGGCAAACCATTTCCTAGTTAGTGAAGGCACTGGTTCCGGTTGGCTTGGCCTCCCTGTTTATGGCTCCAGCTGTTAGATCGTAAATACTTATGCCCTTAGTGCATTCCAGCAGATTACTTTTGAGCTGTGGAACGAATTTGCGGCATTAGTGAAGAAGAAGAATCTGCATTAATAAGTTTTACTCTTCCAGCCTTTTAGAAAACTTGCAAGGTCATTTCCCCTTAAAGTTAACCAGTTCCTGAATAGCCTTTTTTTCGTACACTTTAAAAATCATTATCTGGACATGCCACGTAGGAAATATTTACATACATACATATACTATGTTCATCCTAGAGCTAAAGCCATTTTTCAGTGTTCAGTGCGGCTGTTCTCGTTGTAGGGAGTTTACTTTTCGTCAAATTAGTTCCAACCCTAAAGGTTTTGGGTACTAACCCCTTAAGGTTTTGGGTTCGGAGAACAAAATGTTGAGATTTTTTTTCAAAACAATTATTTTTAACAAATAGAAGAACAACTTAGAATCAACGCGCATAAAGATTTCTTCCTAAATTTGAGCGCTGCATTTGGCAGAAGTTATCTTTTCAACTTCTTCAAAGATTGAAATATTTTTCCTACAATATTATTTTCTAGACAAAAAATGCCAAAAATACCCATATTCTGGAGCTTCTTATCTCTGTTAGAAATGTTGCAAAAACAACAGCACAGCAACAAATGCAAAACAAAAGTCTTTGTACTTATAAAAATCAAGTGACCTAGTGCGAACGTACAAAACAATAGATGCCAAGCGCTAATAAAAGAAAATGTTAAACAAAAGCAATCTTCATGCCAAACGTATCCGCACACCAAGCTATTTAAAATTAGCTTAGAAAATGAAATATGAAATATTTGTTTAACCCGCCCCAAAATCGCCGGTAATTAAACCGCAAGCAAATATTAATGTCAAAATACAAGTAAGTGCATCAAAATTGCGGTTTTGTGATTAATTGCAAAGCCCAGGAATTTGATATGTTTTCTTGACAGCAATGGGTTGCCAAGGGTAGACAGCCACAAACATAAACAATGTCTAGGAGTAGCCAACTCAGATGATTTGCATACCAGCATCGAAAGCGTGTTGACTTTGACAAATTACCAGACATGAAATATTTAGCATTTACTTGCTTTCTTTTTTTTTTTGGTTTTTTAAAGGGAATAAAAAGGCATTAATTTAATTTTTTAGGGGCATCTTAACACCAAAATTAATTCATTTTTAAATCTTACGTAGATCAACAACTTTCAGTAGATACGTATTTGCGTCTTGCGTGGCATGTGGCACTTTGTTATTGCATGGCGTGCTAATGTGCGCCTTGAATTAATTTCAGTTTAGTTTTCGTCAAAGCAAGAAAATAAATATATTAGCGTGTCAGTTGATTGACAGCTGCATGAAATATTTTCAAGGTCGATGGTAAATTTTTTCTAATTAATATACAATTTTTTAAAAAGTTTTTGACAGCATCGTCGTGAATTGTGTCATCGTCGCAAAAATGCAAGCTATTTATGTATGAGAAAACATGAACAATTTACTCACACATGACTGCTCTGTATTTATTATTGAAATTGATATATTGCAGAGGAAAAATATTAAGTAGACCTTTAATACGATTTTAGAATTGTTCTATACATTTCATGTTCATACAGCTGACGACTTTTTCATACTGAATGGAGCGGATCGAAGACTTTCGTATGCAGTCTGCTGGTCAGTGGAATTTTGAATTTTGTGCGCAGTTACTTTAAATGCAATACTGCTGCCATCAACTAAAATCGTTTAATAGACTACGTAGTGTATAATTTCGAGCAAGGTGTGCAATTTAATTTGTGTTTGACAGCCATTGAAAGCAGACTTGCACTATGTCTTCACGAAAGCATGACCTTCTTTCTTACCCATTGAGCAGCTTTGATGAGTGGTGAGGTACTTTGCCTTTGAGGGCGGCAAGTTCTGGGAAAGATATGTGAACCCACTACATCCATACCAAAGTGTTAAGCGCCACTGCGAAGCTGCTCTCTATTGCGGATGCTCTTGACTTAAATTGTTAGTTTCCAGTATGCCACTCGGCAAATGGGTGCTTCGCTCTGGGGTTTCAGGTTTTCTGGCGGTGGATGCGTCTTTTCCCACGCCGAAATGTCGATTAGTAATGAGATCCACTGCGGAGCTATTTTTGATGTAGAACTTTTTTTTGTCTTCTACTGAGCCGAAAGATTTCCATGATCAACCAACTAGGAGGAGGAGATTTCGTAAGAACTTCATCAACCATCCACTGACTGGGAATCAACTGAGGCACACTGAAATCAATGGCGGGGAAACCACCAGTCAGGTTAAGCTCCATAGTGTTTGGTGAAGGCTCTTAATGTGGCTAAAAAAAAACCATGTACTAATAGTCCCCCTGTGTGATTCATTCCACCCAGGGGGTTCCGAATAGGTGGAACTACGGGCTTGACAACCCCGGGGTCCCACTCAAAGGCTACCAGTCCTGAGTCGGTGGAGGCTCAACCGGTAGAAGAGTCTTCGGCCTTCGAGGTCTTACCAGAGACTTAAACCTTGTACCACGTGGAGAAGGTGCCCACATGGTTTACTAAGGCCTGCTCTTGGGACGGTCCTTAGGAGGCTTCGTGGTTTAATACCCTAATACTGGTAGAGACAGTAATGGTTCAATGTGGAGTTGCATTGCAACCAGATGTCGGGATCCAGAGAACGGCAGAGGTTTAGGTAGGTCTCGAACCCTACCAAGGTGGATACACTGTGCTTACGGGCACCGTGGGGTAAGGTTGTTTTAAACAACAGGTACTGACGTTAATCACGTTAATCTCACACACACTTGTGTGCTTCATTGTGCATCATTTAGACCCTGCAATATTCAATGCTTTTTTCAACTTACTATAATATGAGAAATTCAGAGAGATTTCACTTTTTCATTTGACCGAGTAATTTCAGGTTAATTAAGGTTAAAAGAGCTGCTCTGGTCCAGCGTCCATACGATGGCAACAGAGACACAATTTAATACCCAGCAAATGTTTTTCATAGTACTTTTCGTACATGTTTCAAAATCTATCCGATTCCTAGAAATCTATAGCCAGTGCTGCTGGAAAATCTTTAGGTATTCTACCTCGTGTATACAGCTTCTGCAAATAGAAATCGTTATCCAATAGTGCAATAGGCTGTGAGAAGCCATATTCCCGACTCTCTGAACATCCCATTAATACAAAACTTTCCGAGCGATGGAACTTCTTTTGTCTGCTTCGGAACTTTGTTTTTTGCCTTTCTATTCACTCTTTTGACTATTTCTTATTTTAGAAGTGTAAGAAGGGAACCAAGGCTATGGGTCGAGGAAAAGACTCATCCGTTAAAGGTTAAAGCTGTTTCGGGATAACTACTCGTTAGAATTTTTGGTCAACTATGGCAGCCACATACTCTCTCTTTGTACCAATTTTCAATACAATTCCAGTTCTTAATTATCACGTGATATCTTTTGTATGTTACATACAAAACGCATGCATATCAAGCCTTAATAATGCACTCTAACCACAATTAATTTTTTTTGAAGTGCATTTTGGTTATTTGATAGTACATATTTAAAATAATGAGAGTTAAGAATAATCTTACACAATAAATAAAAGTGGCAAGTAACAGTACCAAATGTATCACTTGCTTGTGTAAAAAGAAGAATAATTCGGGCGCTAAACCACGCTCGAAGAAACCCGATACGCTGAAGCAATCACAAATCAGCGGGCCTATGTAGAAGGCAATAACCTCATTTAGTTGGCTTGCACTTAGGAGTACGTGCATTAGGGTGATCCTTAATAATAAGAAAATCGAATTTTATATATCGGACATCCCCTTATTGTGTGCTATATATGTGTTAAATAGAAACTTCTAAGAAAATTTCAAATATTTAAAACAACTTGTACGGGTCGCTGTCAAGTTTTGTAAAATTTAAATTCGATAAATTTTACACGTTTTTAAAACTATTCATACAAATTCGTAGTCATCGCCATATATAGGTAGAGTTAGAGTGGACTTTCTGATATCAAGGCGCATTTTTTTTTCTATAATAACAAAATATGTCGAATTGGGGAAATTTTAATATTCTCCGACCCTGGAAGCGGCACCTAAATGTTATTTAAAAATTTTTAAATGCTAATAGATGTCCCATACTAAATTTAGATATTGCTATTTTAAGCAGCACCCTTATGTGTATACAAACATGAAA
>NW_023458559.1:73532987-73560460 GCF_013731165.1 Rhagoletis pomonella | reverse complement strand
CGATAAACATTTGAAAAGGCAAAGGGATGCTTGATTTTTCACCCCGATGAGGAAACAACCACATTTAAGGCGACAAAAATAGGATGAAGTGGGAGGAAGTTGGACGTATGCACTTATTAAAGAGAAGAGGAAAGGGAAAAAGAATGAAAATGTAGAACATAGCATTTAGAATATGGAACATATAAAAAATATTTATGATAAAATATAGAATATAGAATAGAGAATATAGAATATAGAATATAGAATATAGAATATAGAATATAGAATATAGAATATAAAATATAGAATATAGAATATAGAATATAGAATATAGAATATAGAATATAGAATATAAAATATAAAATATGAAAAATGAAATTTGAAAAATAAAAAATAAAAAATTTAATATTAAATATGAAATCCAAAATATAAAACGGTAACAAAGCTATTCTGTATAGCTCTAGAGCTCCTGAGAAGAAAAAAAGATCCTCAAAACTGCGCCAAAAAAATATTTAATGTGGTAAAAAAATTAAACAATTCTAAAACGGTTTTCAATAGTTCTAGAATTCCTGAGAAGTAAAAAAATTCTGCGTAATTCCATGGAAAAAAATATAAAAAAAATCCAAAAAGTTTAATGTTTGAAAAAATTAAAACAATAAAACTGTTTTAAATATCCTTTCAATAGCTGTATAGTTCCTTAAGAGGAAGAAAAGTTCAGCCAAATTACGAGAAAAAAAGTTTAGTGTGAAAACTTTAACAGAAATAATAAGTACACCACCAGTGTAAATCTAGAAAGGCGTCGATAACGGTAGTAGAAAATATATGATTAATGATTAGATGTCGATAAAAAAAAACCGGTTTCTATCGACCGTACCGGTATTTTAAAAACTAAGTGTCATGACGAATGAAATGTTTTCGATAACGGAACTATTCAAAATAGTGGGATCGGTGACCGCTCATCGATCATAAAATCCTTATATTTGAAATAAAAAATTTAATACTTATATCCAAAATAAACAAAAATTAGTTATCTAAGATTCAAATATTCTACTTTGGCAGAAAGCGCATGGTTAGTGCATAAACTCGTCAGGAACCATTATCATAAGGCTGCTAAACGGAATGAAATGCAAGAATTTTATCATAATTTTTAAGGTTTTTTTAGAATTTTTGCAAGTTTTACATAAAATTTTTTAAACAAAATAAACATTCCTATTCAATTAAGTGATAGTCTTATTGGCACGCAACCCCAAAAACAGCGAATAATTACGTTGCCGAAACCCGTTATGTAAAAAATTTAAAATTTAATTCAAATTAAGATTAAAATTTATCAAAAAAAAATATTTGTTTTCATAAAAGTACACAATATTATAATTATTTTTATTAAAAAAATGTCATCAATCGTAATACAAAAGTTTTTGTTGTTTTTCTCTAAGCCGATTTTCGTCGATTGACCTTGTTTTTGTTATATAAGTTATTCTCATGGTGAAGGAGTTTCGCATGTGCAAGATATAGATTATAAATAGCCTCAAACAACTACTGTTCCTCAACGATTTTAATTTTATTAAATTTTTAAATTTAAATTTTAAATTTTCCGATTGCAATTTTTATTCAACTTTTGACAGCCCCACCCAAATATCTTAATAACTTTACTTTTCTCACTCTTCCCTGTCAAGTTGACACTTCTCGTAGAAGTTTTCCTCCCATAAATTTTTCTGCTTGTAAATACCTCAACTCAGCACATATTTTTTTCTTTTTCGTTTCATGCTGCATGACAATTTAATTAGATCTTCTTACGATTGCATACAGCGCACGTGGCATGTCGTCTTCAATGCTTGACAAAAACAGTACAATAGCAATAACAATAACAATAAATATAAAAATTGCAATAAAAAGCAAAAAATGTTCCGCAAAAAAAACGAAGTAGAAAACAACCAACAACAACAGCCAAGAACCAATAATTCCGTGCACAATACTTTTGCTAAGCGAAAAATATGCGATGCTTTTGTCATAATTTCATGCTTTACGATTGCAGTTGCAATAAAAACAAAACCGGGAAAAAACAACAACAACAACAATCACGAAAAATTAAATTAAACACTGCGACAGCTAGGGAGGGGATCGTATGCAGTGAAAAACTGTGAGGCTTGCAGAATTTAATTATTTGGTTGAAAAATAAAAACTAAACAAAAAATATATCAACAAACTGCGAAAAAGTGCTTGCGTAAAATATGCCACAGTTTTAATTGTAGCTGAAATTGCTATTATGGTTATAAAAATAAATGAAATGATTTCATTTATGCCGACAAGTTAAATGCGATTGTTAAATTTAATGTCATAATATAGTTAATTGCTCTTTTTTTGTGTATTTAAATTTTTTTCAGTTTTGAAGCGCATGTGCAAATGTTTAAACAGGAATATGACAAATGGAAAATTGTTGCGGAATAATGGTCACTTATGGTTTATTTTTTTTTTTCAGAAATAAGGCTGCTTTTGTAGTATTCTTAAAAAGATATAATTTAATTCAGTTTACATATTTTATTAATTTTTTTTTTGGTCTCTTATTCAACATACATGCATACATATTTATTTGTGCACCTCCCTCTAATACATTTTTTGTTTTTAAGATTCACGATTTACTCGAAAACTTTTGCATATTTGCAAGGTGCCCACTGTAATTGGCCGTTTCGCGCATTTTAATGAACCCAAAAGTCGCTTTAAAAAGTGCTTAAGGACACTTAGTGGCCAAGTCTTTTATTGTTGTTATCCTATTGTTGTGTTCCATTCCACGTAAATTCCCATAAGTGCTAATGAGTGCTAGTCGCATTACTATATTGAAACGTATAAAAAATAAAAACGTGTCAACGAAGACAGCGGAGTTCAAACGAAGTCAATAAACTTGAAACTAAATTTTTTTTAAACTACGGGACTAACTTTTTACAATATGTAGATAAAATTTTGGCGCCGTGAATTAAAAATTTGTCTGATGCCGAGAAATGCACAAATACTCCAGCATCATTTTTTGTCGTAATTCCTAAAAGCTACCAATGTTTACTTATATCGCTATGTCCCCGTTAATAGACAATCCGTAAAACGCTACTGTGACAAGTCACCTAAAATTTATAATTACGTCGAGGTCGAGCGCTGGTAAAAGATGCCGGATAAGCCAGCATAATGAAGCCGACTTTCCACGGGACCAATTTTGTCATACGGTAAGGGAACTACCAGGGCATATATATCACTTTGGAGGTAAACAGAGTAGAGATGCCGTTTTTAAATCGATTAAATCGAAGATCGATTATTCGACCCTTCCGATTCCATTTTTCGAAGATTTTTTAGTAACAATTCGGTCCGTAAATCGATCCAAAAAACTCAAGAATCGGCATTGGATTTTTCTACAATTGCTGCATATTCATTTCGATTTGTCTCAGAATATCTATAATGGTTTAAGGACATTTGAATTTGAGGCTGGTATGAAAGGCGCTTAGCAACTCCAAACAAATAAACAATTCAAAAAAAATTTAACAATTTTCCTAAGACCAGACCAGACACTCGACCTTTTTGCAATTTTTCGTTGGAATCGATTTTAGTGTCAATATAAGATGCGGACTTGGGAGTTATAGGCGAGCAGCGAGTCTGGAAATGCACAAAGCTAAATACGAAGAAATATTCTGGGTGCCTTCATGAGGGTCCTGACATCTCTTACCCCTACCTAACACAAAATCTATCATCGGTTCAACCAGGTAGCAATCAGTCTATAAGCGAGTAGAGTTCAGGAGTTTTTTTTAATTGCTGTAGAGTATTTAGTAAACCATTATTTCCTTGGCTGAAGTGATACTACAAACATATATAAAATGTTAAGTTCCCTGAGACTGACCGCTTGCTTAACCCTAATACCGGGTCCTGGCCTACACACTATGGAATATTTACTTATGGCTCTAAAACAAACACAGGGCTAGGTTCTGGTGTCAATATCGAATGCCAGAGTCTTGACTTGTTTTTTGAACAATATTTCTCAGTATTTTCAGACGAAGTATTTGGGCTCCTCTAAGCCAGGGACTTCTTCTTCTTCTTATTTGGTTATACAACTATTCCTCTGTCTAGGCCCCGACTTAATATTTAGTGACAGCCCAGCTGCAGTAAAAGCATTCACATCCATTTACCTAAATACTTCCAAGCTAGTTCGTCAATGCAATTTTCGACTAAATTATGTTGCAAAACAAACCTTGGCTGCCAGGTTACTCGAGAGTACCTTATAATGAGATATTTTTTATCATCTTTAGAGAACACTTAGACGAGGTGGTCCTTGACCCGCAACCAGTTATAGCACACCCACCTACGGCCATCGATAAGTCTTTGTCGGAAACTGGGTGAATATTTCGCTCAGCAATGACTAGGAGACTTTGAGTTGTTTCAGATGGGCATTGAATAGATGGGACTACAGACACTTCTAGAGGCACAGAAATGCCTCGTGCCTGCTGTGATCGAAATATATAAGTACAAACACAAACGCCGCCTTTGCAGATATTAGGTTTGAGTCTTTACACCTAACTCAATTTATTCGTAGGTCGCGTAGAATTAAAACAGATAAATGGTAACACGAAAGCAATACAATTAAGGATATAGTCTGAGTGCTACATATTTAAATTTAGAAATAAAAAACCTAAAATTAAGCGGAGAAACGTGCCACCAACAAACGAAATCTAATCATTTATTTTAAGAAAATTAACAACAGCGCTTTGTAATTTTGCGGTTCAATGATTATTGGCTTACAATTTTTTCAAAAATACATACAAAAAAGGAGTCCACAAGCAGTCGGTGCTGACGCTAATTTCAGAAAATGACAAAAACAGAAAAGAAGAATCAGATAGCTGAATGAAAGCGCCACAACGGCACTAATCAAACTTGTTGTCAAGGAAGTAAGAAGAAGGAAACCATTGCTGTAAAAATAAAGCGCAACAACAAAAAACTGTGGCGAATATAAAAATTGCCAAAGAATTTTTCAAACTAATTAAAAGTTAAATTTGGTACATTTTTTTTCAACAGAAATTCCCCAAAAACGTGAGCGACACATGCTTCAGGGATACTGCATTAATAAAGGAAGGATCCCAACACCAAAACATTCACACACTTACTTAGCAATTCGACTTCATTAGCTAAGCTGACGGGATGTGGTGAAAACAAAAATCCGCAGAAAATTAAAAGCCAAAGCACAAGCAGACGCAAAAAGGAAGTTTTTCCAAAGCAAGAAAAGAGAGAGCAGCGTTCATTAAATATTGAAGCAGCTAAGGGCGTATACATAAGTGCAAAGCCAAAAACTTGTATATGTTAAGGGACAAATTTTTAATACGCTTCCTGCCTGCTGGGCAAATGGCAAAAAGTTACAACATAAAATGCATTTACAGCGTTGCGACACGGACCCTAAATATCGATGATTAAGCAGCAGCAATAAAAGCAGAAGTGGCGAGTAATGACAAAATGCAGAGTTTTCGCATAGAAGCAGCGGGGGAACGTTGCAAACAAGCTGTAACAAAATTAGAGCAATGACAAGCGAAAATAAAATAAGTAAAGGGAAATAATTTGAAAGTGTGGAAAATGCAAAAAAAAATTGTCACAAGAAAGCCGCATAAAATTCGTCACGAATATTTAGTCAACAACAAATTACGGTAAAAGCGCGTCAAGCATTCCCAAAGCAATTAGGAATTATTTCACTTGAGCACAGCGGGCAAAGGCGTCAAGTAAACAGGCACAAGAAAATATGTAATAAATGCACAGTTGAGAAAAAAAAATTAGGACGCCTTAATAAGTGCACAAAGGTCACTTATTTTAGTTCATTTGTCAAATGGTTTCGACTCATATAACAATTTAACGAAAAAAATATATTCTTGCGAATAATTATCGACGAAAAGTGTTCACTCAGAATACTCAAATATCCATCCCTCGCCTGTAATATAACAGCGTGTAACTTTACTAACTTTTAATGATTTCAATCTCTTGGCGAAGCCTAGACTGTGGTTGGTTGGCAGTTGGCACTGGAAAGTAAAATTTTTGCAATCGGTGCCCTCTGGTGGTGATGTCGTTTTCGTCGCTTCTGTCTAACTTATAATTTATTTTTCAGTCATGCCAAATCACCATGGCACCACACAGCGGACGCCGCTATCAACATTCCTCTCTCACTCAGAGGTGTGGTGGGGTTACTTAAAGTCGCAGAGCTATACCAATAAGCCACAATCGGCCGATACCCTCCCTGCAAAAAATTGTGCGACTAATCTCTAAAGAGAGAATTCCGAGATTACTCTCAATCGGGTACAATTGGGCATTAATTAGTCCCAACTAGTCTCATACGAGGTCAGTTAGTCTCGACTCATCCCTTATGGGTATAATTGGAGATCAATTAGTCCCCAACTCATCTCTAACGGGTACTATTAACGATTTAATGATATGTACGCACTTAGTCAATGCAATTTCATGTGCGGCGTTGGCACGCAGAGAGAGTATTCGCCTAACAAAACTGAGCACCCCGGTTCGAATCTCAGCTGGCGCAAATTTTTATTTTCATTTTTTAAAAGTGACTAGCCGCTTTTTATACCCGTTCGGGTATTAAGGTGAACCATTAGTCTCTTCATAGGACATGCTCGAACAAAAGCGAACTGTTCATTCCATATAAAGAGAACAAAAGTGGTATTAGTCGCATGCTTCTTTGCGATTGCTCCCGGAGTCATCCCGGATTAGTCCCATTTTTTGCAGGGCTTAAAGCCAACATCGACCAAATTTAGCCGGATCAATGTGGCGGGAGTAATTGAAAATCCGTGCCACTATAAGAAGCCTTAGTGGACACGATTAAGTGATATAATCCATACATAATGGCATTCGTGGGCCTTTCAAATAAAGAAAGCTTTTCGTTGATACCTAACTTCTGGCAATGCTGAGAGTCCTGCTGGGCGACCAAGGCCCTAAGTAACGTTCATAATACTGGTGACGACTGGTGGATGCAGTGGCAGATCAACCGGTTGCCAACGCCAATGGTTAAAGTACTGGTGGATTTTCAGTTGCTTCCGATTGCCCTCGGCAACTGCAGCTGGGGGAGGCTGAAAGAGTGCTCAAAGCGGATGCCGTCCTGGTAGTTGTACACTGCAATATTAGGTGCTGGAACGCGGAGAGGCTGGTGCCAGCAAGGGTCGTCCAAGTCGAGGATAAATAATTGCAAGGAGGTGTAGATCGCGTACAAGACACGACTTTTTCAAAAGTTTTTTTCGACGTAATTTTGCAGAGCTTTCTTTTCCTTCTCAGGAACTCAAGAACTTTTGAAAAATTAATCAGAACAGTTACAAGTTTTACGTTTTTCAAAAATTTTACTTTTTCGAATTTTTTCGAAAAAAAGTTTTTTTTCTGCGTAATTTTACAGAACTTTTTTTTTCTTCTCAGGAACTTTAGAACCATTAAAAAGCTGCTCAGAAATTAAATTTAAATTTTTATTGTTATCAAACACTCAACTTTTTCGAAAAAAAAATTTGTTCTGTGAAATTTTGCAGAACTTTTTTTCCTTTTTAGGAACTCTAGAACTATTGAAAACCTGCTCAGAACATTTTAAATTTTTATATTCTTTTTTTATTTAACTTTTTTGAAAATAATTTTTTTTTCTGTGTAATTTTACAGAACTTTTTTTTCCTTTTCAGGAACTTTAGAACTATTGAAAAGCTGCTCAGAACAATTTTTTATTTTCCTTTTTGCCACATGTCGTGTGCTGCGTGAATCTGGCATACACAATTTTTTTTATCAAAATATCCAAAACTTTTTTTTTCTTTTCAAGAACTCTAGACCTATTGGAAGGCCACTCAGAACAACTTTTTTTGTCGTCTTGATACCGTATGCCAACTTCCCATCTTTCACTCTGTTATAGCTCTTCCCTCAGGTTTGACAGGGACCTTACGGTTTAAGAAAGATTACACCCACCCCAGCGGTGAGTTTTAATACCGGCAGATGCATTTCATACTTTTTTTCAATTGACTGCGAAATTGTTTGTGGATCAACGATCTCTTTGAATAAATACATTTCCCTTTTGACTGTTATATGTATGCATGTAAATCTATTATTTTCAATGATCCGAAAAAATACCTCGACATTTCCAGTCACGTCAAGACATTTGAAGACCAACCAAACATAATAAGTATTTTCTTCATATTCCTTGTTTTGAAGTCTCAATCCAAATTGTACTCATCTATGACATCTTTAACCTAAATAATCTGCTTGAAAAGGACGAGAGTAATGCTTTAAGATGTTGACGTCAAATCGATTAGCCTGAAATCAGAGCGTGGAGAGATAGTAATAATTTATCCAAGCGATGTCCACTGATGTTAAGGAGAGCAATCAATGCCCATTAGGCACCGCGCTGATTACTTAAAACATCTTACCACACATTGCCAGGCACACAAAACACTAAACAAGTCATTAAATAAACTCTGCTGAGATTACATTACTTTATGTGCCGTATACGGAACTTCATTTATATGTTTTTATTTTTTATTCTGTCCATCCTTGTGAAACACTTCATGCATTCCTTTTGGCTCATAAAGTTCCTAAGCTCGATGTCGTTATTTGACAGCTCGCTGTCATGTTAGCCGCTTTTTTCGCTATTATTGTGCGCTTTTACAACTGTTGCATTCTTTCCATTCTAATTTCCTTTCAACATTTTTTTTATTCCTAGTATTTATAAATAAACTTTTTATGTCATTCTTTCTGCGTGAATTCCCAAACGTTTATGTTCTCACTTAGGCCCATCTCAACGCACTAATTTCACAGCTGTTGTCAGTGCTTTCGTGGCGCGACAGAAAAGAGCATGCCACTCGAGTGCCTGCCCTTTAGTACATCAAATGCGCCTTTTTATAGGCGTCAGCGTACAAGACATTTAGCGGTTACGCTTAATGACAGTTAATGTGCTACTTATGCCACACATTTATCATTGACGCAGCTAGGCATACACCGCAACTTGGTTGGGTTCGACTTGTAAAACTTTTCTGCCTTGTTAAAACTATTTATTGAGGTTAATTCGTAGGCGTTTTCTTGGGCAGCACATAGAATTACATTTTTTCCGCACTCAAACTTAATTAAACCAGAAATAGTGTCAATGATTTAGGACCTTAATGAATGTTGTGCTTTTAAAACCACAATTGGAATATGGAATGAGACCAAGAACAAAATTAGGAGCATTCACACATTTAGGTAAAAATAAACTCAAGTGACATTTGCCTTGAATTATCGACTCAAATTCTGGGCTCTTATTGGACACTAAGCTGATAACGATTTACTCATGCTTACGCCGAATTTCCACTAGGCATTGAAATCACAAAAAATTGGTGCCAGTTTAAAAATGCCACATTGATATTACTTATGCCTGGTTGCAAGGCCGTATTTAGGGGGAGCGGTTGTGGGTGTGGATAAAGATATTAAAAAATGCATACAGTGGTCAAAAAATTATAGCCGAACAACTTTTTGCCAAGTTTTGACGTACAATTTTCGTTATTTATTTATTCTTTAACAAAACCCATGTAAATCCAAGTTTCCAAATTTGTGCAATATTAAAAAAAAATCAACAAACTTTCGTACAAATTTTGAGCTTTTAAGCCATTTATTCTGTTAGAATTCAATGGACTACAAAACTGCATACTCAGAATCTAATTAAAAAACACGAATTTTTTACGAAAATTTGTTGATTTTTTTTTTAAATTGCATAAACTTTTAAAGCAGTGGCACTAGATTGGTACATTTGTACAGATTAGTACATTGGGCTGTCCAGTAAATTTCAGATATATAGTGACCATTTTATTATTCCTAGTTTCTGTTCGTAGCAAACAAATTAACGCGTTGCTCCCTTTCAAAAATTTTCCGTTATTCTGTTGCAAGCATGCTGTTTTACAGTATTAATACTTATATACCACTCATTTTAAATGCTCAAATATTTTTTCGCAATATTTGGCATTTTTTTAATTTTTATTTTAATATTATCATTTTTATTTATTTTTTTTTTATTATTTTGCCCCCATCTCTATTACGATAAACGTCCACTGTTATCTTTTGTGTATTTGGAATGCAAGGCATACAATTTTCACACATTTTTGGCGTCTCATTATAAGCAAGCAAACCGGCGTGATTTCGCATATTTCAAAATCATAAAATTTATAGTCTTCTTAACAAATATGTATGTACATATAAAGAAAGTAAACATACATATGTACATACATATTTTTGAGTTCAGATATCAAAGGCGGAATTTGTGAAATTTTACTTCTTTTACAAAATATTAAGTAGATAATACAAGCTTCCGATATGCCTTTACTTAACTAAATGTTTAAAAATAAATATAGATAATTTAAGATGTATGCAAGTTATAGCTTTCATCTCACAACATCTAAAGGCCTCTTTATAGGGCTGTGGAGTTATAGTTTTTTTCTTATGGTGCGACAGATTTGTGTTCGTTACCTAATTGCGTATACGCCATGTAGGGCTACAAACTAAAAAATTATATAGTTGGCTGGTTTAAGAAGGAGCTTGAGTTATGTTTTCGGCGGTCTTTTGTCATATATATGTATGTACATGTCGTTCATATTTTTTTTTTAAGTATTATGCAGTAAGAATGTTTACGGCTCGTGTTTGGTTTGGTGTTTGGTTTCTCAAAACTAATTTCTTTTATTTACTTTAAGATATAAATGTATACTTTTTTTTTAAATTCAAGTTTCTTGAAGACTCCTATAACTACCGAAAATGCAGAAAACTAAATCAAATGACCGTATGTGCATCATTAAACCATTTTTTTTTTTCTATTTTTGGAAAATTATAATTCTGCCACATACAACACTATCTGAGGCGACCATTGAATTGCTGTAATCTTCTGCAAAGAAGCACGGTAAAAAATCTCGCTATTATTTAGACTCTTCACTTAGCCAACCTTCTCTGGCTTACTACTCTGCTAGTCAAAGTACCATTAGATTACTATGATGCTGCAAAACCTTGTCGAAAATGGCGTTGCACTGCAGCCAAGTCTTCTGTGAGCTAAAGACGGTAGAACAGACCTGGAGCCTATCTCATAAAGTGACAGTGATAATTTTGTAACGGCAGGCATTTTCCGTATTGTCGGTGCCAATTCGACAGCCTGGTGGGTGTGTTGTTTGAATGTAATTAGGCGATGGAAATAAGTCGTTCGTTTCGCTATTGTCTACTTTGCAGGAGAACCTTAAAGATAAAGGCTGCTTAGAAACTTTAGCCGATAGCTTTTTTTATAGGCTACCGAAAATTCTTTGAGTCATGAAGAGCTTTCATAGTAAAACCTAAAATTAAGCTCTCAAGAAAAATCAAAAGAAATGATTTTTTATTATTTTTGTTGCTTGAAAAAGCACTTTGTTTTTGCTGTAAATTTTCTTGATGAAATAAATATGCGAGCATTTTTTTCTTGGGAGCTGCAAACTGATTTAAGAAATTTTGATAGAAGTAAATTTCTTTTCAATTTCTTGTGCGTTATCTTATATAAATTTTTCGTTTTTCTTGAGAGCTGAAAACAGCCCTTATGTGTTCAAACCTTATTGAAATGATTTGAACTTTTGTTCTTAAACTCATTGCCTGACTCTCACTGCTATTTTGGGACTTTTTCCTCTTTATATGTATATTTCAAATTTTCAATTGAAAATATTTTTCCAAATGCTCACAGTTCATGCACTACCTCAATTTTCAGCTCACATAACAATAACACATTCCATTAAGCAAGCTCTAAAATGTATTGCTTATTGGGAATAACCATACATATGTATGTACAAAAAAATGTTATGCTATTTTACTTTCGGAATGTAGGAATTCAGCGGAATTCCGAAATAAACAAAACTATTTGTTTGTGTACTTGAGTCGGAAAATACTTTCCAGCCGAGTATTTCAATTTTAATTTCATTCAAACACACATATGTACGTATGTACTTTGCGCCTCTTAAATTATCTCAGATATTTTTTAAAAATAACTTTTTGTTTATTTGTTTACGTTACTATTTCAAACAATGCGGAATGTGTGGGAATTGTTTTTATTTTTATTTGAATCGCACATGCATACTTACTTGTATTGGTAAATATTTATCCCATACCTTATCATCACGCTATGTCAGAGATCACTTTATCGCACATCAACATAGCACAGCACATCACATCTCACCACATCTCATCACACCTCGCCACAACATATCATATCACCTGTCACAACATCACATCATTTCGCATCACATTCGTAGTTTGTGTTGTTTGACATCATGTCACTACCTTATCATAATATACTGCTACATCTTTTCAGAAAAAAAACTTATAATAAATTTCAATCTGGTAGCTTGAATTTGATGAAAATGTCATAATCTCAGCAAAAGTCAAATGGCTAACATGGCTGCTAATGTCATTAAGTGAAACTGCCTTCCTTTTTCTACCATGGTATATTCTAAAAAAAAATGGGTCATTTAACTAAACACATTTAGCACCCACCCATATCCGCAGTTGACATTATCAAGTGTCGTTAGCAGGTGGCAATATTTACCAACGCTTAATACAAGTGTGCAACTACTTTGATGAGCGTGTCGATGATGAGCTTGTTGACAGCGAACAAAATATTAGTTTTTATTGTTGTTATTAGCTCGTTTATTTTTTGTTGTTTTTGTTGACATTACGTATGCGCAGCATGGTGGTTATCAAACAAGCATAAATATGAATTTGTTGTTGTTGTTGTCAAGACCTAAATGTCGGTTTGTTGATTTTTCACATTTCCCGTAATTAGTTAGCTGCTGGTTTGTGGTGCATGTTCAAGCATGTTGGCAATTTGATAGTTTATGCCACTACAGCTTGGTTAATGCCATTAATTAGCTAATATTTGTGCTAAAAAAGACAAAATTTCGAGAACTGGAAATATGAATGAATAAAAATTATTGATGTGGAACTTTTGTATTTTCGTTTGCGTTCAATTTTGGTGTAGAAATGCATGTTAAATTTTAAACTGTTGTAAGCTTCGGGTTGTTTTGCATTACAATTCATAGGAAAGTGTATATAACTGGAGGAATGCCGTTTTTCTAGCCAAGGTAATTTTCCCAAGTTTTTTTTTATTTTAAGTTTGCACTGTGAATGACAAAAAAAAATGTAAACATCAACTGAGTAACATTTTTCCGGCTTATATTTCATAGACTAAAATTATTATGCATTTTAATTTGACCATTTACAACCTCTCCATTTAGTATCTATCGATTTTTTCGTTAGTAGCTTGATTTATTTGTAAAAGAAGCTATAAACAAATTAAAAAATAATAATTATAATAAAAAATGTTATTTTCTCCTGTAGAACTTTGAATTTTTTTTTTATAAAAATCAAAATATCTTGGAAAAAACCTGCAGCCGGATTCCAGCATTTGCTATCGCTTATTTTGATCGCCAAGATATTTTTTCGATAATAAGCATATCGATAATTTTTTTGCAAATAAATCAATATGAGCAAACGGTGTATCCAAAAGAAAAAAAAAATGAAGAAATATACTGAAATTTTTAATCAATCGAAATAAGTCGAAAAATTGGTATCAAAAATATGGAATTCAATTACTTTAGCTTCCGTCCCTCCCGCGCAGTCCTCCTCTTTACTTCCTTCTTTTCTACCTATAACATACCCCAGCACTATTCTCTCTATATATCCTTTCACTATAATATTTTTTTTTTTTTGCTATCCATCCCATATAATTAGCTGAAAATTAGTAGCAAACAAAAACAATAGCAAAGTAAGAACGCATACGAACAAGCATCAATTCATCAAGCAAAACCACAAAACATGGCACTAGAACAAGCCAACAACATGTCAAACTCATTAGTGATTGACAACTGTGAGACCACCGCAACAAAATAAACATATAAAGAGCAACTCCCATACAACAACAACAACGAGTGCAAAAATGGTAAAAAAAAAGCAACCAAAAAAAGTACAACAAACAAGTGCTGCCCTAAATATGTGTTTATTTATTTTGCCCTTTATGTTGTTGTTCCCATTATTGCTGCTCTTGTGTTGGCTGTCATAATTCATGTTTTATACTCTTCAAAGTTTTTTCGAACTACCTAAATTTCAACTACATTCATTTGTAGGGCGTGTGAATTTTTCTTGTATATCTGCAACAGAAAGCGCAAGTATTCTCCACAATTGCTGGATTTTGATTTTCCGTTTTTTATTTTTTGTCTTTTTTTTTGGCTTTTGTTGATTTTCTATGCTTACCCTCTTTTAGTTGACATGTAAATTGACATGTTTCTGTTTTTGTTTGCCACTTATATTGTACAAATCTTGACATGTTTACTAACGAGCCTACCCAAATGCATTGCTTTATTTGGGTCAAATTTTCATTTATGAATTTTTGTGAAGTAGATAGTGAATGCAAAGGATCAAATTATATATTAGTATATGCTCTAAGCATTCGAAAATTTTATAAAGTTATTGGGCTCACAATCAGTGTAAATTTAGTTATATATTTTTTTTTACACAGTTTTACTAGATTTGGCTCCTAGTTTAGTGAATACATATGTACACGCGTTGATTGTTTCATGTGTTTTTATTTTTTTTTTTTTTTGTTGCTGTTAAACGGTGTTATATGTAGAGTACTCTGGTAGGCGGATGTCATCCCTGTTAATCGCACACTACTATAGTGGGTGTTGAAACTGGTAGCGAATGGTGCCAGTTAAGGCTGTCTACGCCTAGTGTCATACGGATCCGTGTGTCATGCATAAAGGAGTAGCCCTCCGTCAACAACCTCTTGCCATGCGCATTTTCCTAAGTATAGTGCAGGATATTGGGGCACTTGTTGATGCTTTAAGCACACGATCTTAGAAGTCGGCAAAGAAGTGCAAAACCTAAAGAAAATGTTTCTCGCGATTGGCGTCCAGGAAAACAATTTTTTTGAATTGCAACATAAGAATGTATCTCGCATTCAGAGAAATGTACGAGTATTCTTGACACAAAAGTTCATTGATAAAAAAAAAATTATGAAACTAAATTTTTTTAACTTAAAAAATATTCTGAAAGCATTTACCTCAAAGCATTTTATCAATTTGCATTAATATATTTTCTTTTTTTCTATTTGCAGGTAAATGTTTCCATCTCAGATGTCATACTCAAAGCTCTTACCCCATGCAAGTAATTAATTATTATATGTAAATATATCCAACATAAAATAGAGTAAAAACATAAACACTGCATATGTTAATTAATTTATGTATTTAAAATACAAAAAATTATACTTGAATAACTCAGTGTGAGGGCAGGACCAGGATGAATGTATTTGCATAAAAATTTATTAAAGCCAAAATGTTTTGGGTAGGCGTCGGAGCCAATGATAACCATCAGTTACCACCTCTGCATGGTTGTAAGTCATGCAGAGTCCCTACGGCTTGTAGCGCTGTGGCTTTGCCGCTTAAACTCTGTAAGAATTTTTGGGGGTGTGCGTCAAGCGGAGTGTTGAGCACCGGTTATTTATTTAAGTTCAAAAATTGGGTAGGCGCTGTGGCCAATGGTAGCTCTTGTACCACCTCTGTATGCCGAAGGCAATACAGAGCCCCGTGAGACAACTCCGAGAGAGTTGTGATGCATCAAGCAAGTTTGTTGAGCATAATTTGGAGTGCCAGCAATTAACTACTTTAGTAGGTTTTGTTCTGCGGCAGTTGAGAAGTGCATTAAAAAATGCATACCCAATGAAGAACGAACGAATTATTTTTAAGCACAAGTGCGTGTTTTTATTCGCTGCACTTGGTTTTGGGCGGGAGTGCAATATACAAGTGCGTGTGTGAGTTCGCTGTTCTTTGTTTATGCGGGAAATGCATAAGTCGCTTAAACATCCTGGCCCCCCTAGACGACTTGTCGTCTAGTGGATGTAAAATAAGCCGCGAGTATCCGGCTCGAAGGACCATGAATAACTCAGTGTGAGGGCAGGACCAGGATGAATGTATTTGCATAAAAATTTATTAAAGCAAAAATGTTTTGGGTAGGCGTCGGAGCCAATGATAACCATCAGTTACCACCTCTGCATGGTTGTAAGTCATTCAGAGCCCCTACAGCTTGTAGCGCTTTGGCTTTTGCTGTTTAAAACCACTCCGGAGGAGTGGTGATGCATCAAGCGGGATTGTTGAGCATTGGCTATTTATTTAGGTTCAAAAATTGGATAGGCGCGGTGGCCAAAGGTAGCTCTTGTACCACCTCTGTATGCTGAAAGTCATACAGAGCCCCAAAAGCTTGTAGCGCTTTGGCTCTTGCTGTTTAAAACCACTCCGGAGGAGTGGTGATGCATCAAGCGGGATTGTTGAGCATAATTTGGAGTGCTAGCAATTAACTACTTTAGTAGGTTTTGTTCTGCGGCAGTTGAGAAGTGCATTAAAAAATGCATACCCAATGAAGAACGAACGAATTATTTTTAAGCACAAGTGCGTGTGTTTATTCGCTGCACTTGGTTTTGGGCGGGAGTGCAATATACAAGTGCGTGTGTGTGCTCGCTGTTCTTTGTTTATGCGGGAAATGCATAAGTCGCTTAAACAATACTCATTGAGCATTTATTTTTCATATAGTATTTTGATTATGAAGTAGTCTATGCTTTGAACTAATTTTCTCCTCAGATGGTTGAAAATTACCAACAACGGCGAAATCTCCACCATTTATCTGATGTTGCATGCTTTGCGGCTACCTCTACTACTAAAATTTAATTGCTAAATAAAAGCCGTGTTGCACGTTCGATTTGCCATAACTCTGCCTTCGATTCCCAACAATTAGGGAGTGGCGAAACGAACGATCAACTGGTATAAGCCATTCACAATAGCAAAACTTGTACAGTACCTCAATAGAGCCGTAATTTAAAAATCAAAAATAATTGTTATTTTGGATTTAGAAAATAAAAGTCAGAAATAACAGTTATTTTAGGAGTAATTAAATGAAAGTAAACAAATAATTGTTAAAGAGCGATTTTTGTAATAAAAGTTGTAACTGTTACGGTGCCTGGTTTTAGCAAAAGCCTGACTGGATAAGCTTGCAAAATATATAAAGAAAAACCAAGAAAAATATGAAGATATACATATTTTATTTCTGAAAAAGTCTTAAGACACAAGACACTATTAACGATCAGTCGTGATTTTAGGTAAGACTACCAGGACGTGACTTTCAGACTTCGACTTTATGTTAAATATCCATGGGGATACCATTGAATAGAAAGATTTTTCCTGGAGCAGTCAATTCAAGTTGTATACTCACATACGGTCGCGGGAACGTAAATAGAGATAATTTTCTTGGTTTCAAATATGTTTATTTTCAAACACTCAGAGCATTCATAAAAATTCGACGAATTTTGACAAATGTTAATCAAAATTGTAAACTTTTTAATCCATTTCTTTTTTGAGTGTGCAGTATTTTAGTTCATTAAATTTCACAATAACAAAGTACAAGTTTGAAGTAGCTGGGGCTTACCGTTGATTTTGGACAATTTTTTGTTTGAGCATTTTCATGTGAGGTTGAATAGGTTGAGCACTCAAAATTTTTCTAAGATATCTAATTAAAAAGCTCCAAATTTTGACAAGTCTTTGTCGAATTTTGCTAATTTTTGTACAAAGATTTAAATTTTGACTTACTTGGTTTTTGTTAATGTTTTCGCCACTGTATGTAAATATATGAAATTATTATGAAGAACGCAGAGTGCACAAAATAAAGTTTCGCCGACGGCTGATGACCACTGTTTAAACCAAGCGAAAGCAGAAACTAAGATGATCTCATCTCCTCATCCTGCAAACAGCTACCGGGGACCTACTGAATGGCAGTTTACACCTCTAAATGCTCGGCTACGCTGTTTGGCGTACCGACACTATTCTATTTAATAACAACAACTTAAATTGAATTCAAGAAGACATCACATACATAATTATCATGAATTTAGAATTCTTAAACCTAAGAAGTATTTTTTTAACGATGAAAAGATGCAGATTTATAGGTTTCTATGGTTTATATATAGTTATAAAGTTTTTTATTTTTTTTTTACTCCGTAGAATAGAAAATTTTCATAGAGATAATCTTCCTGTTCCCACAGGTCATAGTTTCCTATGTGTAGTGGTCTATCTGGATGCCTATCAACACCGAGAGTTTCCGCGTGAGCAACTCCCTTGACCGCCTACGGCAATTAAGACTCTACATCTTTTCATGTCGGGATTTTCGCCCAACGGCTATTAAGGTGGCAGTCCTGCAGATTTATTTGTGGCTTCTGTCGGTACCAGGAGAAAAGCTGGTGCGCAGACCCGCACAAGCTGTAGGAGAGAGAGTATCCAAGCAGATCTTAGAGCATTCGATTCATAACACTGCAACACAAGAACTGTAACTGGCGGCCACAAATACCTGAACAGGATCGCTTAAATAGTAGCTCGTTTTTCCACTGGTATGGGTACAGAGACATTACAATATGACGCATGTGTTCCACTGGGAGATATGGGGAATCCCGTAGGCTACCTCCTAGCTCATTACAATGGAACTATTTCATGAAAAGTCACGTACAAGACGGAAGCATCGAAGCCAAAAGAGATTCCCTTACAACCGAATGACGGACAAGAGCCAGAAGCAGGACCTTTGAAGGTCATTGATAAAGGCTTTTTTAAGAAGCTGCAGAGACACAAATTTTTTTTCAATAGACAATTTCTCAGGGCATAAATTATGGACCAAAGTACGTCGGCTTAAGCAGAGACAGTCACTATAGCCTAACCCAATCTAAATTCGTAATCTTTTGTTGCATTAACTATCAGCACACTGACCTACTTGACATCGGTTCATTTTTCACCTACATAAATTCTCATTTAATTGACTACTATACTCACACAATTGACAATTGACTAGCCTAGTGGTTGCTTGAACAGCTTTTACTTTTATTGCTGCAACTCCTTGTTGTTACCACTTTTAGCCTCAGCAAGCAGCAATACAATTGTTTCCTATTATTTGCTCCAACTATATTTTTATTTTTTACATATATTATTTGCAAACACTGTACTCGTACACATGGCCATCCTCTGTGGTTGCTTTTTATTTGTATTCCTATTGCGTTTGCCTGCATTCTTCTACATACATACTATTCTCCACGTACATTTACCACATAGTACAGTCGTCATTCGATTTCAATGAACTCTTTGTTGCAATAACAATAAAATAAATAAATAGAAGAGAAGAGAAACAATACAATTTAAGCGAGGCACAACAATTGCCAACTACAGCAGCAGCAGCAGCAGCAGCAATCTTTTGTGGCATCTCAACTGAACTGACATGAAAACTATATGTAACAATAGAAAATGTGATAACAACAATAAACACAAAGCTGTGTTGATAAGCGCCTGCTGCCGTCTGTCGTCTGCTTTTTGCCTTTGCCGTCTGCTGTCGAGCATTGCAATCTGTGGCGCTTTTTATTTCAATTGGATTTTCTTTGAAAATCGCTGCAACATATTTTCTGTTTTATTGAATTTTATCTTCACTTTTAGCGATTTTCGCTATTACAATATTTTTTTTTTAGATCTTCTTTCAGCGCTTAAATTTTTATTTCTTGAATTTTGTACAATTTTTGGACAAACTCCCGCCGTTTTATTATTGCATTGTCTGTGCAACTTTTTGTTTATTTTACGATTTTATCTTACTCATTGTTATTTGGTTTTTTTTTCTTTCTTCTTTTACCACCACCGTCTAATTGCGCAAATTTGTCACTGCTAACTTCTTTGTTCACGTTTTCACTGCAGCTGATTGCAATCTTCGCAACTTCATGTAATGAGTTAGCAAATACAATATATACATAGAAGCCAGCCTAACCGCCATCTAGCCAAGGCGTAAATGCGAAATGACAACGCTGCCGCAGCTTTATGGTTAATTAGGTAATAAATTATGGTTGCAAAAAAGTAAAAAAATAAAATAAAACAAGAGAATAACAAAAAATATTTTTTGCAAACTCTCATTATTGTCAGTTGTTAGTGTTGGCTGATTGTCTTTTTCTATGTTGTATGACCATATCTGAACGCTTGTCTGTTTAAATGGCTGTGATTAGGTTTATGGCGGAAGGCAACAGTTATGCGCATTGTTTGAAATTAATGGCGTTTTGAGTTGCTATAAAACTATGGCCCGCAGGAGGGGCTTGTGAACACCCGCCGGCATATGAAATTGAACGCATATGAAATGCGAAGTTTGCTCGGCGGCGTTTCGTGGCGATAGATTTATTTCTATCGCTCTGCTGGGCAGTACATTCCAAAGAAGGCCGTATGTTTTCGTTTTGCTTTCACATATTGAGAAGAAAACAACATGTAACACGAATTATTTTTATTTGTTGAAAAATACAGTGATCGATTCGTTGAATCTGGCTTAGTAAAAATAATTTATAATAACTCCCCCTTGCCATATATTTAAATTTCTTTTCATTTCATCATTTCTAAATATGGTTTCGTTTTTCAAAATATGGTCACCTAAATTATAAGGGCGACCAAATGGTATCAGCTGTTTTCGCTACCGCTCTAACTCTGTTGAAGTAGGCGAAATAGCAGGGCGAACGGTGAACGACGGCATCGCCCGATTCGGCGAACTTCGCCGTTCGCCAGGTATCGTGTTCCAAGCATAAAAGCGCAGTTAGTCAACGACGTACCGTAAACGTAGGTTGACGTACGTAGCAGCATATCAAATTTAAAGCTCAAACAGTCAACAACGTAACGTAGACGTAGGTTGACGCAGACACGATATACCTTATGAGATTCGCGTGTAACCGAAAACTCACCACCGCATGGCGGTGACGTTGCCGTTGCTCCTATCTCTCTCAATCAACAGTAAGTTGGATATGCTGCTACGTACGTCAACCTACGTTTACGCTACGTCGTTGACTAACTGCGCTTTTACTGTTGATAGAGAGAGAGTGAAGCAACGGCACCGTCACCGCCATGCGGTGGTGAGTTTTCGTTAACACGCGAATCCCATAAAGTAGATCGCGTCTGCGTCAACCTACGTCTACGTTACGTCGTTTCCGTACTGCGCTCCAATTCTGGCCACTGTATTTCAACTCACTACAATTGTCGATACTGACATCTATCTTAAAACTCTTTTCTGGCTTTCAAAATACTAATACTGAAGACTAATCTGGAAACGATTATTAAAATTTAATAAAAAAGTACATGTATGTGTTTCTTTCCAAAACAATAAAAATCTTAGAATTAAAAGAAAATTGAATTACAAAAGCGGGCAAATCAAAGGAAAAGCAAATAAAATGCGTTCCTAAAATGAAATCAAATTTAAAAAAAAAAATATTTTGTTTTGCAACAAAATATAAAAATTAAATAAAAAAAATTTATTAAACATAAAAAACGTAAGTAAAACTTTTATGAAATTAAAAAAGCCATAAAATCTAAACATTAAAAAATTTTAAAAAATTTTATTATTTAAATAAGTTGCTAAACATTAAATGAAATCTTAAAAATACCATTATTTTAAAACCAATGAAACTTAAAAATTAAAAGAAAATAAATTTGAAAAAATTTTAAAGAAAAGAAAAATACATAAAATAAGTTTCTGAAAACTAAATTAAATTAAAAAAAAGTATATATTTGTCTTTATAAAAACACAAAATCTAAAAATTTAAAGAAATTATAATTGAAAAGGGAAGGAAATTATATTGAAAATCACGACACATTACAATCTCCTTGCGGGTGATTTACCACAACCCCGCAGCCATGCTACTAAGGCAATAGTCCTTCGGCGTGGCTGCAGAGGAGCGAGATTTCCCTAGAGACTAGTCTCAAAAGAAACTTGCCTGCTGCATTTAGCATTCATTGAGTATAAAATGCTATTTTTGAGCTCGGTTTACCTTTACCTTTACTGACAATTGCAATAAACTGCTGCTTTTACATACATCAGGGAATAATCCTTCAGTCAGACATGAGACAATAATCTTTAGCACTTCTACAGATACACCACTTAGATTTAAAGATTTTTTAGTCTTCTTGTGGTCAACGGGAGTTCCTTGATTGTAAAAAGTATCAGCTTTTCCGCCGGGAAGGTAGCTTTAGAATTTGGTTTTCAAAAAATATTGGCACCTAATGGAGAAGCTCCACCACTCTTTTCGTCGCAGATAAACTAAACACTTTTCTATGCTGATCACTTTCTATCCTAAAATCATTTAATTCCTTCTGCACCATTTACTATTTCATTTAAGGCGCATACACATTGCGCATTCGCTCCGCTTGACCGAGAGAATGCTTAAACTCACGAGCTTAGCGCGCATTCAAGGAATGCCTATCAACTCGTATGCCCATTAATTACGCAGCAGAAGTGACGTGAATAAGTAGCAGTCACAGCTGACTCGTAGAAGCGCTGCGTTCGTGCCGGCTCGCCCTCAATATTGAAATGCGTTCGCTTAGCTATTTGTTTGTGCAACTGGTGCAATTGCCTGCCTGCCACACATTTTTTGCAAAGCAAGCGTGCAATCATTGTGCAAATTGTCTTTGGCAACATTGGCATCTGTATACTCGTGTGTATCTATGTAGGTTAGAATGTCTCTGTGTGAGCTTGACTTGTGCATGCGCCAAAGTGAAGGCACACAGCAGAGGGAGGACACCAGGCGGTGGTAATTGTGCATTCGCCTCACTAAACTGCTACATTGCACTGCTAAATAGCTGATCATGCGACTCAGCTGTTGTTAAAATTGCTGTTATTGCTATTGCCGTTGTTGTTATTCTTGGCAGCATATGGTCAGCTAAATGCTTCAGCATATTACCATTAGTGCTAGGAATGGCAGCTGATCATTGGATGTACTTACTACTCCCACTACACCTAATTTGGTGTGTGTGTGTGTTTCGGTTCATGTTTTTGTATTGGCGTCGGTGTTGGCGGCAACGCTTTCATCATTTTTGCATACAAATAATCAATTAAAATTAATTTACAAGCATATTTCGCTACGCTCAAATGGATTTTTGAGTTGTTTACAATTTAACATGGTTAGCTCTTTTGTTTTTCTTGCTTATGGTTTTTTTTTCTCAAGGCATTTTCGTGCTTTTCAATTTTGCTTTGTGCCACAAAATTAGCACAACATTTACACTAAATGCATTTTAGAGTGCGTTTTTTTCCACAAACAACTGTATTTTAGAGGCAACTTTGGTTAAGGGGTAGTGCTGCTAATTGCTTTAAGTAAACTTTGGACGATTGGCTTTGTTATGTATCTTTGGAGGTTCATAGAAATAATTTTCGAAGCCGCTTTTTCCACAGGAAACATTTTTTCTGTAAAAGTCGTTATTTTTCTTTAAAACAATGATCGAAGTTCAGTAGTTTAGTAATGAAGTTTAGCAGCGAAGTTCAACCACAAGCTTTTACCCAAGACTCTGGATGCCCATTTAATAGGCTCGTGCTACAGAAATTAATTTGATACTTTTTTCTTGGTAGATACAGAAATTCCATTATAAATAATAATGTCACTTTGAAAAGTTCTGACTGAAATACATTTTTTCACAATTAGTACATTCTCAAAAAAATGTTAACAAATACATTTTTTTTGCCCTTAAAAAACGGTATCAAACTATTTTTCTTATATTTTTATATTAAAACTCAAAAAGCTTTATTCTAATTTATTTTCATTTTATAACATAAAAAAATCTTAAAAAATTTAAGTTGTTTGCCAAACTGTTAAAAAATTGTATCTAAAAAATCTTACAAAATTTTATTAAAAAAAAACTCTAAAATTGTTTTAGACAAAGTGGTTTTCCCAAATTTTAGTCTTATGTAAATAAGTACATATATGTTACATAGTTTTGCCTATGCTAAACTAGATCAGGGGCCATGCTATTTTTGCCCACCAAAACTTTCCGCGGCGGTTTGCGGTTTGGTCTGTAACACAAACAAATAATTAAAATAAAGCTGTAAAAAAATCTATAAAATGTTGCCGAAAAATGTTTCTCACAAATTATTGTCAAACATGAAAAATTAACAACCATTCTTACATTGGAATTTGAAAAAAAATTGTGAAAAAAATCTTTAAAGTTTTTATCAAAAACTTGTTCTTCCAAAATTTTGTCAAACAAAAAAATGAAACTCATACAAAGTAAAAAAAAAAAACATTTCCGGGCACTTTGTGAAATGAAATACTTTATTTTATAAAAAAAATTTCAGAAAAATTCAAAAAAAAATACAAATTTTATCAACAAACCTTGCAAACTTATACTGTACAAATTTTTTCACATACATATGTAGTTAAAAAAAAAGTTATGAAAAAATCGTTAAAAATTTGACCCAAAAAAATATTTTTTTTAAATTTTGATTAAAAAATTGTTCGCACATTTGGTTAAATAACTTATCCACAAAATTTTGTAAACAATTTATTTCTCCAAAATTATATATACATGAGAAATTTAAAGAACAAAATCAAATTTTAGTGCGAAATCTGCGATTTTTTTCCTTCTAGACTGATATTCTCTTTTAAGAAATTAAAAAAAAAATCTAATTTAAGTTCGAAATTTGTCTTACAAAATTTTGTGAATTTTTTCCTTTAAGAAATTGAAAAAAAATTGCATACAAAAAAAATTACGTGCAATATTTAATCGAATAATTTTTTCTTAAAAACCGCTATCAGAAGATTTTTCTGCCAAATTCCGTAAAACAAAGGTTTTCCCAAAACTGTAACTTTCTATAAGTAATTAGAAAGAAATTCTAACTTTTTTTTTTATCAAGCCGATAGCCTCAGACGCTCGTGCTTTTAAATATTTATTGTAAATATATTTATAATGAATAATAAAAATAATAATAATAATAATAACTTTTTTTCTTTACTTATTTTATTATTATCTTTTTCTTTTTTCCGGAAATAAAATAAAAAATTTTTGACAGTGGCGCCTAAGGATTCATAGTAGAAAACCTTCTATTCTCAGCAAAGCTAGTTACTCTTTCCGAAAGCCTCTCGGCTGGAAAAGGTAATGAGACCCAAGATGTTTAAATCTAAACTCGCAGAGCAGCTAAATTGTTGATATTGTTAATTTTAGGAGCTCAAGAGATCACTATTGATGAGAGAACTCCCGCTGTTGATATTCACTATTATCTGGATGAAAGCACGACCACTTTCTGCGCAACAGGCGGTTTTCATCTCCAATTTTCTTATTGTTGTTCGTGGAATTTCTCCACCAAATTCCTACTTTTAAAGAGCTTTTCTGTACACCAGTTTTGTTTGTCTTTGCTCTTGTGAAGACTCAGAAGACAGGACTCCCGTATCGCCTTTTACAGTAGCTGGCGTAAATACTCCCAACTAAATTCTCGATCAAAGTTTCAGCCAGATTCCTGCCATTTGCTGATGTAATCGAAACAATTTCCTGCGGTCTCCTGCAGTACAGATCTCGGTTTGTTCCCCCTAGAATCTTGTAAGAAACTTGTTATCAGCGAATTAGGCAGTATATAATCAGTCAAAATAAATCCACGCTTTGACGGCTATAATGCTACTATGTTCTGCTTTCTTCCCCGTTTTTACAAGCTTTTATTAAGTTTGAGCTGTGTGTACATAAACAAATTTTACATCCCATTTTTAATCAATTTCCCGATGAGCTACAGATTTGAAACTTCAAACGTAGCTCAGAACCCCATTCGTTTATATTTAGAACGTATGTTTCTTTCTACGCGAAACTTCGCCGTTAGTTGGCGTGGGGTTCATTTTTACTTGTTTATTAAATTTTTTTTAATTACTTGTTTACCATCAAGTCCTCAACTTATGCAGTTACAACTAAGAATTGAGTACGGCATCTTCTCGGACACATATCAGCCTGATGTCCTACATTTTTACTTACAACTCTTTAAGAATATTTTAAATGTTTAAATGCAATACGCGAAAATAGTTACTTTTCCGCGCTTTTTTTTGGAAATTCATTTCACTACTTCAATTCAATTCTAGCTCATTCATAAAAATTTCATTTATTTCCATTCAACTACGTTCGCAATGACCTCACTTTCGCTTATACTCGGTTAGTTCACTCATTTTTCTTTTCATTCATTAATTTTTCTATCATTTTATACCAAATATATATTTTTTGTTGCTCAACACACCCTCGCATTTAAAAGTGCAATCATATGCATCAATTCAATGCATAAATTTTTATTTTAAATTGCTGATAGCAATCGCCAATTTCAATGTCATTAAAGGCAATATTCTGTGCAACGAGTGGAAATGCACTTTCTATTTGGCGTGTGGCATATATTTATATTTATACAGCTTTACATGTAAATACATATATGTGTTATACATACATACATATGTAAGTACCTATGCATGCGTTTTCTGATGTAAAAAACAGCTCAAATCTGTAAAAAAAAAAAAATCTTTCAAAACTATTCACACTCGAACGCATATCGAATGAATGCAAGTGAAAATGCAATAAAATGCAATTCAAGAAGTTTAAATTATTTCATTGCAGTATTATTAAAAAGCAATTTAATGCCATAAAACAGGCGAGGATGATCATATTTCTATTCATTTTAATTGTTTTTTAAACGCTTGTTACATGAATAGGAGCAGATATAAATATTGATAAGGAAATTGATCATTCTATTTTTTTGTGAAAAGCAATTGATTAGAATGAGACCCCTACGAGTTGGCTTTGGTTGTTTGAAATTGTTGGAAGTGATTAGCCCACGACTCTCGCATCACATATTTATAAGCAGTGGAGACGTCAGTGAGTGGAAGCCATTTTAAAAATAACTACTTTCTGGAAGTTAGATACATTGAATATCTGATCCCAAGTCGTCTCGTTTACAAAAATCGTGTTTATATTTTGATTCAAGCTTCTAACAAAAATAAACAACTAAATTTTAGATCAAACTCGCTGACATTAGTTCAAAAACGGAAAAGCCATTGCAAGTTCCCACCCACAAAGCTGTTTTTAAGCCACTAAAGCTCCACTAGAAGGACTGCTAAGATTTCGCTATAGAATCAAGATGATTTAAGGACATGTAGGGTTAGGCATAGGGAAATACATACCTTGGACGTCTCAGTGGACGTTAACCTAACCTAACTTAAGAGTAAACAAATTTTGAAATTTTGTCTTGCATGGTTTTTGTTAGACAGTGAGCTACATATACATTACTACAAATACATTAAGTAAACAAAATATAAATAATCGTAACCTGTTAAAATCTCGCGTCCGTATTTATTTGCCTGCCACCGTACATAGTGCACGATTTTATCTAAGATATCAAAAAAAGGTAAAATGTCAAAAAAATTACCCTGAAGTAAAAACCAAAAACAAAGAAAACAACAAGAAGAATTCGACAAGAAGAATTCGATCTGTAAATGCGAGGAATGCGAACAAATTTGTTTACGCCCAACAAAAATTTAAAAAATAAAGCAAAAATCAAAATGATGTAAGGCAAAACGAGATCAAAGTAAGGCGCGAATTGGAGCAACAGACACCCCAATAACGAAATGACTGATTTGAATGAAATGAGGATGCTAATGATAGCATTGT
>NW_023458559.1:73498095-73532587 GCF_013731165.1 Rhagoletis pomonella | reverse complement strand
TCACAAATAAATATAAACCAGAAAAGCCACATGTCAACATGCAAGACTAGCATAAAGCAGGTTTATTTTTCAATCAGTCAATCAAGTGTGAATAACTAGCACACATGCAAACATACATAAAAATATTTCCACGCGTATAAGAGTTTGTGCACATTAGTTGTTGTTACTTTATTTGCAATTCGCTCCAAGTGTGACAAATATATATGGTGTTTGGATATGAAGAGGCAAATTAGAATCCAATGAGCACACGCCAACATGCAACAAAGTAATTATGCACACACGAAATCCTATAAAGTAGACATGCCCAACGCTGACAGAACTCAATAAGCAAGTGCTGGGTATGGCTACTATAAAGAAACGTGTATTTAACGAGACATGAAATAAGTGTTGCGTGCATAGCAAAATATTGCATTTTGAGCAGCAATTTGAACATTCATTTGATGTCATTAAGTGTCAATGAGTGAGAAGGTCATGACGAGTCTGTCGACTGCTGATGATGACAATTGTCTGCAATCATTCAAATATTGACTGCTCATTGGCGTCAAAGCGATCTTGTGTATCTAGAAACTTTGGAGCTTTTAGCTAGTATTTTATTTCATATACCGCTTTTCAGCTCTATTCGTATTATTTTAGGCCTACCTACATCGGACCTTTGCATAATTTCTTGGCATTTTTTTAACGCAATCAGCGAAATTTAATTCAAAAATATTTTCTTAGTTTTTATTATCAAACAATCACCTCATAAAACGCATAATATTCGTCGTGTACATTTGTTCTGTATGTACATTCGTTCGCCTTAATCTGCCTACATATACGATTAGTCGATTAATTTGTATACACAAATGCTCATACTTTATATGTACATTAGAAATGTTAATTTTTTCGCATTTTACAATCCCGGATTTTTGGAACGTCGTTATCACAATCCCGGGATCCCGGGATTAGTTCCGGGATAAAGATATTAATTACTTTTCAACAACTTAAAGCGAAAAAATTGCTTCTATCTCTCCTACCATAAAATAAATAATAAATAAATGGGTTTGAAAGCTACTTTTTTATTTAAAATGGCGTTTTTATTTTTTTTCTCTGACGTCAGAATTTATTTTAAAGGACTTTGTAATTTCAAAAATATGATTGATTCCAAAAATTATTTAGAAAATTCAAAGCAATGTGGAATAAAAATATGGCTACCAAATGAAAGTGGAAATTTCTTTAGAATTTGAAAAGATTTTTATGTTTTGGCTTCACAAGGACGAATAGGTATTTTTTTAAGCTGATAAAGCTATAAGGACGAAATTCGAGGATGTTATCGAGTTTATATAAGTCCTTAACATATATTTCTTTTTTCAAAAACAAATATTGCAATTTCAAGGATAAAATTTTAAAGGACATTTTCAATACTTACCAGTCCTTATGCACCAAAATATTGAATCTAGTTAAATTCTGCAGAATTTCCTCTTTAATTTCATACCCATACTTTTTCTCTAAGTACATTTCGTTGAATTTTTTTAATCATTTTTAAATTACTGACGTCAGAGTGAAAGAACTAAAAACGCAATTTCACTATATTTGCCCCATGCTTTCGCGAATATATTGATTTTTGTGTGTAAAATTTACTACCGCACTAATGAGCTGGACATTTGTAAAGAAATATTAATTATTAAATTTAAAAAAAAGATATAGCCTATACTGGTCAAGAAAAGGAGTTTCTATTATTGCCATCAGTGCAAATTACAAGTCCCGAAAATGTTTGGATTAATTGCCAAGAATCCCGGGATTTTCGGGACGTAAAAAAGGCCGGGTTCCCGGGATTAACATTCCTAATGTACATATCTGGGGCCTCATTAATTAATTTAACACATCAATCAGTTTACGTTTCACATTGTGATGGCATTAAAGGCGCACACAACCATTGCCATTCAAGTCAATTTCTAATGGGCATTTATTAAATAATTACAAAGAGGCCGACTGACACATAGACGGACTGGAACTGTGTTTCAACGAAATGGAACTGACAGTTGTAGCTGCTGCAAGCAGCTGTGAATTGATGCGGTGTTGCGTAGGTTATAGGAAATATCTACTATAAGAAATACTGGAACACGTTAATTGTGCATACATGCATAGAATATGTACATATTTATGCTAGTGTAGCTACTGGATCCCAGTGGGAAAAGTGTTATTTAGCTTTTGATGCAAAAAATTCCTATTAAATAGCATACATTCTTCATTCACTAGGTAAGGCTGAATTGAGTACCTTACTTTTTTTGGGACATCGCTGTGGTAAAAACATGCATTTTCAAATGTGAAAGCGGCTGTCTTACTGAGAATTTTTTCGATTACCATGCACTACGTTTTTCCGTAGGGATGTCAAACACATAGGGAATGGGAAAATAGGTAAGAATCTTATCAGGTAATCAATGAACACCTCCGACAACGCCTTACATAATAAAAAGTATAAAAAAAATATTTCTCACCGCCGAACTACTCCAAACGACCGCTCTACATATTAAGTAACTTACTTGGTAAAGCGGCAGGAGCAGTATGTCTGATACATTATAAATTCCTACTTCCATAAGGCGGCTAAGCCTTTTGTAAAAAAAATTCGGCAGGAAAGTGGTAAGGACTGCTGGGTGTTGTAAGCTGCTGGTGAGGCATTATAACGCGCTCCTATTTCCTACGGGGTACGCATGCAAAAAAGGGCCACACACAGGCTCATTGCTTCAGTCACACACACACATCACTCACAACCACACATGCTCACATAATGATTGACTGTCTCTGGCTTTGTGTGTGCCTTAAGCTTTCTTAGAAAAATCGGCATAATAAATCACAACCGGCAAGCATTGGTATAATATGGTATGCCATTAATGTTGTAAAGCAATTGATTAACATTCGTATGTAGGTATACATGTAGAGCCGTGGAATTTATTAGCAAATGTTGCACGTTTTTTCTACGATGACTCGGTAGGTGTTGATAATCTGATTTAATGAGCGTCAGGAAGTTGTTATTTACTGAAATACGCGTGTGCAAACATAATTTCATCTTGTATAATATTTTCTTTGATCCTTCCTCTTTTTACATCGGGTTAGTGCCTTATTACTGAATTAGTAGCTGTCTGCTTTCAGCTTGTTGTTATATAAATTATTGATCCAAGAACGAGTGAAAATCATTCCCTCACAAAATCAGTGCTGTGGGGAGATTCCGAATCCAGAAAACAACACTGATTTTTTTCACTCCTGGGTGAGACTTAAAAAGCTATTCCAAAACAAAAGAGAATATTCACATTTTTCAAATACAACTGCTATGAAAACTCAGTAGGCTCCCTGCTGAAAAATGCTACTGGCAGAGCGTAGACGATACTGCTTAATCCCGTGTTCTTATTTTTTATTCTTATTTGTTCAACGTAATCTAACCAAATAAAAAGCCTTTGGCGACCTTGTTCGCATGGGCGACGAGTACAACCGGTCTGCATTCGGGTTGTAAAACTGGCGCAACCTCACAAAGCAGAGAGGAAATTGACGACGTTTTTGGTCTCGGTCCAAATCAGTAACCGCAATAGAGCTAAACAGGAAGATTAAGAAGGAACCTAACTAGAGCTAAGAAATTCACGATACTTGCTCTCCGTTTATTTGCCTACCAAATCCATATTTGGGTTTCTCATCCAGCTTTCTCTTTAGCCAACGAAGCCTACAGAAATCGAGATTACATCTTTAGAGCAAAACTTCTCAAAAAGATATTCTGAGAGACAGAAAACGTGAAAACAAAATACGGTTTACGGGGTCACCCTCTTGTGAAATTTCTTAGGGATTTGGCCTTAAAATAAGCCTTGCAAACTAATTTTTACAAAATATCGTTTGAGGCGATCCAATTAGCATCTTTCCTAATAAAATATCCGATATGGCAGACAATGTCCTCTCCACTTTATAGCCTCGACGGTTAGAAATCCTCTCGGTGGTGCATATCTAATGAAAATAAGATAACAAACCAACAAATATAATTTGGTCTATGAGCTGAGGTATTTTAAATCCTCAAAGCCTTAGACTACGCGGTGGAAAATAAGTGGAGGGTAAGAAATTTACTTGTCTGCAGTGACAGACAAGCTGCACTTAAGGCTTTAGCCCTCTAACTACTTTCAGACTAGTTCGGCAGTGCAAGTGTCAACTTAATTAGTAAAGTAAAGCAAACTTTGGGTGCCAGGTTACAACCAATCATAGCACTCCCACCTTCGGCCATCGAAGCCACCATCATAAACTAAGTGAATATCGCTCAGCAATAACTGAGAGGCATCAACGGTCTGCGGGTGGGCAAAACTCATGTTGCCTTCAATCTCAGAAGGTCTATCTAGATTTTTGCTCTCAATGAGCAGACGGACTACATACAACTTGTTGGACGCTGACAGGCGTACATGTAAACTCCATTTGCCCATCCTGCTTTGAAGAAGATGTGACGGTGTAACACTTTTTAATTAATTGTTATAATTCTGTTAGTTAATTTTATTTTCTTTTCCCGTTTGCATCTAAAACCGATGGACTTATCTTCAATTTCATATTTAGATTTTTCTCCCTTTTCATACCCCAGTTCAGATATTGAATAGACTATCCAAGTCAGCGTATATGTATATACACGTACATAAATTTATCAACCGCCTCGTTGCCCTCAGAGCTATTGGACATTTCTCCAAAAGATTTCGAAGTCATTGGTGTGAATCATCAATTCATAAACAATTTAAAAACTCCGCATTCCAATCAAAACAATGAAATATATGTATGAAAGGACACTCGCTATAAAAATCATCGGTAACCTAAAGAATCTTCATGCGATATGCGTCAATCGAATCTTGGACAGAAAGCCTCAACGCCATTAACCGGTTCATTCATTTTACAAAAGGTTTGCTACTAACCAGAGCTTAAATAAAACTTTATACTATGTTGGCCCGCTTAACCTTATTTTATTTTATCTACTCAACTTAGATTTAGAAATGATATTTCTTCCTTGCCAAGCCCAGCTCTATGCATCTGATTTTCTTAAATTCTCAATCCTCATCGTCTTCATATGCACAGATCAACATCTTGAGCCCTACAGGGGGGGGATATGAAACCCCTAATGCATTCAATTGAAGCAATAATATAACAAACCAACCAAATCAGTAGAGCTTGTAAATGTGACCGTTGTTGTTCTGTTGCTTGGTCGTTTATTGATGCGCTGTGGAAAAAAAATAAAAAAAATGTATTATTCTTGCGCTGTACAACAGTGTCGCAATAATTGTTTTGCTCTCAACTCTGTCGACATTGCTGCTTCCTTTTGTTTACTTTTATTTATTAGCCATAAATTGATCTCATTAGTAGCGCACGCAACAAACAAACAGTGGCATAGGAAAAGTTTGGTGGCGGCTCTTTACAAGTGTACATACACATATGTGCATTCATTCGTATGGGTACTATATCTATCAAAATATGCATATAGCAGGCGTTGTGGCAATTATGCGTGCGCGTTGCATGTACTTAAGGGTACTTGAGTCAGTTGAATGAGCTGCTGTTTGTGTTGCCTGCCACACATGCTTCCAGTGTGCCACTATTTTTTTGTTCGTTTTTTGTTGGCAATTCAAAGCTAAATTTTGATGCGAAGTACACGTAATGGTCCATTTTAGGTTACTGTGTCAGTAGTGAAATGAATGGTGAGAAAAGTAAGCAGCAAGCGCGTTTCCAAGGTCTTTGTTGTTGTTGTTGTTAAACCGAATGAAATGGTAGTGAAATCTTAACTACAACAACTAAATAGTTGATGAAAATACTTCAAAACGGCAAATCACTGAGGCTTTGTTCTTAGGATATTTGCTAGTTACTTCCCTAGCACAAAGCGTAATACTCGTTCAGTTCTGTTGGAACTCATTTGACTGCATTTGATATATAAAGCTAAGGCGAATGGAGATACTAGGACTAGATATTCTACTAAATGTTTGCCTTTATACTAGTAATTTCTGAAAATAGTTGGTTGGTCTCCTAAATGAAGAAGAAAGTGTTAAGTTCGCATTTGGATTGAACCCCGATATTATACATAAATAGAGTAGATTCCTTAACTTGCATAGTTATGTTCTAGCCTTAAGAAAAATATTTGTGTTACCTACTGCATACTTCCAGATGCGTTGAAGGCAGCGCCGGGTTAGTAAAACGTATTAGTACTAGATAGTACTGAACTATGTCCAAATCCCAGCTTTACCTCAATCAAGGCCTACAATCATAACTTTACTAGATCCCATTGAACAATTTTTATTGAGCTTGAGGCCGTTTTTAATGAAAAATTATTGTGGAAAAAACAACAATGGTCTATAAGCTGCTATTTCGGAGATCACCACATCTCCTCATCAGATTTCTTCATCGAGTTCACTGGGATTCGCACCAGCCACTCTAGCTTACAAAGCCAGTTGTCTGCCCACTGCGCTAAGTTCACCGTATAAACTATTGTTGCTTTTTCCACTTTGGGGTTGACATATGAACCCAACTACAGTCAATGACAACTATTCTGCCGCTATTTAGACTTGATCGTGTGGCTATTGTTTTGTTTTTTAGTTAATTTCTATTTTTATGATTTTAACGTGAAGGCGCGCTAGTCCTTATGTATTTGGTTTTTTGGTATGTTTTGGCTTGTTGTTGTCTTCTGACTCCCATATTGTGACACATATTCCAATTACCGAATTCCCTTAATTCAAGTAGCATTTAGTTTAGAACTATAACCCTTTTCAAAAAAATTTCGATTGATACCCATATTGTAGTAATTCATTTCAGCTAATGGAATTTAATTTTTAAAAGGGTTGCAACCCATTTGAAATACCTGTATAATATTCTGAAAGTTCAATCTGAAGGATTCTTAACAAAATTTCGTGTGACATCCATATTTCAATTTTTCAGCTAGCTTGCGAATAATTAATCTAAATTTGAGTTTTCAAACAAGTGGCAACCCTTTTCAAAATATTTTTAAACTTCAAATTTTTTAAGCCTCTTTAAAGCTATTTTAAAACGCTTTTTTATATTATTTTCAAATAGATAACTCTCTTCCCTCAAGTTGAATTTGATTTTTTAAACCGGTGACAGCCCACCTCCATGAGTCCATACCAGGTTCCAGTATGAAAAACTCCGTTTGTAAGGGAGGTGCCCCGCCCCCTCATCTTATCGAGATTTAATGGCTTAATGACACCAGTTTACGAAATTTTATGATGATCGGTAAGGTAGTTTAAGTGCGAAAGCTTAACAAACAAAAAAACTCCCTTGCGGGTTTATAATATTAGTAAGGATGTTTGTTTGGGTCAAATCTTGCAATCAATTTTCAACCAATTCCCGATGAGCTAGATACTTGAAATTTCAAACTTAGCTCAGAACCCGATGACAGTGCAAAATGTAAGACTAAGAGTTAATCCGATAGGTGGCACAAGAATTGAGATATTTGAAACCGCTATATTTATAGTCCGATTTGGTTAATATTGGAAATGTTTATGAAAATAAAATAACTACTCAGAAAATATAGCCGGTAAGTGGCGCGCGTGTCGATATATTTCGAGAACCTGCGTCTATGGTTTGATTTAGTTTATATTTAGGCGCAGGAGTCGATATATTTGGAGGACCCGAAATTATGGTCTGATTTGGCTCATATTTAAAAAGATTTTTTTTTACATATTTTTTTGCTATTAACTTTTTGATTTCAAAATTTCATTGTTTCTATTTTTGTTTTTAATAAATCTCTTTATCAAAAATAAACAAACATTTAGCCCGCTTATCATTGCCAGTAAGTTTAGCGATATTTTTGCAGTTGATTCCAAGAGAAAAGCGCCGCCTCGCTCCATGTGAACATTCTCTAAGACCAAAACTCTGTTGTGGAAGCTGGCAAATAAAAAAGCGACAGTATTTATGCTCATAAATGCTGCGATTTGCGTTTGAACTAACTGGTAAGCCAAGCACGTGAATGAGTGAGCGATTCAATAAAATAGGGAAATACACACCTTGTAGGAAATCGGAAAAATTTAGTGGTAATTTGAAAAGTTTTCAAAAATTTATTATAAGTACCAAAGCGAAGCAATTTTTGAAGATTTTAATAAAGCTAATTCACGTTTGAATGGGGTTGCCATATACCCATACTTATAATAATATTTAGAAAACTTAAAAAAAAAAAAAAAACAAATAAAAAATTGAAGTGAATCATTCCGATCATGAGTTCACAATTGGAAATTGAAAGTAAAATATTTATATTTGGTTGAAACTGGTTCATATAATTTTTCCTAAACTTTTTCTCCAACGTACATACAAGCGTACATGTTTCCTACAGGTCACATGCTCAGCACATTTCCAATGTACGATGTACGCGTGTCACTTTATTCGCTAAAATCAAATGCAATCCAGGCAATTATGCAATAATCATAAAATCTAAGAAAACAGCCATTGGAGTTGGATGAGTCGAAAAACTGAAAGCGAAAGTCAAACCGACAGCGATTCTCAAATCATTTGGTAATCTTTTATGTGTTTTTATTACATTTGCTGCACCATATTTGCTCTTTTCGTTATTGCTTTTATTATCGAAATGCCATACTTAATTGGTTTTATTGGTTGTAACTATGTACGTATATTAATATATGTACATACATATGTTTGTTATCGTTTTAGTAATTGTAGCATAATTGTTACATATTGACGTAGCACGTAAAAAGTTTATTGGTTTGACGCACGCTCGCAATGCACTCGACTTTTATTGACGTTGAATGCCAATAAAAATAATGGCAAGTTAATTTCTTTTGAGGCAAGTTTATATTTACACATAAAGTTAGTATTTTTTTTTCAGGAGCTTAAAAATGATTCTCACACTTTTCAGGATCTGTTCGTAAATGAGCATCGATAAAAAGCTGAAACGATTCCATTCTAAGGGCAAAGCAGAGCGAAGGAAAGCTTTTGGTGTGCGCACCGAACGAAGAGGAGCGAAGCTGTTTATATGGAATCAGCCGTAAAAATGTCAAAAAGTTACCTTTGTTTGTTGTTATTTGTTCACTTTGCTGCAACTGCTTTCTCTAAAAATAAATTTTCATTTTTTGTTCACATCAGCGTCAGGATGCTGAAAAATCAAAAAGGAAATTTTAAATCAAAAACTGCTTTGCTTTCAGCATCAAAAAGGTCTGCTAAAGCTTTCTAAATATTTGAACACTTTCATATATGTAGCTACATTAGTATGAAAGCTTCGCTCTGTCCGATCCCGCTGCCTGTGTGAACATGCCCTAATATTGCGAATTCAAAAATTAAAACTGTACTGATGACCAATTTTTTAATCACCGAAATTCGTGTCCAGTTTCTCAATCGATTTTTGTCCAGCTTTCAACTGACAAATTTTTTGTGGTCCTTTCAATTATCAAAAAGTTATGCTGAGATTTAAACTACCAAAAATGCTGTACTTTTTTTTTTTAAGAGCAAATATTTCTGTCTAGTTTTTGAATTACCAATAACAGATAACAAAAAAGAACGGTCCAGCTTTAAATGACAAAAAATTGTAGGAGCATTTTTTGATATTACCAAATATTTGTGCCCAGTTTTCATTTGCCAAATTTTATTTACAGCTTAAGTCAACAAATATGTATTTCCAATTTCTGAGTTTAAAAAAAGCCACATCTCATATCAGAAGACCAAAAATTCTCGTCTAGGTTAATGTTTCTCCAATTTTTAAACTACCAAAATTTGTGTCCGGTTTTCGAACTAACAAAGATTTATGTTCAAGATTTTAATTACCAAATACAAAAAGCGAAAAAATCTTTTTTTTTAATATCAAAAATGTATAGATAGTTTTTAAATAAAAACAGATAGCTATATTTTTACATTAACAAAAAAATATGTCCATATTTTCAATTTTCAAAAATTTATTTCCAGTTTTTTAATTAACAAAAATAAATTACCAAAAAGTCATGTCCAATTTTAAATAAAAAAATGTATTACCGGTTTTTAAATTACCAAATATTTGTGAACAGTTAACAGCCAAATTTTTCCCCCCAGTTTTAAATTATCAAAAATTTTTGCCTAGTCTTTAAATGTTCAAAAAATTATATACAGTTTTGACACTACCAAAACGTAAGTCCGATTTTTAAATTTCCAAAAATGTATGTCAAGTTTTTTAATTAGCAAAAGTAAATTTCCAAAAAGTCGTGTCAGTTTTAAAAGACAAAAAATTTATATCAAGTTTCTAAATAAAAAAGAAATGTGTATCCTATATTGCTAGTCAAACCTTAATTAATATTAAAATTAAAAATATTTTACGAGTATTTCCATTACTCATGGTACGGAATTATATCCTGTTATTACAATCATTTCCGTCCACACAACATTTCCGAAAGTTTACAGAATTTGCATATATACATATGTGTGTGTTCGTATGTAAATTGGATCGAGTAGGTGAAAAAAGTTTCGTTTTCCAACCATTAATTTTGCATGTGTTCGATTGATTTTTGGCGTAATGCTATCGGATACAAACACCATAAATGATGGGAGGCGTACGTATGTACATATTTAAACAAGTGTATCAGCTGAGACCACTAAGCGGTAACTGGAAAAATTGAGGGGATATAAATTTGTTTATGTTTTGCGTTATTCTGGCGAAAAGTTTGGCAACAGCTAAAATGCGGAAAAGTGTGGGGCGAGCGTCAAGGTCGTTATGAGTTGATATTCCGTTGCAGCTGCATAGATATACATATATTTATGTACGGGTATTTGTGAGTAAATTTTATATTGAAAATGCGGTTGCTTACAGCTTTCTCTTTATTTGGCTCCTGTATTGGATTTCGGTTATGCGGCAAGCTCCAGTTATTTTATGGCTTAATTGATTTTCCGTAGTGGATTTGCATTTCATTAAGAATTTCGCAAAACCAGCACCTATAACAGCAAAAACATGGAGTATATATCGACACAATTTGTCTAGATTTAGCAACTAGTCAGGTGTTGCATGCGCTTTAAGCGCAACTATAAGTTTGTGCGAACATTTATTTGTATGTTTCTGTATGTTTGTGTATGTACATATGTAAATATGTGGTTAGGTACTCGCGGGGATAATATTTCGCCTGCATACAATTTTGATGCCTCACAAAATCCTCATAAAATCCTTAAATCCGCTCAAAACCTAACTTGCCACAATTTGTGGCATGAACACACCCCCACTCAAATGCTGACAAAGCATCATTTATATTGCAAGTGTGCTCTTGCTGGGCACAAAAGCAGCGCTTGAGTGCAACTATGTTCGCAAAAACATTGCAAAGGAGAACAATAAAATAGTAGCGGAAACAACAACAGCGAGGCAACAACTCATTAGCCGCGTCAGCACGCGCTTGCCATAAACAATTTGCAACATCTGCTTTGGCATTGGCTTGTGCAACACATGTGTTGCATGCGTTTCTCTATGCTTTTATTGTTGTTGTTGTTTCGCTTTCTATTGCTGTTACTGCTGCTATTTTAGCTGCAAGGCCGCCATCATACGGCTTAGCGTGTTTGAAGTAATTTTTGAATAATTGCCGTCGTCGCTTAATAAGCATACAACGACGTTGGAAAGCGGCTGCAATAAATGTGGCATGCATGCGTATGTAAGTATGTACAAGTTTATAAGAAAGAGTATTTATGTGCATAAGCATATGTGCAGCTGGTTGACACTATAGTTTTGACGAGAAAATAAAAATTGTGACTATTGTTGCTTCGGCATAGACCTTGCACCAGTTTGTGGATATCGCAACAAGCCGACACATATTTCTGACAGAGACAGGCTTTATGCACTCGAACTGAGGCCACTGAATCCTCTTCGCCAGCCTTAAAAAAAAAAGAAGTTAGAAGAATGAAAAAGTGCATCATTCGGGATAGTCTGAATTTCATTGCATACCAGAGGGATTATCAACACCACTAACAGCAGGTTAAGAGATTTTGTTTTCGAAATACTCTACGACTCTACTCTAAGTCCTGGAAAAATTCCGTAGTTTCGCGCTAAAAACCTTAAATTCCTGAGGAATCCTAGAAAAATACAGAAAGCTTAAACACGAAGCAATGCAAAAGTTCTTAACTATCTGAAAAATCTTCTGAAGGTCTTGAAAAATCCAACTTTCCCGAAATATACATACCTAAGCAGGATCAAGTCGAAAAAGTTCGAAAAAGAACGAAAAATGACACTGAAGAGGGCACAACGCCGAAACCGGTTTGTCTCCAAACCAAATTTGACAAGGTATGACTGACCCTGTCGGAAGCAACAATAACCAAAAAGGACTTCAGTCTTATTCGACACTCCGAAAGAATCGAAGTTTGCCAAATTCATTATATTCCACTTTGCAAAAGAGCTCAACTACCACTCACATTCCTGGACCATTCTTCGAAAAACTGCCAGCGCTTTCCAAGGCGCAGCTTACTTGCCACTACGGACGCTCATTTCATATCATAGCACAAATTTTACAATCTTTAACCTTAGGTATGGCAAATACGTCCGATTTAAAGACCATTTCGTTATTCCTAAAGTAGAAAAGTTTCAAAAATTACCCTTCAGATGCCATCCAGCTAAGGTACATTTTAGGTCTTGCAGCCCTTGAAGTGGAGGGTTTAATCGAGTGTCTACATCTCTCCATAACCCTCTTGTTGGGAAGCAGTCCCTTCGAAAATAGGATTTAGATATCAATTATCTGTTCCGGCCATGGTTCTACGCCACCATATTGTGCACAGCAGGACGCATAAAAAGCGGTCTGTCTGAGCAAAATACCATTGCCAGTCTCAGACCCCAAGTCTTAAAGTTCTGTGACGCCCTTTCAAAACCTTCCGCTGGGCGTAAGTCTTCTACGCCAACTTCTTTCATAATGAACATCGCACAGAACATTTGCAAACGCAGTCTATTATTATTATTATGAGCCTTGAGCACTGCGACCTCTAAGGTGGTCTATTGTGCGTGGCCTTTTACCCTATATATGAAGGCTTTTAATATAAGCTAGCACTTCGGTGGGCTTTTTGTTCCATATTTCGAATGGATTAAGTGTTGTACCGCCTAGGTGAGCGAGTCTGCGTCTAGCGAGAGCAACACATTCACAAAGGATGTGTTCTGGCGTTTCTTCGTCCATCTCACAGAAGCGACAGACGCTCGTGTCTGAAAGATTCATTTTACTGAGGTGATAACGCAGGGAACAATGTCCCGTGTAGTACCCAGTGAGAGTTCGAAGGTCCTCCCTGCCTAGATTTATGAGCTTTTTTGAAGCTTCTCGTGATGGACAGATGAACCGCTTAGCTTGTCTTTGCCCCGGACATTCATTCCAGTGCCTTTCTTAACTTGTATTTATTGAATCCATGAGCCGATTATTGTTATCGTTAGGATGTGTTATGTTAATTATGTACTTAACTGAATAACGTGGTCGCTAAGGACAACACCAATGGCTGCTTTAGAAACTGTACCCAACTTGCCCTAATAGAACTCAACTGAATTTACGCGGAAAATCCATTGAATACTATAAGCTACCCTTTCCCTTTCCTTGATACCTCATTCGCCGATAAAATTTCCAAACTGAGTTCCTGCCGGTAAGTAGTTCTAACTTCTAGCATCCAGGTTTTGTGGCCACTTCCCCGTCTTTTGGAATATTCATGCTTCCCGCCTATCTTTCCTGCAGTCACCCATTGACTGGTCAGTGAATTTTACGTAACTAGTTAAGAGTTAGGTGTACAAATACAATATTTACTTCCTCTCTCTCTCGTTGAGGTTGCCGTAGTAATTTTCTGTATAATATTTAGTTCCTGTTCTTAATCGTGTCAGCACTTAATAAAGTTTTCAGCGCAGATTCGCAAGCGCTATGTATACCGAGACGTTCAGTCACATTTAGCACGCGCGATATTTATCAACTTCGCCGAAAGCAATACAAATACTCGTACAACAGCCTGCAACATAAATATGTATTTACATATGTCGTCAACATGGCCACGTCCACTACAGTGTTCACTAATAACTACAATCAAGTGCACATTAAGATTTTAGCGCTTGCTGTGCAGCACTCATTAACTACCAGCTGCAAGTTGTAAACGTACATATGTATGTAAGTAGTTGGCATGCCACTTGATCGCATGTTGTGGCACGTAGAGATTACTACACAAGCGAAGCAACGTAAATATACGGCGCAACTACTATTTACAGACTTTTTAAGACATAAGAAAAAATTTGTGGCATGCAACATGTTGCAACAAAAATGTTCCAAACATCTTTCTGTGTTAGAAAATTTATTTTTGCAACATATTTGCATCAAATTATAGCTCATAACAATAATGACGCTAATGTGGCACTTATGCACTACGTGCAACATTTCAAATTTTAACAACTGTGTAACCTACAACTACACATGACAAGTGACACGTTTGAGCGCTGGCAATAACTTGCCACAAAACACACGCTATCATTGTTTGCTATTTGTTACAAACCACTTATGTGCCACAACAACTTGCCACTTCCGTCGCTGGTAATGTTGGTGGCCTTGTTTGGTCTTTAATATTTGAGTGACAACATAATTTACGTATGTTGTAGTTGTTTTGATGAACCATGTTGCCACCACTGAGTAATTGTAGTAATTGTTGGCTTTAGCGTAGTTGTTGCAGCGGCTGCAACATGACAGCGTAATTGCCCAGTGGCAGCAGAAGCAATGGCAGCGGCAGCAACAAATTGGCATACTAATCGTTGTTGCACATACATAGCTGTTGGCTGATGTTTTCCGGGTGTCACTCAATGGGATTCGAGCGTGGCAAAGCAAGTTGCCGATGCCGATGCCGTTGCCGTTGCCGTTCCCACATGCAACACTCAACATGCCTCTGCGAAAACAAACAAAATGCCCAAAAGCACAGCGGATGCGTTACTCTTACAAAGTATTCAATACCGTAGGCAGGCAAACAGCAGGCAGCCGCTTGCAATTTGTGACAAGCTAATAGATGTTGCATGCCACATGGGATAGTTGCAGCTGTGCAGCGCTGGCATTCATTGGCTACCGTATTGCATGCTTGGCCGCTCCGACCCATTGAGTTGAGTGATTTTTATGTGCGCATTTAATAGATAATAACGACATGCAACAACTGCCGCGCATGGGGCATGCAGTAGGCAGTAGCAAGCGGTAGCGGTAGCGGTAACAAAAACAACAACATCAATAAAGACCAGGTTGCTGATAATGGCAACAAAGCGCGCTGGCAGTGACAGCATTGTTTCTGATTTGCGCGCTTAGACAGTGCACGGCTGCAACATGGTGATGTGGCATGGAAAGGCACGGCACGGCACTGCGATGCATTCGTGGCTGATTGCTAGAAGTAGCCTTAGTCGCCACGTAGTGCTGTGCTGCTGTTTTCGCTACAAATGAACGACATGTGGCGGTTGGCTGAGAGCGACTCAGGTGCAACAAGCATAACAAAAACAAAAAGTTGCAACACATACACTTGCCGCTGTGAAGCAAATAAACGATATGCTAACACTGCGAAATGGCCACAAATTCGCAACAATAACAACACCAAAACCTAAGTGGGACAGCATGAAATAGAGACAGATGGCACAAAAAACCGCTAAAACGAGAAAAACGTGCAACATGGCAAATTTTCGATATGTGGCAGCAATGCAGCTATGGGCGAGTTGCAATAACAGCAACACAAAATATTACTTCTGTAGTAATGAAAATTTCTACAGCATAAGGCCAAAATATAAATTTGTGTACCAGTAAACTTGCCACAATTGCAACAAAAACATGTTCGGTGCACAGAAATACCAAACAACAACAACTGATATTTAAGTTAAAGAATTAGCAAATAGCACATGAAATGGCAGCCGTATCTCGCAGACGCCACTGCAGCACTTTTCGCTAGTGTTGCACTTTTGCTCATACTTGCCACATGCTAGCAAATACTGTTTTTACTATTATTTTTACAACTTGCAACAAGAAAAACTTAAAACAATTATTTTTCAGCATGTTGCACGTATGGGCAAATGTGCAACACAGCTTTTAAACAACTCAAATAGTAGTTAAACGCACTGCAGCGACCGGTAGAGTAGCTTGTAGCAAGCAACAACTGCAATCGCGACTTTTGCAACAACAAAAAAGCAACAAAATTTGCTTGCAACGAACGCATTTTGAACGGCCGCAGCAATGAAAGTAGAAATTAATTTCGCCCCAAAGCAAATACGGCCAATGAATTTGAGTTATGGCCACATGCAACACACATATTTACGCACGCACGCACGCACTGTGGCTGTATGTACTCGTATTTGCATAAAGCTGCTGCTGTCGCGTTGCATTTTAATAGCATTTCATATTTGCTATTTTTGTTGTTGCGCGCCTTATCTGCATCTGCATTGCTGTCATTGCCTCTGCCGCTGCTGCTGCTGCCCCATACTCATGTTGCAACATTAGTTTCTACTGGCATGGCATATGTAATTTGCATGCTCGTTTGTGTTGCTACCTTTAGTGTTGCTTTTTGCATGCGGCATACCACAAAGCGACCCCCCTACTCGCTCCTCCTTTCTGCTGCTCTTCGCTGTGCATGTTGCTGCATGCAACGTGATTTGTGCGTAAATTTATGGTTTGCAATTAGTTGGCAACGCCACGTTTAAATCAGCATGTCACTCTACAAATGCCACAATGCGCCCTGCCTTGCATAAGTGTGCATGTTTATCTAGATATCTGTATACAAATGTAGCGTGGCATGCTATGTTGGGCTGTTTTGGGTTTATCTACACATACATATGTACGTTGACAGTGAAACGTGAAATGCACAATTTTCTAATCCCAAACTCGACTTTGACTGCGTTTTGCCATTTTAGCAGCTTTACTTTGCAGCATTTATTTTGTTGTCGTTGTTTTTGTTATACATACTTGTCATTCTATAGCGGCAACACGTTTACATTCATTTGCGCAACACCAGCAACATTATATGTATGATGCGGCTTTAAAAACGTGGCTACTACCCACGGCTTTTTGCAGTGCAGCTGAGTAGAAAAAGTAATCGAAAACTGTTACTTGCCACTGCTACTGTTTGTTGCATACATATCACTTATATATGATAGGTATGCACATGCCACACGCACGAAACTAGGATTTGTATGCCGTGCTGCACGTTTGGCATTTGCCTGATATATGTATGTATATTGGCTTCATTATTTCTCTTTTGTCATTTAATTTTGTATTTTTTGACACGTTTGACGAGTGCTGTTTTTCAAAGCAAACGCGTTCCGCAATCCAAACAATTTTGTGCCCTTGCTCCACACTGCCCTTTGCGTGATACTCTTAGAAATTATAATAAGTTGCAGAGAAAATTGGCGAAATAAGTTTGAACCGAATTTGACTATCTTCCGGCAGAGTTTTTATGAGCATTGGTGAAGGTAATTTTACTTATTCTAATTCACTCTGCCCAAATTGGCGTAAAATGTGAGGGGTTTTCTTCAGCACCCTCCACACGTGGACTGACTAGAAGAATGCAAAAGTCATTTCTTTTGCGACTTTTCAAATAGACAACCGAAGCATTAGCGTTGTCAGTGTTAAAAATGAAAGAGGCTACCTCCATGCTCATGTGTCAACTTCCGTCTCGGGCATACCATCTGCTCAGACCCACTTGATTTCTTGCCAAGAATGTCCTTCAAATTCCTGTAAATTCACCGCCTTTCTTATATGTCTTATAAACTTAGGTGATTGAAAAATAAGTCATCTCTGATTTGATTTCACGCTGAACATCACAAACCAAAGCTACTGCCACCTTATACATTACTACCGCCACAGTCAGCACAGCCACCTTTAAGCATGCCTTGGTGATAGTCTTAGAGGTAAGCGAAGTCACTCGCATCTCCTTCTCTTTTTTAAGCACGCAATCCTCTCTACCGCGGACAATAACTCGCAAAATTACGAAGTTAGTATGTTTGGTGACTGCACTAAATGATTTATGTGTCCTCCAAAAATTCGTAGCTTCGTCGATACGGAGGTTTATCACATCTAAAAATTCTGCCTCTAACATATCTGGCGAGGCTACGTTTACACCCTTAGGAGTCTCCTAGCTACACCTTCTGGCCTCCGAGGCGGGCCCGAGGCGGTAATCCACGAGACGTTAAGGAACACTTCTTTTCCGATGTTGGCAAGGCACCTCAGACAGTGATGAGGACAGTTTTTTCGCTGGTATTTTGCCAACACACGGTTGCCGCTGATTTACGCTGTCGCCCGAAAAGATGGATGTGCGATTGGATGCTGGCCTCGATCTTTCGATAACACTCCATATGCAGCTTGGTTAGATGTGGCGACGGCTTTGCTTCCAGAGAGGTTACTTTTGGAGTCGGATTTAAAAAATTTTAAATAGGTTTTTCATTGTTAACGTTTCGTTGGATTCACACTCACAATCTCTTTTTAAACCCCGAAAGTGTTGTCGCCCATATTCCATCAGCATTCTACGATCTACGCACATACGTATGTACTTATGGTGATGGACGTTTAGAGCCACCTAAGCATCTAAGTGCACCACCATATCAATTGTGACGGGAATTATGACGTACTTCAGCCTCAAGCCGATCTTCAGCTTTAGCTTGTCTGACATTTTAGCTTAGTTCCTCCTCATAATACACACTTGTATGAATACTCGAAATTGACAATCAAAAAAGAGTATAAAAAGAATAGTTCCCGCAGTCAAAAGCAAGAATTAAAAGCATACAGGGCCGCAAGCGATTTTGCGGAACCGGGAAGCGCCGCATAAAGAAGAAATATTTTACACCCCAGCAGGTACCAACAATGCAAAGTAGAAAATTTCGGTATGTCTATGACATGTATGCAATCTTCTGGGTATGGGTAAAGGATTAGGACTTCGTCGGAACATAAGTCTCTCCCCCTGTTCATTTAATGAGAAGCCCTTTTCACGGTACTATTCAATTTTTATATGAGAATTGAAGTGGGTTTTGTTTTCTTGTTTAAAAATTACTTGTTATTATAATGAAAAGGTGTAAATTTCATTTGTTCTTTATTTCTAGATTTTCCTCATTTTTGTACTTTATTTATAATGCTTGTTTTAATGTATCTTAAATTCTTTAATATTATTGCTTTTTGTATTTCTTCTCTTTCGCTTTTTATCATCTTACTGCGATATTTCAAATTAAATGTTCCATTCTGTATGCATGTAAATCTCTTCATCACATCGCATCGCTAACTAAAAATTGTTCACAGCTACGCCTGGTTTGTAATACGGAATGCATTTCAATGCAAACTATGTAATTTTGTTGCTAGTTTTGTATGCCATTTAATGTATGTCCACCTTCAGTCTGTTAATGTTTCATTGTTTTATACATTGTTGAAGTTTGCGTGTGTATACGTTGAGATGGCCTTTTAAATATCAACATCTAAATTTTGTATGAGATAGCCCTTTAGTTTTTTCTACGTACAAAATGAACTTTAATTTTTTCTAGGTACAAAATAAACTTTGTTTTTTTTCTATGCAGTTGCAAAATAAAGACATCCACAAAATATTTACAAATTAAAAAAAAATACCAGGCCTTGAAATATTTAATTTTTTTAAATCGCAAAAATTTTACAAAATCTTAATCCGAAATCTAATAAACTTAACATATTACACCGTGCGACAGAAACAAAAAAATTTCAAAACACACGAAAGAATCGATATACTCACAAAACTATGGGCCAAATATAGTAAAAATGCGTTTTTGTTTTTCACTCTGACTCCAGGATTTTTTTCAAAGGACTTTGAAGTTTTAAAGATATGGTTAATTTAAAAAACTAGAATAACAATATGGGTACCAAATGAGAGAAAATTCTGGGGTATTTATAAACAATAAAGTTATTTGGTTTACAAGGACAAATAGGTATTGAAAATGCGCTTTCCAAAAATTTTAACTTTTTAAGTTAATAAAGTTTGCAGGACGAAATCCGATCATGAGGTCGTGCTTAGATTAGTCTTCAAACAATAATTTTTTCCAAAAAATATTGCAAATTGTCAAGGACATTTAAGGACAAAATTTGTAAAGGACATTTTCCATACCCATTCGTCACTATGCACCAAAAAATGTATTCTGTTATAATTCCACAGAATTTTTTCTTTTATATGATACCCTTATTGTTATCCTACATTGCACTGAATTTTTAAAATAATTTTTTTAAACAATCATATTTTTAAATTTTAAAGTCCTTTTAAAAAAGTTCTGACGTCAGGGAGAAAACTAAGTACGCGGTTTTATTGTAATTTACCCGTAGTTTGTCGAATGTATTATTTTTTTTTTGTGTGTAAAACTTTCTGTCGCACGGTGTTATAGAAATTATTTTTTTTAACCTGGTAGCGCCCCTACATTTTTTTAATTTTAAGATTTTTGTGGATGTCTTTATTTTGTACATAGAAAAAAATCAAAGGCTACCCCATGATGTTTATATTTTAAGGACCACCCTATCAAACATACATATAGCTCCCAGAAGCCTCATAGTCATTGCTGAGCATAAAATATTAGCCGAGCTTCTGACGGTGACTTCAATGGGCTGCTCGCCGAGAAAATCTGCTCTGAGCACTCTGAAGCCGAAAGATGAGATACGCCAGAGTAAAGCAATTTCGTTATGTTTTCCAACGACTCTACGATGAGAGTAAATATCCATTATCACGAAAGTGAATTCCTCTTCCCACGAGAACTAGTCTCATCGTTTACGGGAAACTTAACGCAGTATTCGAATTCGCTCACAAAATCTTTACTCAATGTTTGAGCGCGAATTTTTTTGGCAGTTTTTTAAGCATTCCAAACTGAGACTCTCTGAACTTTTTAGGTCTTCAGCCTCGCCTGTCCTTTGCCTCTTCACACAAATGACTCAGAAAAGTCCACTAGTTGAGCTGTTTTTCTGCCCGAACAACGGGCGGCACAACCTTTTTTTGCCCGGCACTTGCTTTCGATTTACGGCAGCATCTGCGTTAAAGGTTCTGGTTACCCGGAATATAGTATTTCTGCTTGCTTTAGCATCCCTTGGAAAACTGTTAAAAGTATATTGCAGGTTGTTAAAAAAAATTATTATTTGTTCACGCACTTCCTTTTCACTGCACATTTCTTCGAAAAGCAATCAATGAGCAATGCAAAGTAGTATTTAACCTTTTCTTATGATAGCAGTTATAAACAAAAACATGTGCACTATTTTCTAACGACGTTGAAACATAAAAGCCATTTTGTTTTTTACTTTCATTCATAAAATTAATTTATAGATGAATTTATTGCTAGAACACCGCAAAATTACTATCCAAATTGTTTACAAATAAAATCTGCTCCAACTGCCTTTCACAAATTGATATGTTACAAAACCGCAAATTATCGCCCAAACACTTTATATGCGAAGCATGAAAATTAATTCGTGAGCGTAGGCTACACTGAAGTTAAATGCGCCCACAAATATGCATGTATGTATGTATATAAACTATAGATATTTGTATATGCATAAACGTTAAAGCTACATAAAGAGGTTTTGCAAAAGTTTTGCTTTTTTATTTTAATTATTTTTTTAGCACCAAACCGTAAATAAGGCCACATGAACTGATCCTCGACTATTTCGCTAAGTCACTGATTAAAAAAAGGAACAGTCCAGCGCCTTTGTCTTCGTCTGCAGGCTGTATCTGAGACACAGCCGCTAAATTTAAACGTAGAATACGTGATATGGCTAAGAGCACATCTAAGTCAAAAACAAAAGCACGCATTAAGAAAAAAATATCGATAACAAAAGCGATAATAATATCGATATCCAAATCGATAAAGACATCGATAACAAAATCGATAAAAATATCTATAAAAATATCAATAATAATATCGATAGCAAAATCGATAACAAAATCTATAAAAATATCGATAATAAAACCGATAAAAATATCGATAACAAAATCGATTACAAAATCTATTACAAATCGATTAAAATATCGATAAAAAATCTATAAGAAATATCGTTTATTATATCGATAAGTTCCGAAACTATCGATAACAAAATCAATAACAATATTCATAAAAATTTCGATAAAAAAACCGATAAAAAATATTGATAACAAAACCGATAAAATATCGATAAGTCCCGAGAATTCCGAAAATCTCTAAAATCCCCAAGTAGTCCCCAGATTGATTTTGTCTATATCCTTTTCTCTATTTCTTTCTTCCTCTATCATCATCTTTACTTTTATCGGTATCCTCATCATCATAGTTTTCTTTATATTTATATTTGTTTTTTATGTTTATCATATTCTTCATCTACATATTCCCCTTTACCTTTGTCTTTTACGAATATTGAATTGATTGAAAATAAGCCAATATTTACCGCTGTTTCTACGACTGAAACCGAATTGGATACTTACACAAATGAATCCGTCGATAGGTTTGGAATTATATCTTTAAAATGCGATACTTTTCTTTCAAATCGCTTCATTAGTTCTCGTGCAATAAACGTTTTCGTAAAGCGCTAAAAATTACAACTACAACATTTGAGCATAGCCTCCATATCGAAACGTAAGACGTATTCTACGTAAAAAAGTCCTCTGTATATAAATCGTTGTAAAGTATTTATAATCCTTATACTGGCATATATTTACTGGTAATAATGTTGAAAATATTTTTATATTTGTCCATGTTATTGGCAATATTATTTAAAATTTAGAGTACGACAAAATTAAAAAAGGAATAACAATTTTTATTTTCTCCTACTTGGCAAATTTTAGTAAAATCGAATCTCAATTAAAGATACCTTTTGCCATAGTTTATATGGGGATCTGCCAATGTGTCTGTGTCCAGTCAATGAAAGATAAACACAAGGCTAGCAAATCCTGGTAACTGAATTATAATAGTTTGCAAAGGATGCCTAAAATCAATCCACTACCTATAAGAGAAATAAATTGTTAAGTTTTTTGATATTCAAATATAAACAAATTCGCAAAATATTCGAGCGTTGACTTTGCGAAATAATCGTGGATTAGTTGACGTGGCCTTACTCGTATAAGTATATGAAAGTTTTCAGTGTAAAATCCGAAATTTCGATATTCGCGAGGTTTCGGAATTGGTCTCGAGATATGTAAGTAACTAATTTAAAACAAAAAAATCTCCAAAATTATTTGTATGATTTTGAAAGACAAATGCGTAAACTAGTCTAGGACAAACAAAAGAGGTGTGCTTTCAGCTATTTAATTATTCCTCCCTCAAATAAATTTTGAAAATTTCCCCCTGATTTAATAGTTGATTAAGACAAATTTTTACAAGGTTTATACACATCACTGTTTACGGGATTTCTGTTATACCGCAATTTTCGGAGCTTCCATCTCTTGTATAAACAAATACACGTTTTTATGAGTTTAACATATTTAAAGCTTTGCGGTCGCGTGCCTTGCCAAATTTAAATCCAAACCAGATCGTAGCGGATTACGAGAAAATACCGCGAAGTTAGAAAAAATTACTAACAAATTTTAATTTAAATTCAAAGCGACAACGAACTATGGCGGTGACAGCCAACAAAGCAACAATAACAAAACAAGTAAGGCAGACAGCAGCAGCAGCAGCAAAAATACCAACACCAACAAAGCAACACCGGCAGCAACAAGTGTGAATTGCACGAATCAGCAGTAAGCAAAAAAAACTAATAATAACAAAAAAGCCAAAAATAATACGCGTAATATAATAAATAAATGAATCGCATAAATTAAAATTTAAATCGAAAATAATCGGCCATCACCTGAGTGTGGGCGCAAAAGTGGGGTAGCCAGAAAAAAAACGACAATAAAAATTAAATTAAATGTAGAGCGAAAAGCGCGCATACAAAAAGAAAAAATTAAGAATGAATAACATTTTAAAATGAAATTTAAAACCAGCAAGTTGTGGCAATTTCGTCAGCAACAAATTAACAATATGCCATGAAATAAAAGCTAGTAAAGAATTTTCGCTCGACACTTTGCGCGGTGTGTGGTCGCTGATTTGCATGCAAAAATGAAAGGTGCATATAAAACACTAATTACGTATTGGAATATTTATTTAAATTTTAACACAATGCTGTATTTTTTCCAAAATAAATGCTCATTCAGACTACATACATATGTATTCATGTATAAATATGTATGTAAGCGTGTCTGGTATGCGATTGTGCAAAAAATTTATGAACATAGAGCTACTTATAAGCTCAGGTATATGAAACTTGGTGCCAATGAACTGACATTTTCTGAGAATATATTTTGTATTATATGGGCTCGCTCCGCAAGATTTTCTATCACCATCTTCACTCCATCGATTCTCTCTCACCCCTTATATGCTGTCATCGGAGTTTAAGTACCACCCATTGCAGAGAAAGAACTTAAGCAGCCTCGTGCGACCCGCTTTACTGTGGCACAATTGTGGAATGGATTTGGTAACAGGTTAAACTCTTATCTATATAGACTCGACACTGACATACCAAAACGTATGACCCACTTGTGAAGATTCCCCACACGACATTTACCACCTCTTCACTTCACACTTAAGCCCACTCACCTAACATCCCTCTGGTTTGGAATCGAAAGGGCTTATTTCCTAGGCCTACCGTTGTTAGCTTAGCTTGATGACAACGATTGAAATATTCGCCGACTCTTGCTAGGACAAAATCGCTACTACATCAGCAACAACAACAAGGCAAAAACAGACCTTTACCTGTGTCAAAGAAATGTGCTTCGCTCAGAGCATAAAATTCAAAATTGGAGGGCAGAACTGGGGAAGGAAAACATTTAAAATCAACAAATTTACAAATTGCAATAAGTGCTCGCTGATTCAAAGTAGAGAGATTGTAGATTCGGGATGGAGTCAGATTCTGTACTTTAGCTTCAATAACATCCCCATAAGATGCTCCTTTTAATTCTAATATAATTTTTTTTACACTATTCTTCCTTACGTATGTCACACCGCAGTTACGCATAGCCGAAGTTTTCGCTCATTTGCACTTCTTATTTATAACTTCCGCTTTAAATTGAATTAAATTTAATGCAGAAATTACAATTGACTTATAAAATAAGAAAAAGTTATAATAAATTGATGGCGCTAATGAAATATGACGACTTGGCGGCACGCATACAAATCAACGGCATCTTCTCACAAGACTATGCACGAATTAATGTGTAACTTAGCCGCCGCAAGGCACCCGCATCGGAAAATATGCGCTGGCAACCAGTGTTGCCACAGACAAATTTTTTTTCCTACCAAAATTTCCTACCAAAGCTAACCAAAATCTACCAAATTTTTTGTTTTTGAGTTTTTCAATTTTTTCTTCAATGTTAAGTTTAATAAAAATGTTTGAAAAAATGTGTAAAAGTTAGCTGCGTATAATCATAGCTATTATTGCTTCACAGCAGTCCCTTTCAGGAATTCTGACTTTGTGGAAGGATAACTCGGGATCATCCAGGAACGGCTTGAGATCCTCGAAATGACCCCGAAAATCTCTTATTTTCATGCTGATCGTATTGGATAGCTGTAGAGCGCTCCATCAGGCCTCTTTTTCAATCAGAACAGACAAACGAGGAATCCTATAATAACACCAAGGGCATCCGTCGAACAAGTGCGTATAGCTTCTGTGATGGCCAAGCGGAGTAGTCTACACCAACAGTACCGTATATGTAACATCGGTTTTTGCTACCGTATTGAAAGACCAATACGTTAGTTTGGGTGATATTTCTCCAGTTCTTACCATGAAGTCTCTGACTGGCATTCCTTGTAGCCTTTTTGGTATTATGCGTGGTATGTGAGTTCCAATTTAGCCTTTTGTCCACAGTTACTCTTAGATAATTCACCTCTTCTGAGAACTCAATTTCTATCCCTGCCAAAGTGGGTATGGTCAAGGTGAATTTCCTTCTTTTGGTAAACGGGACAATGGTGGACTTTAGTGGGTTTATTAAAAAGCCCTTTTCAGCCTACCAACCTACCAAATGGAAAATAACCTACCAGTCTTGGTAGAAAAAGCCCATATGTGGCAACACTGCCGCAACAATGGGCACTCTCTTCATTAAATCACTTCCTCTCCGCCGACTCCTCACTGCTAGCCAATAAAATTGCACTGGTGGCGTTGTAAAATGTCATATCTACGTCGAAACGATGGCAATGGCAGCAAACGAACGCAAGGAAATGAAAATACGAATGTAAATGGTGCTTTATTGGTCGTAAAAAAGCTTCAGTTGAGTTATGCAAGTAAGCGTTTTAATGACCATGACGACAGATGGCGCTATACACGCATAAAATGCATTGCAATGAAGGTGATAAAAAAAAGTAGAATTACTTCATCGAGTTGAATGTAAACTTTTAGAATAGGAAAATTTAAGCAGTACAATGTTATGTCATTTAACTCCCTTAGACTGAGAAGTCTATTAAAACTTTGGGGTTTAAATTTTTCCACCCAAAGCTCTGGTTGTGAACAGAATACAAAGAAATTATTTGATACAAATATCTTGCAATATAATGTGTGATAACTCCAATGCAAAATAGTTCCCTTGGCAGAATTTTAATAATATTAAAAAGCTTTCATGAAAGCTCATGGAAAAAATTTTGTTGACACCTAGCAAATCTATTCCATAATTTTTCGCAGAAAGTTTGATAAGAAAAGATTTTAAAATTCAGTTATATATTTAAAAAATAAAATCTTATAAAATATGTGATATATGAAGTTATTTTAATTTCAATTCCACCATAAATTCTTTGAACTGCTTTTATTTCTCAAGAAAGCTCCCTTAGGTGATTTTCAATGAATATTAAAAAGCTTTTTTTTCTTAACAAAAAGTTCAAAGTAAAAGACTTTCTGATCATCGCAGTTTTATATAAACCAGTCCCGCGTTATAAGCTTTTTTTATATTTTAAGTGATCGTCATTGACAATCACCAGTTGCGATCAAACTAAAACGCCTGGCTTAATCCCTCTAAAGTACACATATTATAAGCTTGTTCTAGTCACGATCTTGTCGCTTCAATAAATTCTTCTTTTAAGTATAACATACTTCAATGAAAAAGACGCTCACTGAGTCGAGCTTGGGAAACTTTCACTTCCATAAAAGTTCAATAGATAGACTAGATTAAAAAATCTGGTTTTTTACACTAAATTTAAGAGGTTGTCGGCTGATTTTGAATTTATTTATGATATCAACAAAAAATGACTAAAATGTATTTTCTTAACTAACGCTTAATGTTTATAAAAACTGAACAAACTGTATTTTAAGTATGAATATTAAGCAATTGATTTAATTTTTCATAAAAGCTCTACTGGGGCGAAATCTCATTACTAGAAACAAAAATATTCAATGAGAGCTTTTAAAAGCTTATATATCTAAGATTACCTTTATTCACTGAAGTCATTGCATTTTCCTTTGGCAGCAAAAAATGGTCAAAATAAAATCTATAAAATATATACATAACAATAAATTGGCGCTTACACATATGTTAGTGTTTGGCCGAGCTTTTCCTACGATTTGTGGAAAGCGCCTTGATGTTGTCACATAAGGGGGAGGGACCTACAATTTTACGCCGACTCCGAACGGCGATTGTATTTTTATGAGAAGCTGTTTTTCATGGCAGAAGGGGCGACCGCTGTTAAGAAAACAATTTTATTTTTAACATTTTTTTGCGATGTTGCTTTGCCCAGGGCTTGAACCCTAGCTCCGCGGAGTGGAAGCGCGCACTGCATACCGCTACACCACAGCGGCCGCATATATGTATTTCCAAAATACACAAATAATAAAAATAAACGCTTTTTCTTGACCACATTTTTTCTAACTATAAAAATTATTGCTCCAAAAATATAACCTTACGCAAGCCCACAGGAAGTCGTTATCCACATACATACATATGTAGATAGTACTTATGTAGTATGTAGACGCAGATACAGCTACACACTCTGCGCAGTTCAGCGCTGCGCTTGTCAGTTTCGCCAATCCAACGGTTGACAGCCTGAAATCGCCTACCGTTCAACGCTTGAACAGCAGCAGCATGCAGGTGACAATTTTCAATTCAATTTGAAAATATGTACGCAAACACCCCACGCAATCGATTTAATTGCAAAATATGTGTAATGCCTGGCTGCCCACCCTAGCCGGCGTTCATTCATTGATTGCGGTATCTCGAATTGCTTGCTGCCAGCAGCAGCACGTCAACCAACCATTTCATTGCAATCAAATCAACTGCCACAAATCTACCAGCAACCGGCAACCAGCAAGCAGCGACCACTGAACATAATCAAAACGAGGTGAATCGAATCGCATGGGTCGCCGGCGAGTGGGCCGGCCGCACTAGCCAAGCGCACAGAAAGAGGTGGCAAAATTGGCACCTGTGTGTTATGCTTTATTGCTAGCGGTTATTTTGTGTTGTTGTGGTTGTTGTTGCTCTTGCTCTTAATCGTTTTTTTTTTGTTGTTGTTGGTGGAGGTGTTGCTTGCACCAGTTTTGTGTCAGTTTCGTTGGGCGTCTAACGGCATTTAAGTTTACAGCTAATAGCGTTTTCTAACCACACACACACGTCACTCATTCAAATGTTGCACTACTTTATGTGGCAATGTGGGCGTCTGCTGGACAAATATGCTAAAAATCGCCTCGACACTGAAACGCTACTAAGCGGCAAATATATGTACATAGTAGCTACAGTAAGTGCGTAAAGTTATCAGACTATGCGTGTGAGTTGAAGAATATTTATGATTTCCTGCCGTGGGCGCTAACGGTTAATATTGCATACGTTGCGTGATTTCGAAGGTGTTCTGAAATGAAGTGACTTGAGATTGAGGAGTTTTTAATGGCTCTAAGATAATGCGTTTTTTCTCCTACTGATTAGCTTAAATCAGTTTTAAATTTTATTGTACTACCTGGCTTTAATATAATATTATAAACTTCCTTTTTTGTTTTTGGCCGTTTTAACGAATAAATTATAAACTTCCTAAAACCATAAAAAAATTTAATAAATACAGTATCTTATTTTAATACTATTATTGAGCTTTGTATAACGACTATGTTTATTAGGAAAAATGGGAAAGCAACAAAGTATAAACAGTATAAGCCTCTTACGGGTAAAGCTTAATTTATTAGCGAACAGAAGGAAGACGCCTTCTGCATGCTCACTGCTTTGAAAATTTCTATGTTAGCCTTACACAGTTTCCACAGCTTTAAATGCCAATGAATTCACTTCTCTAATAAATCAAATTGACCCACAACGCATAGGGCCATTCCAAATAGGCAGTTGAGTCTGTGAGTGACGGTGCGTGTTTGCCTCAAGCACACCCTCCTCACTTAGTTAATATACTCTACGCACAGTCGCTCATTTCCATAAACTTTCTTTCACTTTCTCTGTCTCCCTCTATCTCCCCCTCATCCTTTACTTAATTCATTGCTTATCTTATTTTCGCATTGATTATTCGCTAATTTGTATTTGCAATTAATTAAATGCTGCTATGTTTAAATCGTTCTTGTCCTCGTCGCCGCCGCTGGCGCCCCCGTCTTTTTGGCGCTTGGAAAGGACATCTGCTTCATCAACCATCACTGTCTTTTAAGTGAAAAATATGTTTGTATACTTATTTATGTTTACATAATTCGGTAATTCGATGCGCGTTATGCCATAAATCATTCAATATGTACATATCTGAACAATTAGTCAAAAACTTTTGATGCGTAAAGGCAGCCACGCGACATGACAAAATATTTGTAAGCGAATTCGGCCAATTAAAATTTTTTTTCGGCGTTTGAGGTCAAGTGGCCTGACGCTGGGTGTTGAATGTGGACGCAGTGATTTAAGGTTGACTTAAGACTTTAAGGATAGGGGAAATAAGCTAATATAAACTTAAAGGGAAAATAAAGTTGCTTATGCCTACTTTGTCTTTCACATTTGTGATCTTATTAAAGCTACATATTTATTTAAGTACAGTATGGCCATTTTGAACTGGTGGATAGCGTACACCGGTATTTGACTATTAAGAGGCAGAATAAATGCTTAGATAACCAAATATATTGGCTGCGAACCCCTCTGTTCAAAAATCACTATGAAATTATACAGGGTTTTTCAATAAGTCCAAGGATTTTCTTTTTTTAAATGAAGCATAAGAAAATCTGATGACATGATTTCTTTCATGGCATTTAGTCTATGACATATACGTGCATATATATGCATGAAACACAATAACCTTTTATTGCTCTGCATGACTCCTGTGGCAATACGGCATGCGCATATTAAAACTGACGATAAATTTGCGGCATAGCTGGGGCTGTGTATCATTTATAACGCGTATTATATCCTTCTTCATTCCTTGAATGGTATGGATGAGTATCCCAAATGCGGCAGTTTTGCCTGTTAGCGTATGTATATAGATTTTTTTTAATACAGAGAAAAAGCATCGAAAGCCTTATCCTCGTAATGTGGAACTTTAATCCGAGCTAAAACTCTCTGTATGTCCGCTGTACCGTATCCCCCCGGTACCAGCATAAAGTATTTCGTCGTAGAGCGGTTGAGTCCAAGCTCAGTCGTACGTTCCTTTTCTGATGCAGTCAATCTCAAGTTGCTTCTTCTTGGCACTATCCTCAGTTAGTCATCATTTTGGTTTCTTTAGCCATCACCACTGTCACCGTGGGGGCCATACGCCCCATTTAATAGGTCAAGTCAGTTGTCGAAAACTGGTCACTTAAGTAGTTACTGTGTCATGTACATATAACATACCGGCTACTGTGGTAGATTATCTTTTAGATGATCGGATATGCTCTTGCCGTCTCAGCTTTGCAATGACCTTTGCAGTGACAATGCGGAATGACTGCCATATCTCTGGCGACTCTTTTATGTGCGGAATCAGGTTCTCTGGCGTCGGATTTACTCCAAAGGCAGAGCTAAGAAAAACTCGTTCCTACTGGTTGTTTGGGCATGCTAAGAGAATATGTACTGCATCTTCCGCACTATTTTAGCCGCAGGTTTCACAATGATCGGCATCATCTAATTTGAAGCCTATACTATACGTTAGTTGGTCTAAGAGTTCGACTGGATGTTGGCCTGAGATAACCAGCGCTGCATCTTCCGACACCGTACGAAAGATAGCAGCAAAAGAAAACGTTCAAGAAACTTAAAGGAACTGACTTTAAATAGCAAAAATGATCTAACTTCCTCAAAATGAAATCTATTTAAATTATAAACCTTACAGAAAAAAGACTAGTAATGCATAAACATCTGACCAAAAACTCTTATACGAATTTTTTAGATAACTTTCAGTTTAAGCAACGAAAAAATATGTACTCGTTTAGTATCACAATGACTACGTGTGTTACACACCAGGTTTTCAATTTTGTCACAAGCGTTTTATTTCTGTTTCAACTTCTCCATGCATTGAACATATTGAGGTATTACATTTTTGTGCCCCATCAACAAATATGTATGCAACCGAACAAACTTTCACATTACCCATTCTCGTGGTGCATTTATCATTTTTCCGCTGGAAATATACCGGAAAAATATCATTTTTTCCATGCATACATAAAACTAAAGAAAACAAACAAGCGAGTCAAATAAAAAATAAGAGTACTCTTAAAATAAAATAACAGAAATAAAAAATGTATGTAGCTGAAAGAGAGAAAAATTTATGCCTGCCGCGCATGAGAAATGTCCTTTTTAATGCCATCTGACTGATTTTGACGATTTCCATTTTATATTTGCCACAGCTGTCATCAAGGCACACAACAACACCATCGTCGCCGCAGAGAGCCCATATCCCTGCAGTAACATTTAGAGACAGTCCGGCAAAGCGCAAGTTCCGCCTAGTCTCTGAACTACTGCAAAACGGCTACAGAGCGGGACAGTTGAAACTTGCGGTGTGCTAGTTGCGCTATCGTCAAAGTTTCTCACATTTACCTAGTGGAACCTGAGGAATAAATGTGTAATTTCTCACTTCCCATACAGTGCAAAAGTAGCGCCATGCAAAAACCTCCGACGCCAACGTCGTTGGTCGCGAGTCAACATCGCGGTGGAAGCAGTTTATGAGTTTTCATATTTCATAAGTTTTAAATGTTGCGACCTGCTTAAAATCTTAATAGGGAAATATGAAACTTAATCAAACAAAAATTTTACAATAAAATGGAATCGGATTCTGTAAAAGAAAAGCAAAAATCGGTTCTTAAACAGTTTTTCTTATAAAAAAAATATTGTCCCAGATCTGTCCAAAATGGAATCAGTTTAAACGAGTTCAAAAGTTGTGCAGAGGCTGGTAATTACCACTTCGCAGGACATTGCCACGTCAAAAAACTACGGTTGCAAGCATTGATTTGGGATAGATAAAGAGCCAGTGCCGTTCCTTTTCAAGCTAGTTCAGCGGGAGTTCTGAACCAGTTTATTTGCTGCAGGGTAAACAAACGCAATATAAATTCACTGCTACTTACGCACACACGCTCTATACATTCCCTGCAGGAAAACCCCGAACTAGGTTAGGTTCGAGTGGTTTCACCAGAGAAGAAGCACACTTGGACAATCAGGAGAATGTCCTTTGTGATAGCCCGAAAAACTGCGCGGGGACCATTTGTTTAGTCGGCGAATCCCCACGAGCCGATTACGAAATTTCGAATGCGGCTAATTTCGATGTCTGAGAGCTCAGGATTAGTAAAGAATCGCGAGCCAAATTGTTTCCATTTTTGCCTCGCGAAGGCGGAACATTGCAGAATAGAGTGCTAAGAAGATTCCACCTCATCTTTATCTTGACAGCTGATAAAAAAGCGACCAGTTGAGATTCCTGGTCTGAACGCGTGATTACCAATCACACAGTGGCCTGTCAGAACCTGAGCTGAGGCTTTGCCAGTATAAGAAGCTCCTTTCACAGCTCGCAGTCCACACCAGGCCAGAAGGATATAGCAATTGCGCATGTCCAAGTGTTAGCCCAGTGCTCGCGGAGCATACACGATGCTCAACTGTCCAAGAGTGTACCGCAGGAGGACAGAGGCATCCGTAGTTGCTCAATAACTAGTAATAACGTTTCAAAAGGGCCTTCCTTGTCAGGTGATCAGCCACGTAGTTTACCGGGATGTCACTGTGACCCGTCATTCAAACTAGCCTTAATAAGAAGTACTTCGACGCGATTGATAGAGAGGTCAGACATTCCCTTACAGATTTTGAGAGCACCATCATAGGGTTCGGAGCCCTGATGGCCGCTTCACTGTTCGAGTGTATGCTTACCACCGTAACTGACATCACACTCTTTAGCAGTGAGTCTATCGCTTCCTTGATGTCAGCTATTTCCGCGAGAAAGAAACTACAGAAGTCCGAAAGCCTGAACATAGTTTTCATGGCGAGCTGCCGACATAAGACATCCCCAGCAAACCTGCTTTGTTCCTACCGTTTCTTCCAGTAACCAGCCCTTTTCGGACTTTTCGGAAGTTCGGTCGGAGTTAAAGCAGCCACACTCTTCTTTCAAGTTCCTTTAGGTCGTTTGCAACATCAATTCAGAGTAAGGAAGATAGAACACCACCTCACGGAGTGCCCATATTGACTCTACGCTGGACGCAGACAATTCCCTACTCCGCTACGACAGCTCCCTCTCGCAGTAAGCTGTAAATACGCCTTATTAATTTAGTTTCAACCCCCATCTTAACAATAGACTTGAATATTCCCTCCAGGGTGACATATTTGAAGTCCCCTCGATGTTAGGAAGAGCCCCACTGCATAATTGGTACGAGTGAAGGCTTCCTCTATCCACCCTACTAATGTGTGCAGGGCGGTATGCACCGACCTTTTCTTACAATAGACATATTGCGCTCTGGAAAGACAGTCACGAGAAGTCCCGTTTCTTATGTGCAAGTCTGTCAGCTCCTCCAGCGTATTTAGCAAGGACGAAGACATACTGATATGTAAGCGAAAGCCCGAACTAGTTAAAACTAACCAGCTTGAAGTAAATAGATTCACAGCAGTCCAAAAGTAACGAAAATTACTGGTACATCTACAAAACCATTTTAGTTTACTTTTTTTAAACTACATGATAAGTCAACTTTTTCTAAAAAATCTATTTTGTTGCAATATGCATACAAAAACTTCATTCGTTAGAGGTCTATATCTAAGGAGACGAATTTAGAACTGGTTCGGAACTATCGAGAAAGCGATGCAACGATGGACAATTGACACTTCGTGGGATATCGCAATGTTAAACTCGCCAGTTTCTGGCATGCAAAATAGAATTAACGCCCACTAGTCATGGTTCTAACTTGTGTGGAATGGCACTAGTGAGTGCGCCTACTGGGTTTGCACTGCTCAACTGCGTATATATATATACATATGTATTTCCTGACTCGCTGACTTCGTGGGCAAAAAAAAAAAGTATTAATTTATGGTTTTTGTGGTCATTTTGTAAGCACAACAAACCACCGCAAGCCTGTCAGCCATTCGTCCGCCAGCTGCAGCCCCGCCGCGCATATGTTTACCGTACGCCGAAAAACAATTTTTCAACTTTTGAATTTACTGTTTTTTTTTGTATATTTCTGTATGCCTACTTCTCTTTTTTTGCGAAATTTGTAATGGCAATACAAAGTTATAAACCGGAAAT
>NW_023458559.1:73487719-73497995 GCF_013731165.1 Rhagoletis pomonella | reverse complement strand
AAAAAGATTTAGACGTCGGTACCATTTTTAGAAAAAAGGACTTTTTGTTTCTTCAAATCGCAAAAATTCGACAAAATTTTGACATTAACCAGTTATAAATCAGCGAGTTTATGAATAATTTATATATATACATAGGTTTCAATAATATGTAAAATTTACTAATTGATTTTACAAAAGAAAATTAAATTTTTTCAAACTGTGGTAGCGATTTCGAAAAATTTTTACATTTTCTGTGATGTCTTTATTTTGTGCGTAGAACAAAATACATAAATATGTAGAGGAAATTTTATATGTTGATATTTCATGGATCACCCTTATATTTATGCAAAATTATACCCACTACTTGCGACCGCGGCGAACATACTCTAATCGTAGCAAAGAAAAAAATCTCATACTAGAAGAAAATGACTCTTACCTTATGAAGCCTAATAGCGAGTTTCCACCAGACATTAAAATGCAAAAAATTGTTATGTGGAAACAGTCTAAGTGACTGTTATCATCAACTTAAAGGCAAGGGTATTATTTAATATATAACGTTGCCATTAAACTTGCCATCATTTTATGTCCAGTGAAAATCCAGTTTGAGAGCGGTAATAAAAAACAAACATTTCTTTATGCCGTAAACGACAAAATTTTCCAATTGTTTTAAAGTAATTTGATTTCTCTTCAAATGTCAAAGCAGTAAATGCAATGTGCTGCCACATGTCGGCGGAAAACAATAACTTCCGTCATTGCATTTTCAAGTTTACCGACACACACTTATCCAAAGGTTGGCAGATACGCCCTTTGAATTTTGTCTTTCTATAACATAAGACTGTTGCCTTCTTGAATGTACATTTTCGCCAATGTTTATTCTCGATCACACATACATAAGGACATATGTATGCATAGTAGGGCGGTATTATACCGGAAAAAATTATATCCCTATTTTTATTTTGAAATCAAATCAAATTTAGAGGTCGCTCAGAGCGCTCAAAGTTTTTCAAGTATTTTATATGTATGAGGAAAAAACATTTTTTTACTGGAAATGGTATAGAATTCTTGAAAATCAATATTTTTCGATCGGAAAACTCTGGTTCCTTTCAGGAGACTTGCAATAATAATATTCAATTGTTTATAGAACACATGGAAAACTTTGAGCATTTTGAGTGACATCTGAATATTATTTAATTTCAAAATAAAAAATTGGGGTATATTTTTTTCGGTATAGAACAATCATGGGGTGTGAGAGCATTAAAATTCGGACTTTACTTTTTCCCCCCACATGCAATTTTGAACCACCCTAATGAACATACATATGTGGCATATTCAGTCATATCAATAAGTATATTTGCTTGCACACATGTGTGCTTCCGAAGAGAAGTATGGCGTGTAAATTTGATTTATGTGCACAATGTCGACACTTAATTGCTAAATGCTAAACTTGGCGGAAAATCATACGCACCAACGCACATACGAGCGCTTACCCAAAATATACATACATACATGTACGTATATACATACATACATGGTGTATATACATATGTGGAAGAAAGTCACATAGACTCACATACATTTATACAAAACACACATGAGTAGACCAGCTACCAAGTAACAGTTAAATATATTACCCTTCACCATAATTGCCCTGCAGTTACTCCATTTTGGGAATTTCTTGTGTTTGTAAGTATTTAGTGCAACGACTGTACGACTGTATTCAGAGCGTAAAATTGGTAGGCGAAACCGCTAATGTGCGCGTTGGTTTCTTTAACTATTTTCGCGCGTAGGTGGGCGCTTCAGTTCATGGCAATTAGATGCGTCGTAAATCAGACGTTCAATTCAACACCTTTAACTGTTGAAGTTGCCACCAAAGTTCGGAGTGATGAAAGATATATTCTGTTGTATTTAAGTAATTGAATTATTAGTTGTATCCAAAACATATGTATGTGAGAAAAATAGCAGGAAATTGTAAGAGGCTAAAGAAGCAATAAGTTTTCTCTTACTCTTACTATGAAAGTGGTTGCCAATGCCGAGTGGTTGGATATACGAATCTGAGGAAGAGTGTCTTTAATACACTCTTTTATATGAATCTCCTCAACATTTTAGTTGGTAGAAATAATCAATAGGTTCGTAAGAAAAAGTATCTGGCCAGTTTCCCTTTTATGAGCGCTTCCGAGAAAATACTTTTTAAGGTTATCTAGATATGTCTTATCGGCGAGTTACAATCTGAATAATCAATATTTATTAAAAGATTTCGTATTATTTTGGCAATGTCGAATTTTCGATTCCTCTTTTGGATTTTGAAAACAAGCACCTTAATCCTTTTTGAAAGGATACATTTTTAATTTCTCTTGCTTCCTGAGCCAAAATATGATTTTTCATTAAAAGTGGTCTTAGAAACTTTTCACTCTAACCTAGAAATCTGAGCTCCGAGCAAAGCTCGGCCAACCTGGTACTCCCAAATGGATATGCCAAGTGAAGCCGTGTCCTTCTCCTTATAGAGGTGAGAGCGTATCCTGGTGGCAATAAAATTGCCATCCATTATCGACAGTTTCATCTTGTGCGGGCTGAGTTTTCTGGCATTGGACCAAATATCCCTTACCAAAAAAGGCATGCTGATTGTGGCGATATGCTCGTATATTGGTGCGAATGATGGTACTCGCCGAAGAATTCTCCCTCGCACCACAAAGGCAACATCGAATTTGTGTTTCTTGCATTACGCCGTGCATCACAGCGGTAATGGCAGCCTTAGTCTTCTCGAAGACATCGAGTCCATAGTTCAAGAAAAGTATGTCTCAACCGGAGCTTTCTTTCGCCTTTCACTTTAAGAAATCCAACATTGAATTTGCGCTTATCTACAAATCATCGATGCATCGGGAATATCGATGTCTTGCTTCTATGTATCAAATATACACCACTCAATGCATAAATAGTCTATGTTACAACATATTTTGCTGTTAAATAATATTTTCCATACAAACAACTCTCTGGATTCTCTCATGAATTCCTTGCAGCCATGTACTTGTAATGAAAAACAAAATCTTCATCTCTTCAACTATTAGAGAAAACCAATCATTCTATTGTTTTTATTCAGCGTTTGAGAAGAGCTTAGAAGGCGAAAGAAAAAAAATAGTTCCATCCATTGTTGCATACCTAAACATAGGCGTATTTTGATAATTGAGGGAATCAAACTATGGGTAAATATACAATTTTACTTAGAAAAATCTCATTTAAGAAGGATGTACAAATTCCCTTTGGGGCTATTTTAATTCGCGCATTATTCAAAATCTGAAGAAAAATTAAACACTCCTCAGTCTCAAATAATACCAACTATATCACTGGAAATCACTTTAATTTTACTTACTCTTCCCCTTTGTAAATCAATGACGAAAGTTCAGTTAAATTGAATCAAAAAAGATGAACACTGAAAAAAAATTCTTAACTTTCTACATTTCCAGCACAACAATTAATTTGAACACTTTTCTCTTTCATCATACTTACATACATATTTATTATTCTTTCTCTATTGCTTTCCTTGAACCCATTTATGCATACATATTTCGTTACTTCAAAGCCACCAAAGCCAGAAAAAAATATTTATTTCCTGTGATTTTCACAAAACGTTTTTGATTGCTTTTTAATTGGTTGATGTGGAATGTCTTTGGTTGCAACCGCTTTGAAATTTATGTCAATATGTCCGCTAATATGTATGTATGTACATACACGCACGAACATACAAATGTATGCATTTGCACTCAATGTGCAACGAATGGGTGTGTACTGACGCTCATCAGCAGCGTGTGTTCATCAAACGACATACAACAACAAAATCAATATAAATAACCAATTAAAGATCAGATGAATATTAAAAAATAAGTAAATTCAATTGTAAATAGCTCAATGACGGCTGCCTTTTAGGGGAAATGTAGACAAATAAATGCATATTCATATATGTATGTACGAGTAGCTGTTGTATAAGTACCATGTAGACAAAAGGCGTACTCTCTAGAGTCTAGACCGATACAAAAGCTGGGATCGTCCGAGAAAATTAATATTATTTTTTAACCAGCTGCCAGTGGGGTTCTAAAAGGTCACCAATACCTCTTTTATGCCATGAAAGTGAGGCTAAGCTCGGGACAATTTATTGCACTGGTGAAGTTACTTAAGCAGAAAACTGATTCAGAGTTTCCTTTTCTATGCATAAGTGCCCATGTCACATATTTTCTGTTTTTAGTACTGCGTGGTCATCTCATTTGTTATTCGGTTTATGTCCGTAGCATGTCGGGGAAACAAATAAGTAGAGATGAACTTGTGCCCCTTTACTAGTATCACACAAAAGTTTTAATATTTGACTCATCGGTAGGATTAAAAATTTAGCTTAGTCTTCCTAAGATTTGCTCGCTATTTTTTCTCATCGAGTCAGTTCCGCAATTTCCAGTTGGGTAATGCATGAGCATCAACTTTTTTGTGCCATAAATGCTCGTTTGTTGCACATACATATGTATGTAGCTGCTCACGGTGCGGCACGTGCGTTGCTATGCCAAGACTTTGTTGAACTTTTTCTTTGGCATTGCTGCGAAGTAGTTTTTTTATTTCTGATTTCTCGTCACCAATTGAGTACTCGCGCATTTATGGCGTCATTGGGCATAGTTCACGACGGAAGTTATTATGGCCGTCTTTGTACTTCTAAGTAGTTTCGCGGGCTTTTGTGCGTTTGTTTTTTTTTCTTAAAGAGATTTGAATGACGAAGTAGGATCAGAACTTGTCTATTGATCTACGAAGATCAGAATTTGAAAACTTGATTTTTGGAAATATGGATGAGGATTTTATAACTTTCACCCGCCATATTTAGACAGAGCTCTAATAAGGAATGGCTAAAATGTCATTCACATAACGGTTGGGGAAATGCCGTCTCCGTGGTTAGACCGATCCAGTGCATATAAGGGTGCGGATATTTATGGCCGGTTAGCCACTCTATATGCAATCTGATATATAGTCCCTATTTATAAGATTTTTATTTCTAGCCAAAGAGCCTGGTCTGTATGAGGCTCCCTAGCCCTCCGTTGAACTTACTATATCCTGAGTTTAACAACTCGATAATTGCCAGTCTGTAAGAAGACCAAATAAGTTCTCAAAATGGTCCCGACCGCACAGGCACGGACGATGAGCTTTCCGCGATCAGTTCGAAACCGTCATCGTTTACTTCGATACCGAAGTGACCTGGTACCTAGCATGATGTTGTCTGCCATTCCTCTCGCCCGTCAACAAGGGTCGAAGAGAGCCAAATCACTCTTCGACGAATCTGAAGGCGATCATCCTTTTTGGATAGGGGCTTGATTGCCCATAAAAATAACTATAACTGCGGCCTTTATACTCTTTCTAAAGTTTAAGCAGGCATAGGTCAACACGAAAGACTGTGGGCTATTTGTCCATCGCAATAGGAAGTCTAGTATTAGAGTCGTCCTTGTACCAATGTACATATTTGGGATCAAGTTGAAGAGCATTTATTTCCCCATGCTACTCTATCTGTGGTTTCGATCTGGAATTTTCATATTAAGCAGTTTTCTTTTAGCCTAGTTTTTCCAACCGTAGTTTTTTTACCCAAAATATCGATGGTAACTCTATAAAACTCGATAAAAACTCTATCTACTGTTAAGTGGCTCATGTCTCTAATCGTTGTCCAATCCATGTCTAATTCTTACTAAAGTATTTAGTAAGGATTACTGCATTTAGCTGTAAACATGGATTAGACAAGGATTGGAGACATGAGCCACTTAACAGTAGAAAGAGTTTATTTTTCGTCTTTCGTAAGACAAATGAAAAAAAGATGGCAAGATAGTTCGAAAGTCGTTTGTTATTCTAGCACAAAAGTCTGAGAAAAAAGCTCTCTCGTTCACCTCTCGTTGTGAAAAGCTATTTTGAGAGAAAGCACTTGTAAATATATCATCCGGATCGCCTCGCTCCAACAGTAGCAATTGCCAAGTGAATCAAGCAAAGAGTTCCGAATTCGAGTCCTCGGACAGCGGAACTTTTTTGCGTTTTTAATTCATTTAATTTTCTTAAAATTTTTAAATTTTATTGTTTTATAAGAAAATTATATTTTTTTATTTAATTTACTTTTTGGGATCTTATTTTATTTTTTTCTTAAATTTGAATTTTTTATTTACTTTTTATTTGTTTCTCTTGTTAATTTTATTTGCTTTTAAATTGTAGACTTTCTTGTTTAAAGGAAAATATATATATTTTTATTTCATTTAGTTTTTAGGATATTATAAAATAAAATTAAAGATTTTTTTGTCTTTTCTATTAAAATTTTCGTTAAATTTCTAGATTTTGTTATTTTCTTTTTGTTTAATTTAATGTTTAATTTAATATTTAGATTTTATTTTTTCAATGAGAAAAAAATTTTATCTCATTTAGTTTTTAATTAATCGTATTTATTTTTGCTCTATTTTCGTTTTATTTTATTATTTTTTGAATTAATAGTCTTTTATTTATTAGTGTTTATGGTTTAAAAAAAAATTTATATGTTTATGTTTTTAAATTAAGTTTAGTTTTTAAAAAAACTTATTATTAAACAAGCGAACAGCATAACGCTAAGATCTTCTTGTTCGTTGCGCGATCTTTCAATTAGTCATTCGAAAGGCAGTAAAGAGTTTTCAAGATATGTTGTTACCAGAATTGACAATTTTTCATACGAAAGCCATTAGCTCTTCGTCATTATCCTAATTTAGCCAAAGATAGTAGGCTATTTGCTTATTACGACAAAGAAATTTCTATCAGGTCTGTATGTTTCAAATGAAATATTTTAATATTTTGACCATCTTCAACTATGAAATGGTGGGAAAAAACAAGGGCATACATACAAAAGAATGAGAAAAAACTTTCTGTAACATGTCAATAAACAATGTCATAAAAATGATAGTAAATATTGGCGACAAATAATACAGCATCCGTGAGTGATATGAAAAAAATTCTAAAGTCAACACTGTCCAGCGCAAAAACTAACAAATAACTGAGAAAAGTAAAGTCTAATGTAGTGCGACATTTAATGTTTAGACAGCGCCAGCGAAAATCGGCCAAGCAAAGCAAAGTCGTAAAAATGACAAAATGCTAGAAATAAACATTAGATAAACAAATAAAACAGCAACACAAAAAACAATTCGTTTTGATTTCACCATGTCAACGAATAAAGAATAATAAAAGCGCTGATGTATAAATAAACAAAGTTCCAGATCATGCAATGTTATGTATTTACTAGGAATGAGGCACACAAATATAAATAATAAAAAAATGCCTAAAGCAGAAAAAGCTGTAAATATTTAGTTTTGTTAGAAATGGTCGGCTTTTAATTGCAACAGATGCGCTATTGCGAAAAAATTTTGAAAAACTGAGAATAGAGAGAGAGTAACATTTCTGGTATGCAAGAACCTTTATGTACATTAAAGAGGTCCAACAATTCATGCGAAAAAAGTAATGTCGGAATTTGAATGCTCTCACCCCCTACGAGTGTTCGATATCGAAACTAATTTACGAGTGTTTTTTTGGAATCAAAAAATATTTACAGGTCGCTCAAAGCCCAAAAAGTTTTCCATTTTTTTATATGGAAAAATTTTTTCGTACTAGTGGTATAGAATCATTCGCCAGAATTTCAATGCTCTCACCCCCAGAGTGTGTCCTCTATCGAAAAAAATATAGATGTTTCAGGATTCTATATTATTTATACGAAAATAAAAAAATGTTTTTGCCATATCATGGGAAACTTTCTACGACCTTTAAAAATTTTTTATTCCAAAAAGGGGGGTTTTTCTATGTAGAACAATCCTAGGAGGTCGGAGCATTAAAATTCCGATATTACTTTGTTTGCACCGCCCTAATGCATACACAAAAGTATTTGTAAGGAAATATTTGGGATAATAAAAAACGAAAATGCCCGAAAGTTTTTTATTTACTAATTAGCTCATCTCCTAATGTCTTGTGCCGCGCTCACCTGTTGCTGACTTTGCTTTTTTTACCAGCATGCTATGCTAAGTAGGTGGCCTGTGGCGCCGTTCAGCTAAATTTTGTAAATATTTACTGTTGCGCGGCTGCAAGTAATGACGTCAGTTGGGTAGTTGGTTGTTTTGAAAGAGATAACAAATTATTTATTTTTTTCCAAAAAATTTTATGGCTGCAGGCGTAAAACTTAATTACTAATGAACTGAAGGTAAATTCAGCAGATACATATTTTGAGGGTGAGCATATCCACTGTAGAAAAAAAATAACGAATATAAATGTTAAACTGCTCTAAAGTTTTTGTGTTAAGATAGGTTATGTTAACATGGTTGGTCCATAGACCGGAACTGGTTAGGAGAGCGTATGGAGGTATAGACCACGTATGCTCCTCGTAATGTTCAATTATACATACGTACATACATACTCGTATATCTGTTTAAGTATCACATCGATATTCTTAGTACAACACAACTTGATTTGGGTGCCAGAACAAAGAGATATGTATGCCAAATACTTAACTTATGTGGCAGATGATTTGACATTCTTTCAAGCGACTTTGTGAACTATGGTTACAGACGAACTCCTCTTTGTACTGAATAGTCAAGCCTTTGAAATGCAAAGCTACGCAGATGTTCTGGTAAACTAGGCTGCATGATGAATTTATCCAAGAAAAACTCACTTTGGGTAGTACAGAAATAGTTTTCGCTAGTAGGGAAAAATATCGGGGGAAGCCTTGATGTAACACTCAACTGGAATGCACACCTGGAAACGAACGCCAAATCTGGCCAGTGCTTACGATATGGCCACCACCCACATCCTCCTAGAAAGCTCTCAACTAGTGATGGCTATTGGAATCGTCACTAGTCAACGCCTAATAGGAATACACGCAGGAAGAATAAACTTTCCTGCACCCGAACTTTGTCGTTGCTGCTTAGGAGTTATCTTCATAAACACTTCTTCAGCTGTCTTTCAGACACTACGATTTTACTTTGCGGTAATTCGAGAGATGTCCAATCCGGTGATGAATGGCTCACATATTATTTTTGTGGAGCACTTCTGACTGCTATTTATTTATAAATTTTCAAATTTGTGTCTTACGGCAATTGTAAAATCTGTGTCTTCATAAGGGCCTACAAATGTCTGGTTTACATCAGCTAATACTTTTTAAGTTTGGAGTTAAGAAACTCAAACGCAATGTCCAATGTCCCCAATAAATCGAAACAACCCGGCTTGGGATAACGAATTTGGAAGGCTGGAAATAAGCTAAGTAAGGAGAGCCTCCGCTAACGAATTGACGTTCATAGACATTGCTGGGCCTCTAGCACCACTTGACCATATTTATCGCTCAAATAAGTTGTTATTCAATTTCAATTGGATTCCTATCTGAATCAGTATGGTGACTGCACGGCCGACTACGAGGCAGCTGTCCAGGCTAGTTTTGTATGTTCTTTGTATTCTAAATTCTCTGAGTTTTGGCCAATGTTGTCATCGAAAATGCAACTGATCCGCATTTAATTTGAGAATTAAGCTTAGAACTCAACCGGGATCAACTGCAATTAATTAGCGAGATAATTCCGAATTAACGAGTTGATCTGCATCAACTGTCTGTCTATGCTTTTACACTACTCGTCCAAAATATCAGTCTGAATTCATAGAGCCCCTTCTGGTTGCTTAAGTTTCAAGGCATACTTTCATATTCCAATACCAGATGTTTTTAAACACAGTCTTTTGATAAATTCAGGCAGGTCTTTTTATAGGATTGAACACAGATCCCATAAAAGTGGTTACATAGAAACCTTAGATGTGTTATACGAAGTCGATATATCTGGAAAAAAAGTGCGAGGCTGAAAAAATAAATGTATTTAAATATTTGCAATTTTAATTCACCAAAGCAGTTTAAAATTACGGCAATAAAATAATTTTTCTTCCGCATACAGTATGATGCTGTTAGTCAACGAACCTGAAACTTCGCAGGCGACTAACCATCAAAAATGAGTAGCACGGAAAAGGAGAAAAAAAAGCAAAAACAAATTAAGATGTACCGCAGGCACCTGCAGATTTTCACGAGTATGCTGACAAGTAAATGAACTTCCGCTCAGAACAGCTGCACATACTATAATATTTAACCAACTAACCGGCAAATGGCGCCGCAAAAAACCAACCAAGCGAAAATGCCAGGTTACAGGATAAAAAAACAAAAAAAAAATAAAGGAACCGCCAAACGTCACAACCATTTTTTGGCTGTTTATTATAACATTTCCGGTTTATAACTTTGTATTGCCATTACAAATTTCGCAAAAAA
>NW_023458559.1:73372321-73487619 GCF_013731165.1 Rhagoletis pomonella | reverse complement strand
ATTTCCGGTTTATAACTTTGTATTGCCATTACAAATTTCGCAAAAAAGAGAAGTAGGCATACAGAAAAATACAAAAAAAGCAGTAAATTCAAAAGTTGAAAAATTGTTTTTCGGCGTGCAGTAAACATATGCGCGGCGGGGCTGCAGCTGGCGGACGAGTGGCTGGGAGGTTTGCGGTGGTGTGTTGTGCTTACAAAATGACCACAAAAATCATAAATTAATACTTTTTTTTCGCCCACGAAGTCAGCGAGTCAGGAAATACATATATGTATATATATATACGCAGTTGAGCAGTGCAAACCCAGTAGGCGCACTCACTAGTGCCATTCTACACAAGTTAGAACCATGACTAGTGGGCGTTAATTCTATTTTGCATGCCAGAAACTGGCGAATTAAACATTGCGATATCCCACGAAGTGTCAATTGCCCCTCGTTGCATCCCTTTCCCGATAGTTCCGAACCAGTTCTAAATTCGTCTCCTTAGATATAGACCTCTAACGAATGAAGTTTTTGTATGCATATTTTCAGTGACTATTTTCGACGTGCCTCTGGCAATAAATAGATTTTTTAGAAAAAGTGGACTTATCAACTTTTCACTGTAGGCTAGCGATATGTAGTTTAAAAAAAAGTAAAATAAAATAGTTTTGTAGATGTGCCAGTAATTTTCGTAACTTTTGGACTGCTGTGAATCTATTTACTTCAAGCTGGTTAGTTTTAACTAGTTCGGGCTTTCGCCTACATATCAGTCTGTTTTCGGGCTTGCTAAATACGCTGGAGATGCTGATGTACATACCTGCACATAAGAAACGGGACTTCTCGTGACCGTCTTTCCAAAGCGCCACATGTCTATTGCAAGCAAAGGTCGGTGGATACCGCTCTGCACACATTAGTAAAGTGGATAGAGGAAGCCTTCGCTCATACAAATTATGCAGTAGAGGTCTTCCTAAACATCGAGGGGGCCTTCAAATATGTCACCCCGGAGGGAATAGTCAACTCTATTGTTAAGATGGAGGTTGAAACTAAATTAATAAGGCGTATTTACAGCTTACTGCGAGACGGAGCTGTCCTGGCGGAGTAGGGTAGTGTCTGCGCTCAACGTAGAGTCAATAGGGGCACTCCGCGACGTGGTGTTCTATCTTCCCTACTCTGAATTGCTGTTGCAAACGACCTAAAGAAACTTGAAAGAGTGTGCTGGCGGGTAATCGCATTTTGATATGACTCAGGATTTGAACCACTTAACTAGGTGGGCGGCCACCTGCGGAGTCGCAGTAAATCCCAGCAAGACGAAACTGGTCTTGTTTACCAGGAAGTACAAGCTATCCTTTGTGGCCGTTTCGCCCATCGGCCGGAGCTACTGGAAGGAGGTGGGGTCTCTCGCCCAAAGTAAATCATCTATGAAATCATAGTTAAGGCTATCTCCTTTAACGGAGCTCTTTTCTGGTGGAACTTATAGAGCGTATACAGCGGATTGCCTTAATCGGAATTAGTGGGACTTTAAGGAACTTAACTGCACTGATGCTTAACGTCATATTGAACACTGAGCCTGTGAATAATGCAGGCAGAATTTTTGCAGCACGAACTGCTATTAGGCTCAGGGAAATCGAGTGGTTAACTGGCTCGAAAGCTGGAAACTCTGGAGTTATGGAGGGCTTTGACTTGGCTCCTGAACAAGTAGGCTGCTTTAACTCCGACCGAAGTTCCGAAAAGACGTGGAAGGGCGGGTTACTGGAAGAAAGGAGCGGTAAACTTCTTCACGGTTGGAACAAAGCAGGTTTGGTGGGGATATCTTCTGTTGGGAACCCGCCATCAAAACTATGTTCAGGCTTTCGGATTTCTGAAGTGTCTTTCATGCGGAAAGAGCTGCCATCAAGGAAGCGTTGGACTCACTGCTAAGGATTGTGACGTCAGTTAGGGAGGTAAAAATATATTTGGACAGTCAGGCGGTAATCAAGGCCCTGAACGCTAAGACCGTAAGTAAGTAAGATCAGTAAGTGAATGTCTAATCTCTCTATTGATCGAGTCGAAGTATTTCTCAATAAGGCCAGTTTTTGTACCAGGTGATAGTAATATCGCGGTAAACTGCGTGGCTGATCACCTGGCAAGGAAGGCACTCTTGAAACGTCATTACGCCTCTGTCCTACTGCTATACACTCTTGGACGGTTGCGCCTCGTGTTAGCTCCGCGAGCGCTGGGATAACACTAGAACATGCGAAATTGCTATATCCTTCTGACCTGCTGTGGACTGCGAGCTGTGAAAGGAGCTTCTCACACTGGCAAAGCCTCAGCTCAGGTTCTGACAGGCCACTGTGTGATTGGTACTCACGCGTTCAGATCAGGAATCTCAACTGGTCGCTTTTTTCAGCTGTCAATATAAAAATGAGGTGGAATCATCTCAGCACTTTATTTTGGAATGTCTAGCTTTCGCGAGGCTAAGATGGAAACAATTTGGCTCGCGATTCTTAACTAACCCTGAGCTCTCAGACATCGAAATTAGCCGCATTCGAAATTTCGTAATCGGCTCGTGGAGATTCGCCGACTAAATTAATGGTCCCCGCTCAGTTTTTAGGGGTATCACAAAGGACATTCTCCTAATTGTCCAAGTGTGCCTCTTCTCTGGTGAAACCACTCGAACCTAACCTAGATTGGGGTTTTCCTGCAGGGAATGTATGGAGCGTGCGTGCGTGAGTAGCAGTGTATTTATATTGCGTTTGTTTACCCTGCAGCATATAAACTGGTTCAGAACTCCCGCCGAACTAGCTTGAAAAGGAACGGCACTGGCTCTTTATCTATCCCAAATCAGTGCTTGCAACCGTATTTTTTTGACGCGGCGATATCCTACAAAGTGGTAATTACCCCCCTCTGCACAGCTTTTGAACTCGTTCTAATTAAAATTTATGAAATCTGAAAACTCATAAACTGCCTCCACCGCGATGTTGACTCGCGACCAACGACGTTATCGTCGGAGGTTTTTTCGTGGCGCTACTTTCGCACTGTACGGGCAGTGAGAAATTATACATTTATTTCTCAGCTTCCACTTGGTAAATGTGAGAAACTTTGACGATAGCGCAACTAGCACACCGCAAGTTTCAACTGTCCCGCTCTGTAGCCGTTTTGCAGTAGTTCAGAGACAATTCTGAAATGTGTAGGGCGCAACTAGCGCTTTGCCGGACTGTCTCTAAATGTTGCTGCAGGGATATGGGCTCTTTGCGGCGACGATGGTGTTGGTGTGTGTCTTGATGACAGCTGTGGCAAATGTAAAATGGAAATCGTCAACATCAGTCAGATGGCATTAAAAAGAACATTTCTCATGCGCGGCAGGCATAAATTTTTCTCTCTTTCAGCTACATACATTTTTTATTTCTGTTATTTTATTGTAAGAGTACTCTTATTTCTTATTTGACTCGCCTGGTTGTTTTCTTTAGTTTTATGTATGCATGGAAAAAATGATATTTTTCCGGTATATTTCCAGCGGAAAAATGATAAATGCGCCACGAGAATGGGTAATGTGAAAGTTTGTTCGGTTGTATACATATTTGTTGATGGAGCACAAAAATGTAATACCTCAATATGTTCAGTGCATGGAGAATTTAAAGCAGAAATAAAACGCTTGTGACAAAATTGAAAACCTGGTGTGTAACACACGTAGTCATTGTGATTCTAAACGAGTACATACTTTTTATTTGCTTAAACTAAAAGTTATCTAAAAAATTGGTATAAGACTTTTTGGTCAGATGTTTATGCATTGCTAGTCTTTTTCTGTAAGGTTTATAATTTAAATAGATTTTGAAAAGTCATTTTGAGGAAATGAGAACATTTTTACTACTTAAATTCAGTTCCTTTAAGTTTCTTCAACATTTTCTTTTGCTGCCATTGTTCGTACGGTGTCTGGAGAATCAGCGCTGATTATCTCGGAACTACATCCTATCGAACTCTTGGTCCAAGAAACGTATAGTTCAATCAACGGTAATCCCCGTGGAAAAACCTGGAAATCGCTATTAAGGCGTCGCACAATGGGCAGTGGCAACACTCCAGTAGCGGTCGATGGACGCACAACTCAACTTCTAAGTGGACAGGCCGCTTTCGAGCGTATTTCTTCGATGCAGAACGTATTCTCAGTATTCAGTAGGAACGAGTTTATCTTAGCTCTGCATTTGTAGTAAATCCGACGCCAGATAACCTGATTCCGCACATAACAGAGTCGCCAGAGACGTGTCAGTCATTCCGCATAGTCACTGTAAACGTCATTGTAAAGCTGAGACGACAAGAGCATATCCGATCATCTCGATGGTTATCTAGCACGGTAGCAGGTATGTTATATGTACATGACATAGTAACTACGTAAGTGACCAGTTTTGGAAAATTGACTTAACCTATTAAATGGGGAGTGGGAGGCCAAATTGACGCATTGACAGTGGTGATGGTTAAAGAAACCAAAACGATGACTAATTGAGGGTAGTGCCAAGTAGAAGCAACTTGTGATTGACTGCATCAGAAAAGGAACGTACGACTGAGCTTGGACTCAACCGCTCTACGACGAAATACTTAACGGTGGTACCGGCGGAGATACAGAGAGTTTTAGTTCAGATTATAGTTCCACACTACGGGGATAAGGCTTTCGATGCCTTTTCTCTGTAGAAAGAAAAATATATATATATGCATGCGCTAACAGGCAAAACTGCCGCATTTGGGATACAAAAATCCATACATATGCCATTCATAAAAAAAACTATGCACCCACAACGAGTCACTGTTTCGTGTGGCTTTTGGACTGGCAGAGCCATCAGACCCTACTTCTTCGAAAATTATGCCAGTAACGCTATTATAGTGAGAGTTATCGTGACATGATAACAAACTTTTTATGGCCTGAAATAGATGCTATACAGTTAGACAATATGTGGTTTCATTGCGAACGAAGTTCAAGGGACGCATTTTCTAACGAAACGATCAGGTCAAATGGCTCCTGCGATTTGACACCATCGGACTTCTTTCTTTGGGGCTACGTGAAAAGCGTGGCCCATGCCAATAACCATGAGACAATTCCAGAGCTGAATAATGAAATAATACGCGTTATAAATGGTACACAGCCCCAGCTATGCCGCAAAGTTATCGACAGTTTTAATATGCGCATCCCGTATTGCCACAGGAGTCATGCTGAGCAATAAACGGTTATTGTGTTTCATACATATGTATGTATATGTCATAGACTAAAAACCATGAAAGAAATCATGTAATCAAATTTTCTTTTGCTTCATTTAAGAAAAGAAAATCCGTGGACTTATTGAAACACCCTGTATAATTCCTGGGTGATATTTGTTGGCTTTTGGTTATCTAAGCATTTCTTCTGCCCCTTGATAGTCAAATACCGGTGTAGGCTATCCACCAGTTCAGATGTCTGCTCCTTTAAATGGCCATACTGTACTTAAATAAATATGTAGCTTCAATAAATTCACAAATGTGAAAGACAAAGTAGGCATAAGCAATTTTATTTTCCCTTTAAGTTTATATTAGCTTATTTCCCCTATCCTTGAAGTCTTAAGTCAACCTTAAATCACTGCGCACACATTCAACACCCAGTCTGACGCCACTTGACCTCAAACGCCAAAAAAAAATTTGAATTAGCCGAATTCGCTTACAAATATTTTGTTATGTCGCGTGGCTGGCTTTACGCATCAAAAGTTTCTGACTAATTGTTCAGATATGTACATATTGAATGATTTATGGCATAACGCGCATTGAATTACCGAATTATGTAAACATAAGTAGGTATACAAACATATTTTTCACTTAAAAGACAGTGATGGTTGATGAAGCAGATGTCCTTTCCAAGCGACAAAACGACAGGGGCGCCAGCGGCGGCGACGAGGGCAAGAACGATTAAAGCATAGAAGCATTTAATTAATTGCAAATATAAATTAGCGAATAATCAAAGCGAAAATAAGATAAGCAATGAATCAAGTAAAGGATGAGGGGGAAAAAGAGGGAGACAGAGAAAGTGAAAGAAAGTTTATGGAAATGAGCGACTGTGCGTAGAGTATATTAACTAAGTGGGGAGGGTGTGCTTGATGTAAACTCGTACCGTCACTCGCAGATTCAACTCCGTATTTGGAATGGCCCTATGTGTTGTGGGTCAATTTGATTTATTAGAGAAGTGAATTAATTGACATTTAAAGCTGTGCAAACTGTGTAAGGCTAACATAGAAATTTTCAAAGTCGTGAGCGTGGAGAAGGCACCTCCCTTCTGTGCGCTGACAAATTAAGCTTTAACCGTAAGAGGGTTATACCGCTTAGACTTTGTTGCTTTTCCTATTTTTCCTAATAAACATAGTCGTAGTACAAAGCTCAATAATAGTATTAAAATAAGATACTGTATTTATTAAATATTTTTTTTTATGGTTTTAGGAAGTTTATAATTTTTATAAACGGCAAGTCGTAAAATAAAATTTAAAACTGGTTTAAGGTAATCAGTAGGAGAAAAAAAACCGCATTGTCTTAGAGCCATTAAAAAGTCACTCAATCTCAAGTCACTTCATTTCAATTAGCTAGCATTCCAACTGACCAATATCGGCTACTAGTCAGCAGCCAGAACACCTTCGAAATCACGCAACGTATGCAATATTAACCGTTAGCGCCCGTGGCAGGAAATCGTAAATATTCTTCAACTCACAGGCATAGTCTGATAACTTTACGCACTTACTGTAGCTACTATGTACATACATTTGCCGCGTAGTAGCGTTTCAGTGTCGAGGCGATTTTTAGCATATTTGTCCAGCAGACGCCCACATTGCCACATAAAGTAGTGCAACATTTGAATGAGTGCCGTGTGTGTGTGGTTAGAAAACGCTATTAGCTGTAAACTTAAATCCCGTTAGACGCCCAACGGCACTGACAGAAAACTGGTGCAAGCAACAACAACAACAACAACAAAACTATTAAGAGCAAGAGCAACAACACAAAATAACCGCTAGCAATAAAGCATAACACACAGGTGCCAATTTTGCCACCTCTTTCTGTGCGCTTGGCTAGTGCGGCCGGCCCACTCGCCGGCAACTCATGCGATTCGATTCACCTCGTTTTGATTATGTTCAGTGGTCGCTGCTTGCTGGTTGCTGGTAGATTTGTGGCAGTTGATTTGATTGCAATGAAATGGTTGGTTGACGTGCTGCTGCTGGCAGCAAGCAATTCGAGATACCGCAATCAATGAATGAACGCCGGCTAGGGTGGGCAGCCAGGCATTACACATATTTTGCAATTAAATCGATTGCGTGGGGTGTTTACGTACATATTTTCAAATTGAATTGAAAATTGTCACCTGCATGCTGCTGCTGTTCAAGCGTTGAACGGTAGGCGATTTCAGGCTGTCAACCGTTGGATTGGCGAAACTGACAAGCGCAGCGCTGAACAGCGCAGAGTGTGTAGCTGTACCTGCGTGTACATAAGCACTATCTACATATGTATGTGGATAACGACTTCCTGCGGGCTTGCGTAAGGTTATATTTTTGGAGCAATAATTTTTATATTTAGAAAAAATGTGGTCAAGAAAAAGCGTTTATTTTTACTATTTGTGTATTTTGGAAATACATATATGCGGCCGCTGTGGTGTAGCGGTATGCAGTGCGCGCTTCCACTCTGCGGGGCTAGGGTTCAAGCCCTGGTCAAAGCAACATCGCAAAAAAATGTAAAAAAAAAAAAAATAGTTCCTCTGCAGGCAATGGAAAACCTTCGAGTGCATTTCTGCCATGAAAAACAGTTTCTCATAAAAATACAATCGCCGTTGGGAGTCAGCGTAAAATTGTAGGTCCCTCCCCCTTATATGACAACATCAAGGCGCTTACCACAAATCGGAGGAGAAGCTCGGCCATACCCTAACATATGTGTAAGCGCCAATCTATTATTATTTGTTATTATTATTATTATTATGTATATATTTTATAGATTTTATTTTTGACCATTTTTTGCTGTCAAAGGCAAATGCAATAGGGGTATTCTCTGAGTCTTGCAAAGCCCTTGCATGGTGCACAGATTGCACGGATTGCACGGTAAAAACCGGTTTCGTATGGGACAGCTTTGCAAACCGTGCAATCCGTGCACCGTGCAAGGGCTTTGCAAGACTCAGAGAATACCCCTAATGACTTCAGTGAATAAAGGAAATCTTAAATATATATGAGCATAGATCTACGGCTCAGCTTTTAAAAGCTCTCATACAATATTTTTGTTTCTAGTAATGAGCTTTCGCCCCAGTAGAGCTTTTATGAAAAAATTAAATCAAGCACCCTTTTTTGCTTAATATTCATAATTAAAATACAGTTTGTTGAGCTTTTATTTTAGTATGGTAGTCTGAGGTACTACCTTTCCGATGCAAAAAGAATTATTGAAATAGGTTGACGTGGTCCTAAGTTATGTGGTAACATACATAAAAAATAAAAAAATATTCTCAGAGGTGGTCCCATACTAATCTGGTTAAGATCCGATCAGTGGATCATGATATATATATATATATTTTTTTTTATATAAGAGTTGAAGTCGGTTTTTTTTGCTAAAAATTACTTGTTATTTTAATTTATCATGGAAACTGACAGAAGGGATAAAATAATTTTACACTTAGATAAAATGCTGGTGAAACTGGCAGTTATCGACAGACATAGCTTTTAACTTGAGTAAAAGTTTCGACCTGGTGCTGTATTTTGGTTAAGAAATTATAATTTCTAAGCAAGTTAAGCTTCTGAAAGCTTAAATGCCAAAAATGTGGGCACTATAATGAACGAAAATACTTTTGGAAAATGAATTAAAAGCCCAAAATAACCGATTTTAAATTATAAATTTTCGAGGTAAAAATTAGTGAATCCTTAAAAGCTTTTAACTTCACTTAAATGGTTTGCTATAAACAGATGTTTAGGATAGAAGCTTAAACCTTGAACTTTTTTTAAAGAAAAATAAGCTTTTTAAGATTCCTTGAAAATAACCTAAGAGAGCTTTCTTGGGAATCGAAGCCTTTTTTTAAATAAAATAAAAGCACTTCAAAGAATTTATGGTGGAATTGAAATTAAAATAACTTCATATATCACATATTGTATAAGATTTTACTTTTCAAATATATAAAACATGAATTTTTAAATCTTCTCTTATCAAACTTTCTGCGAAAAATTTCAGTTTACTTTATGGCAGAGATTTGTTAAGTGTCATCAGAACTTTTTCCATGAGCTTTCATGAAAGCTTTTTAATATTATCCAAGTTCTGCCAAGGGAACTATTTTGCATTGGAGTTATCACACATTTTATTGCAAGATATTTGTATCAAACAATTTCCTTGTATTTTGTTCACAACCAGGGCTTTGGATGGAAAATTTTAAACTCCAAAGTTTTAATAGACTTCTCAGTCTAAAGGAGTTAAATGACATAACATAGTACTGCTTAAATTTTCCTATTCTAGAAGTTTACATTCAACTCGATGAAGGTAATTCTACTTTTTTTTATCACCTTCATTGCAATGCATTTTATGCACGTATAGCGCCATCTGTCGCCATCGTCATTAAAACGCTTACTTGCATAACTCAACTGAAGCTTTTTTACGACCAATAAAGCACCATTTACATTCGCATTTTCATTTCCTTGCGTTCGTTTGCCGCCATTGCAATCGTTTCGACGTAGACATGACATTTTACAACGCCATCAGTGCAATTTTATTGGCTAGCAGTGAGGAGTCGGCGGAAAGTAAGTGATTTAATGAAGAGAGTGCCCATTGTTGCCAGCAGTGTTGCCACATATGAGCTTTTCCTACCAAAACTGGTAGGTTATTTTCCATTTGGTATGTTGGTAGACTGAAAAGGGCTTTTTAATAAACCCATTGAAGTCCACCATTGTCCCATTTACCAAAAGAAGGAAAGTCACCTTGACAAGACCCACCTTGGCAGGGATAGAAATTGAGTTCTTAGAAGAGGTGAATTATCTAAGAGTAACTGTGGACAAAAGGCTCAATTGGAAGTCACATACCACGCATGATACCAACAAGGCTACAAGGAAGTTTTATGCCAATCAATACAAAAACCAATGTTATATATGCGGAACTGTTAGTACAGACTACTCCGCGTGGCCATCGCAGGAGCTATGCGCACCTGTTCAACGGATGCCCTTGGTGTTATTAGATATAGGATTCCTCATTTGTCTGTTCTGATTAAAGAAGAGGTCTGATGGAGCGCCCTACACCTATCCAATACGATCAGCATGAAAATAAGAGATTTTTGGGGGTAACTTGGAGCATCTGAAGCCATTCCTGGATGATCCCGAGTTATCCTTCCACAAACCCTACAGAGTCAGAATTCCTGAAAGGGACTGCTGTGAAGCAATAATAGGTATGGTTGATGAAAGGTCCTAAGTATGGTATACCGACGGATCGAAGATGGACGACGAGAGTGCTAAGGCAGGCGCACTTGGAACAAGAATCCAGAAAAGTCTGCCGATGAGAACATACTCTACCATGTTCCAGGCGAAAGTCTTCCAAATCTAAGTCTGTGTTCCCGAATGCCTTTGTAGAAGGACAAATGGGGCCAAAATAAAGATTATGCCTTATAGTCAGGCAGCGTTAAAGGCCTTAGACTCTTTTTAAAACGGCATCAAGGCTTGTGGACAGCTGTAAAACTCTTCTGAATCACCTCGGAGCCCACAATATCGTAACGCTCTGGTGAGTTCCGGGACATTCTGAGTGAAGAGCATTCTCACTTAGTGCATGTTTTTATTTTCATAGAATTTTTAATAATTTTTAATTTTAATTAATTAATTTTTAATCATATTTTAATAATACATTTATCTTATCAAATAATTTGCCCAGTTTGTAATATATTATTTATTTTTTTAAATAATTTGAATATAATTTTTTAAAAGGTGGCAACTCTTTTCAAAAAACTAAAACCTTATTGCACATCTATAGTCAAAAACATGAAGTTTGACGCCTCAGTTTGGAAAATCGAACGAACGGTACGGATTTGATGACATTTATTATTAAATAAGTTGAAATTAACTTTTCAACAGGTGGCAACTCGTTTAGAAAAACTAAAACCAGTTTGCACATCTTCAGACCAAGCGCTTTAATTTGAAATCTCATTTTTTAAATCGGGCGAACGGTACAGATCTTTTATCCTAAACAAAAAATCCCTTCGCGTATTATATATATAGATTTTATATATAGTATAGATAATACTAACAATAATATGTAAATATTTGTTAAGAGATACATTTGTATAAGCCTGTTATGTGTTGTTATACGCAGCTAACTTTTACACATTTTTTCAACATTTTTATTAAACTTAACATTGAAAAAAAAATATGAAAAACTCAAAAACAAAAAATTTGGTAGGTTTTGGTTAGCTTTGGTAGGAAATTTTGGTAGGGAAAAAAATTTGTCTATGGCAACACTGGTTGCCATATTTCCCGATGCGGGTGCCTTGCGGCGGCTAAGTTGTACTTTAATTCGTGCATAGTCTTGTGAGAAGATGCCGTTGATTTGTATGCGTGCCGTCAAGTCGTCAGATTTCATTAGCGCCATCAATTTATTATAACTTTTTCTTATTTTATAAGTCAATTGTAATTTCTGCATTAAATTTAATTCAATTTAAAGCGGAAGTTATAAATAAGAATTGCAAATGAGCGAAAACTTCGGCTATGCGTAACTGCGGTGTGACATACGTAAGGAAGAATAGTGTAAAAAAAAATTATATTAGAATTAAAAGGAGTGTCTTATGGGGATGTTATTGAAGCTAAAGTACAGAATCTGACTCCATCCGAAATCTACAATCTCTCTACTTTGAATCAGCGAGCACTTATTGCAATTTGTAAATTTATTGATTTTAAAGTTTTTCCTTCCCCAGTTCTGCCCTCCAATTTTAAATTTTATGCTCCGAGCGTAGCACATTTCTTTGCCACATGTCAAGGTCTGGTTTTGCCTTGTTGTTGTTGCTGATGTAGTAGCGATTTTGTCCTAGCAAGAATCGGAGAATATTTCAATCGTTGTCATCAAGCTAAGCTAACGGTAGGCCCAGGAAATAAGCCCGTTCGAACCTAAACCAGAGAGATGTTAGGTGAGTGAGTCTAAGTGTGAAGTGAAGAGGTGGTAAATGTCGTATGGGGAATCTTCACAAGTGGGTCATACGTTTTGGTATGTCAGTGACGAGTCTAGATAGATAAGAGTTTAACCTGTTACAAAATCCATTCCACATTTGTGCCAGAGTTAAAGCCTGATTATGGCAACATAACGTAACTTACGGCTCTCTCTTAAAAATTCTGTTAAATGGGTGTTGCTTATAATTGAACAGCCGAAACTTAACGTAACTTAATGCCACGTCGAAATCTGTTTCATATTGATTTTCTAAGTTCTACTTTCCGTTAAGTTAGGTTAAGTTGCCATAATCAGGCTTTGAGGCGGGTCGCACGAGGCAGCTTAAGCTCTTTCTCTGCAAAGGGGATGTAGTTAAACTCCGATGACAGCATATAAGGGATGAGAGAGAATCGATGGAGTGGAGATTGTGATAGAAAATCTTGCAGAGCGAGCCCATATAATACAAAACATATTCTCAGAAAATGTCAGTTCATTGGCACCAAGTTTCATATACCTGAGCTTATAAGTAGGTCTATGTACATAAATATTTTGCACAATCGCATACCAGACACGCTTACATACATATTTATACATGAATACATATGTAGTATGAATGAGCATTTATTTTGGAAAAAATACAGCATTGTGTTAAAATTTAAATAAATATTCCAATACGTAATTAGTGTTTTATATGCACCTTTCATTTTTGCATGCAAATCAGCGACCACCCACCGCGCAAAGTGTCGAGCGAAAACTCTTTACTGGCTTTTATTTGATGGCATATTGTTAATTTGTTGCTGACGAAATTGCCACAACTTGCTGGTTTTAAATTTCATTTTAAAATGTTGTTTATTCTTAATTTTTCATTTTTTTATGCGCGCTTTTCGCTCTACATTTAATTTAATTTTTATTGTCGTTTTTTGGCTGTCTGGCTACCCCACTTTTGCGCCCACACTCAAGTAATGGCCGATTATTTTCGATTTAAATTTTAATTTATGCGATTCATTTATTTATTGCATTACGCGTATTATTTTTGGTTTTTTTGTTATTATTTGTTTTTTTTTTTGCTTACTGCTGATTCGTGCAATTCACACTTGTTGCTGCCGGTATTGCTTTGTTGGTGTTGGTATTTTTGCTGCTGCTGCTGCTGTTGGCTTTCTTGTGTCTGGCTTTGTTGGCTGTCAGCGCCATAGTTCGTTGTCGCTTTGAATTTAAATTGAAATTTGTTAGTAATTTTTTCTAACTTCACGGTGCTTTTTCGTAAGCCGCTACGATCTGGTTTGATTTAAATTTGGCAAGGCACGCGACCGCAAAGCTTTAAATATGTTAAACTCATAAAAACGTGTATTTGTTTATACAAGAGATGGAAGTTCCGAAAAATTGCGGTATAGCAGAAATCCCGTAAATAATGATGTGTATAAACCTTGTAAAAATTTGAACTTAATAGTTGAAAAATCACTGAGAAAATTTTAAAAATTGATTTGAGGGAGGAATAATTAAATAGCTGAAGGCACACCTCTTTTGTTTGTCCTAGACTAGTTTACACATTTGTCTTTCAAAATCATACAAATAATTTTGGAGATTTTTTTGTTTTAAATTAGTTACTTACATATCTCGAGACCAATTCCGAAACCTCGCGAATATCGAAATTTCGGATTTTACGCTGAAAACTTTCATATATATGACTAAGGCCACGTCAACTAATCCACGATTATTTCACAAAGTCAAGGCTCGAATATTTTCTAAATTTGTTTATATTTTTCGATGATATAGGCAATTATATTTTTAATATTATAAAATTGAACAATTTATTTCTCTTATAGGTAGCGTATTGAGATTAGGCATCCTTGGCAAATTATTATAATTCAGCTGCTAGAATTCGCTAGCCTTGTGTTTATCTTTCATTGACTGGACACAGACACATTGGCAGATCCCCATATAAACTATGGCAAAAAGTATCTTTAATTGAGATTCGATTTTACTAAAATTTGCCATGTAGGAGAAAATAAAAATATTTATGTAAAAGGGTGCCAAATTTCATTCCGCTATCTATCATAATTTAGGACATATTAATTTTTTGATCTTGTCATACTCTAAATTTTAAATAATATTGCCAATAATATGGACAAACATAAAAATATTTTCAACATTATTACCAGTAAATATATGCCAGTATAAGGCTTATAAATACTTTACTTTATTTCACGAGAACTAATGCAGCGATTTGAAAGAAAAGTGTGGTGTTTTAAAGATATAATTCCAAACCTATCGACGGATTCATTTGTGTAAGTAACCAATTCGGTTTCAGTCGTAGAAATAGCGGTAAATATTGGCTTATTTTGAGCCTTTAAAGTGCTCCAGCAGCTTAAAAACTTCAGCAGCAGGTAAAACTTTCATTTTCGGGATGTAGGTTATTTGGAGCAAAAGAAATATTATCGTGTACAAATTTTATATAAGTTCAACAAACATTGCGCATTTTAATGCCAAAAAAAATTATTGAAAAAATTCGTAAATTTTTTTATTTCCAAAATGCTCGAATGCTTTAATCAAAAATTCAAGATTTTTCTTTTCATTTGGTATATGGGAAGTATTGGTTGATATCTTCTAAGTATGTTTATTTGATTCAAATATATGGGCATAAATAATTTTCCATACCAAATCACTTCATCATCATTTTGCAAACACGTGCATACGCTGGAAGTGAGAGAAGGAGACAAAAAGTGCGTGTGTGTAGGTAATTCGGCTTTTGAGTAACAGATGGCGCAATATTTATAAAAGGCAAAGGTGATGGGAAATATGTAGATGAAGAATATGATAAACATAAAAGTAAAAACAAAGATAAATGTAAAGATAAACATGAGGATGAGGATACCGATACAAGTAAAGATGAAGATAGAGGAAGAAAAATTAAAATAAAGGTAAAGGTATAAAGAAAAGGATATAGACAGAATCAATCTGGGGACTATTTGGGGATTTTAGAGATTTTCGGAATTCTCGGGACTTATCGATATAATAATCGATATTTTATCGGTTTTGTTATCGATATTTTTTATCGATTTTGTTATTGAAATTTTTATCGATATTGTTATTGATTTTGCTATCGATATTTTCGGAACTTATCGATATAATAAACGATATTTCTTATCGATTTTTTATCGATATTTTAATCATTTAATTTCATAATAGATTTTGCTTATAGATTTTGTTATCGATTTTGTTATCGATATTTTTATCGATTTTGTTATAGATTTTGCTATCGATATTATTATCGATTTTGTTATCGATATTTTTATCGATTTTGTTATCGATGTCCTTATCGATTTTGTTATCGATAGTGTGTGCTTTCGTTTTTGACTTGGATGTGCTCTTAGCCATACCACGTATTCTACGTTTAAATTTAGCGGCTGTGTCCAGACGAAGGCGCTGGACTGGTCCCCTTTTTTTAATCAGTGACTTAGCGAAATAATCGTGGATCAGTTCATGTGGCCTTATTTACGGTTTGGTGCGAAAAAAATAAAAATAAAATAAAAAATGAAAACTTTTGGCAACATCTCTGTATGTAGCTTTAACATTTATGCATATACAAATATCTATAGTTTATATACATACATACATACATACATATTTGTGTGCGCATTTAACTTCAGTGTAGCCTACGCTTACGAATTAATTTTCATGCATCGCATATAAAGTATTTAGGCGATAATTTGCGGTTTTGTAACATATCAATTTGTGAAAGGCAGTTGGAGCAGATTTTATTTGTAAACAATTTGGATAGTAATTTTGCGGTGGCCTAGCAATAAATTTCTCTATAATACTTAAATTAATTTTATGAATGAAAGTGAAAAACAAATGGCTTTTATGTTTCAACGTCATTAGAAAATGGTGCACACGTTTTTGTTTATAACTGCTTTCATAAGAAAACAATTTTAAGTACCACGATTAGGACAGCTTTGAAAAATAGGTCAAATACTACTTTGCATTACTCATTGATCGCTTTTCGAAGAAATGGGCAGTGAAAAGGAAGTGCGTGAACAAATTATAATTTTTTTAAACAACCTGCAATATACTTTCAACAGTTTTCCAAGGGATGCTAAAGCAAGCAAAAATACTATATTCCGGGTAACCAGAACTTTTAACGCAGATGCTACCGTAAATCGAAAGCAGGTCCCGGGCAAAAAAGGTTGTGCCGCCCGTAAAAATCCAGATTTTTCGGGCAGAAAAACAGCTCAACTAGCGGACTTTTCTGCCTTATTTGTGCGACGAGGCAAAGGAAAGGCGAGGCTGTAGACCTAAAAAGTTCAGAATGTACCAGCTCGTAATGCTTAAAAAAACTGCCAAAAAGTTCGCGCTCAAAAATTGAGTAAAGATTTTGTGAGCGAATTCGAATACTGCGTAAAGGTTCTCGTAAACGATGAGACTAGTTCTCATAGGAAGAGGAATTCAATTTCGTGATAATGGATATTTACTCTCATCGTAGAGTCGTTGGAAAACATAACGAAATTTCTTTACTCTGGGTGCCAGTTCACTCAAATATTCTTCGGCGAGCAGGCCATCGAAGTCACCGTCAGAAGCTCGGCTAATATTTTATGCTCAGCAATGACAAAGAGGCTTCCGGGAGCTATATGTACGTTTGATAGGGTAGTTCTTAAAATATAAACATCATGGGGTAGCCTTTGATTTTTTTTTATGTACAAAATAAAAAAATAAAATCTTAAAATTAAAGAAATGTAGGGACGCTACCAGCTTAAAAAAAAATTGTTTTTTTTTTCATCATAAAAATTCGACACAATTTTGACTTTGATCAGCAATTTTATGAATTTATATGATCAATTTCTATAACACCATGCGACAGTAAATTTTAAACACAAAAAAAATATATATTCGACAAACTACGGGTAAATTATAGTAACACTGCGTACTTAGTTTTCTCTCTGACGTCAGGACTTTTTTAAAATGACCTTGAAATTTAAAAATATGATTATTTAAAATATTTTTTTTTTTAATTCAGTGCAGTGTAGGATAACAATAAGGGCATCATATAAAAGAAAAAATTCTGTAGAATTATAACAGAATACATTTTTTGGTGCATAGTGACGAATGGGTATGGAAAATGTCCTTTACAAATTTTGTCCTTAAATGTCCTTGACAATTTGCAATATTTTTTGGAAAAAATTATTGTTTGAAGACTAATCTACGCATGACCTCATGATCGAATTTCGTCCACTTAACTTAAAAAGATAAAATTTTTAGAAAGCGCATTTGCAATACCTATTCGTCCTTGTAATCTAAATAACTTTATTGTTTATAAATTCCCCAGAATTTTCTCTCATTTGGTACCCATATTGTTATTCTAGTTTTTTGAATTAATCATATCTTTAGAATTTCAAAGCCCTTTGAAAAAAATCCTGACGTCAGAGTGAAAAACTAATAACGCAGTTTTACTATATTTGGCCCATAGTTTTGTGAGTATATCGATTCTTTTGTGTGTTTTGAAATCTTTTTGTTTCTGTCGCACGGTGTAATGTGGTAAAATTATCAGATTTCAGATCACAATTTTGTAAAATTTTTGCGATTTAAAAAAATTAAATATTTCAAGGCCTGGTATTTTTTTTTTTAATTTGTAAATTTTTTGTGGATGTCTTTATTTTGCACCTACATAGAACGAACGGAAGTTTATTTTGTACGAAGAACAAATTAAAGTTCATTTTGTACGTAGAAAAAACTAAAGGGCTATCTCATACAAAATTTAGATGTTGATATTTAAAATGCCACCTCAACGCATATACATACACGCAAAGTTCAGCAATGTATAAAACAATGAAACATTCACAGACTGAAGGTTTACATACATTAAATGGCATACAAAAGTACATAGCAACAAAATTACATAGTTTGCATTGAAATGCATTCCTTATTGCAAACCAGGCGTAGCTGTGAACAATTTTTAGTTAGCGATGCGATGTTAAGAGATTTACATGCATACAGAATGGAACATTTAATTTGAAATATCGCAGTAAGATGATAAAAAGCGAAAGAGAAGAAATACAAAAAGCAATAATATTAAAGAATTTAAGATAAATTAAAACAAGCGCTCTAAATAAAATACAAAAATGAGAAAAATCTAGGAATAAACCACTAATGAAAAATTACACCTTTTCATTATAATAACAAGTAGTTTTTAATCAAAAATACAAAACCCACTTCAATTCTCATATAAAAATTTAATAGTACCATGAAAAAAGCTTCTCATTAAAAGCATTTGCGTTCGTAGGAGAAGCTCAGCCAAACACCAGCAAATGTGTAGGCGCCAAATAGTTTTTATGTCTCTTTAAAAGTGTTGTTTCTAGATCGCTATTACACCGGAAATTAGTTTGTTCTAATCTAGAAAAAAATGTTCAATACCCGAATTTTACACTGAATGTATCACATCTTAAACTTCTGTTTTTAATTTCTTACAGTTTGGTCAGGTATGCTAGTGATGAAATATTTGGCCCTTTAACTAATTTCAACTGATCCTGAACAGAGTGAGAGACTTATGTTCTGACGAAGTCCTAATCCCCTACCGATACCCAGAACATATCATAGACATACCGAAATTTTCTACTTTGCATTGTTGGTACCTGCTGGGGTGTAAAATATTTCCTCTTTATGCGGCGTTTCCCGGTACCGCAAAATCGCTTGCGGCCCTGCATGCCTTTTAATTCTTGCTTTTGACTGCGGGGACTATTATTTGTATACTCTTTTTTGATTGTCAATTTCGAGTATTCATACAAGTGTGTATTATGAGGAGGAACTTAGCTAAAATGTCAGACAAGCTAAAGCTGAAGATCGGCCTGAGGCTGAAGTACGTCATAATTCCCGTCGCAACTGATATGGTGGTGCACTTAGATGCTTAGGTGGCTCTGAACGTCCGTCACCATAAGTACATATGTATGTGTTAGGAGTTTAAAAAGAGATTGTGAGTTTGAACCCAACGGAACGTTAATAATGAAAAACCTATTTCAAAATTTTGAAATCCGACTCCAAAAGTGGCGTCTCTGGAGGCAAAGCCATCGCCACATCTAACCAAGCTGCATATGGAGTGTTAGTGAAGGATCGAGGCCAGCATCCAATCGTACATTCGTCTTTTCGGGCGATAGCGTAAACCAGCGAAAAAACTGTCCTCATCCTTGCCAACATCGAAAAAGAACTGTTCCTTAACGTCTCGCGGGTTACCGCCTCGGGCACGCCTCGGAGGTCAGTAGGTGTAGGTAGGAGACTCCTAAGGGTGTAAACGTAGCCTCGTCAGATATGTTGGAGGCAGAATTTTTAGATGTGATAAACCTCGCTATCGACGAAGCTACGAATTTTTGGAGGACACCTAAATCATTGAGTGTAGTCAGTAAACAGACTAACTTCATCATTTTGCGAGTTATTGTCCGCCGTAGAGAGGATTGCCTGCTTTCAAGAGAGAAGGAGATGCGAGTTGCGTTTGGGCAGATCGGCAATTTTCTCTGCATCTTATTATATTTTGTTAGAGTATCACGCAAAGGGCAGTGTGGAGCAAGGTCTCAAAATTGTTTGGATTGCGGAACGCGTTTGCTTTGAAAAACAGCATTCGTCAAACGTGTCAAAAAATACAAAATTTAATGACAAAAGAGAAATAATGAAGCCAATATACATACATACATCAGGCAAATGCCAAACGTGCTGCACCGCATGCAAATCCTAGTTTCGTGCGTGTGGCATGTACGTACGTATCATATATTAGTGATATGTATGCAACAAACAGTAGCAGTGGCAAGTAACAGTTTTCGATTACTTTTTCTACTCAGCTGCACTGCAAAAAGCCGTGGGTAGTAGCCACGTTTTTAAAGCCGCATCATACGTATAATGTTGCTGGTGTTGCGCAAATGAATGTAAACGTGTTGCCGCTATAGAATGACAAGTATAACAACAACAACAACGACAATCAAATAAATGCCGCAAAGTAAAGCTGCTAAAATGGCAAAACGCGTCAAAGTCGAGTTTGGGATTAGAAAATTGTGCATTTCACGTTTCACTGTCAACGTACATATGTATGTATGTGTAGATATGCCCACAACAGCCCAACATAGCATGCCACGCTACATTTGTATATAGATATCTAGATAAACATGCACACTTATGCAAGGCTGGGCGCATTGTGGCATTTGTAGAGTGACATGCTGATTTAAACGTGGCGTTGCCAACTAATTGCAAACCATAAATTTACGCACAAATCACGTTGCATGCAGCAACATGCACAGCGAAGAGCAGCAGAAAGGAGGAGCGAGTAGGGGGGGTCGCTTTGTGGTATGCCGCATGCAAAAAGCAGCACTAAAGGTAGCAACACAAACGAGCATGCAAATTACATATGCCATGCCAGTAGAAACTAATGTTGCAACATGAGTATGGGGCAGCAGCAGCAGCAGCAGCAGCGGCAGAGGCAATGACAGCAATGCAGATGCAGATAAGGCGCGCAACAACAAAAATAGCAAATATGAAATGCTATTAAAATGCAACGCGACAGCAGCAGCTTTATGCAAATACGAATACATACAGCCACAGTGCGTGCGTGCGTGCGTGCGTGCGTAAATATGTGTGTTGCATGTGGCCATAACTCAATTTCATTGGCCGTATTTGCTTTGGGGCGAAATTAATTTCTACTTTCATTGCTGCGGCCGTTCCAAATGCGTTCGTTGCAAGCAAATTTTGTTGCTTTTTTGTTGTTGCAAAAGTCGCGATTGCAGTTGTTGCTTGCTACAAACTACTCTACCGGTCGCTGCAGTGCGTTTAACTACTATTTGAGTTGTTTAAAAGCTGTGTTGCACATTCGCCCATACTTGCAACATGCTGAAAAATAATTGTTTTAAGTTTTTCTTGTTGCAAGTTGTAAAAATAATAGTAAAAACAATATTTGCTAGCATGTGGCAAGTATGCGCAAAAGTGCAACACTAGCGAAAAGTGCGGCAGTGGCGTCTGCGAGATACGGCTGCCATGCCATTTCATGTGCTATTTGCTAATTCTTTAACTTAAATATCAGTTGTTGTTGTTGGGTATTTCTGTGCACCGAACATGTTTTTGTTGCAAATGTGGCAAGTTTACTGGTACACAAATTTATATTTTGGCCTTTTGCTGTAGAAATTTTCATTACACTACAGAAGTAATATTTTGTGTTGCTGTTATTGCAACTCGCTCATAGCTGCATTGCTGCCACATATCGAAAATTTGCCATGTTGCACGTTTTTCTCGTTTTAGCGGTTTTTTTGTGCCATCTGTCTCTATTTCATGCTGTCCCACTTAGGTTTTGGTGTTGTTATTGTTGCGAATTCGTGGCTATTTCACAGTGTTAGCATATCGTTTATTTGCTTCACAGCGGCAAGTGTATGTGTTGCAACTTTTTGTTTTTGTTATGCTTGTTGCACCTGAGTCGCTCTCAGCCAACCGCCACATGTCGTTCATTTGTAGTGAAAACAGCAGCTAAGCACTACGTAGCGACTAAGACTACTTCTAGCAACCAGCCACGAATGCATCGCAGTGCCGTGCCGTGCCTTTCGTGCCACATCACCATGTTGCAGCCGTGCACTGTCTAAGCGCGCAAATCACAAACAATGCTGTCACTGCCAGCGCGCTTTGTTGCCATTATCAGCAACCTGGTCTTTATTGATGTTGTTGTTTTCAGTACCTCTACCGCTACCGCTCGCTACTGCCTACTGCATGCCCCATGCGCGGCAGTTGTTGCATGCCGTTATTATCTATTAAATGCGCACATAAAAATCACTCAACTCAATGGGTCGGAGCGGCCAAGCATGCAATACGGTAGCCAATGAATGCCAGCGCTGCGCAGCTGCAACTATCCCATGTGGCATGCAACATCTATTAGCTTGCCACAAATTGCAAGCGGCTGCCTGCTGTTTGCCTGCCTACGGTATTGAATACTTTGTAAGAGTAACGCATCCGCTGTGCTTTTGGGCATTTTGTTTGTTTTCGCAGAGGCATGTTGAGTGTTGCATGCGGGAACGGCAACGGCAACGGCATCGGCAACTTGCTTTTCTACGCTCGAATCCCATTGAGTGACACCCGGAAACAACAGCCATCAGCTATGTATGTGCAACAACGATTAAATAGTATGCCAATTTGTTGCTGCCGCTGCCATTGCTTCTGCTGCCACTGGGCAATTACGCTGTCATGTTGCAGCCGCTGCAACAACTACGCTAAAGCCAACAATTACTACAATTACTCAGTGGTGGCAACATGGTTCATCAAAACAACTACAACATACATAAATTATGTTGTCACTCAAATATTAAAGACCGAACAAGGCCACCAACATTACCAGCGACGGAAGTGGCAAGTTGTTGTGGCACATAAGTGGTTTGTAACAAATAGCAAACAATGATAGCGTGTGTTTTGTGGCAAGTTATTGCCAGCGCTCAAACGTGTCACTTGTCATGTGTAGTTGTAGGTTACACAGTTGTTACAATTCGAAATGTTGCACGTAGTGCATAAGTGCCACATTAGCGTCATTATTGTTATGAGCTATAATTTGATGCAAATATGTTGCAAAAATAAATTTTCTAACATAGAAAGATGTTTGGAACATTTTTGTTGCAACATGTTGCATGCCACAAATTTTTTCTTAGGTCTTAAAAAGTCAGTAAATAGTAGCTGCGCCGTATACTTACGTTGCTTCGCTTGTGTAGTAATCTTTGCGTGCCACAACATGTGATCAAGTGGCATGCCAACTACTTACATACATATGTACGTTTACAACTTGCAGCTGGTAGTTAATGAGTGCTGCACAGTAAGCGCTAAAATCTTAATGTGCACTTGATTGTAGTTATTAGTGAACACTGTAGTGGGTGTGGCCATGTTGACGACATATGTACATACATACATATTTATGTTGCATGCTGTTGTACGAGTATTTGTATTGCTTTCGCCGAAGTTGATAAATATCGCGCGTGCTAAATGTGACTGAACGTTTCGGTATACATAGCGCATGCGAATCTGGGCTGAAAACTCTATTAAGTGCTGACACGATTAAGAACAGGAACTAAATATTAGACAGAAAATTGCTACGGCAACCTCAACGAGAGAGAGAGAGGAAGTAAATATTGTATTTGTACATCTAACTCTTAACTAGTTACGTAAAAGGCACTGACTAAAGCAGCCATTCGAGTTGTCCTTAGTGACCACGATATGCAGTTAAATAGCTAACATAACTCATCCAAAGGATAACGATAATCAGCTCATGGAGTTCATAAATATCAGCTGGCCATGACTTTAGTTTAGACTGTGTTTGCAAATGTTCTATGCGATGTTCATTACGAAGGAAGGTTAATCGAGTACTGAATGTTTTCAAACGGCGTCACAGAACTTTTAGTAAGACTTGGCGTCTGAGACTGGCAATGGTACTTTGCTCAGTCAGACCGGTTGTACACAATAAGACTGTATGTACTATACGTATTAAGAGCATCATGAGTATAATACCAGTAATGTTTTGTTGAAATGGGCATTGGTTTGACTACATTCTTTTGAATTGCGACCCGAAAATCGAAGAAACTGGAACAGATAATTGATATCTAATTCCTCTTTTTTAAGAAACTGTGTCGTTAGCTTCCCAACAAGAGGGTAATGGAGAGATCTAGACACTCGATTAAACCCTCCACTCCGAGGGCTGCAAGATTTAAAATGTACCTTAGCTGGATGGCACCTGAAGGGTAATTTCTGAAACTTTTCTTCTTTTGGAATAGTGAAATGGTCTTTAAAGCGGGTGTATTTGCCATACCTAAGGTAAAAGATTGTAAAATTTGTGAAATTGTGAATTGAATTTGTGATATGAAATGAGCGTCAGTAGTGGCAAATAAGCTGCTCCAAAGGCCTTGGAAAGCGCTGGCAGTGGTTCGAAGAATGGTCCAGGAATGTGAGTTGTAGTTGAGCTCTTTTGCAAAATGGAATATGATGAATTTGGCAAACGTCGAATGCTTGGAGCGTCGAATAAGACTTAAGTCCTTTTTGGTTATTGTTGCTTACGACAGGGTCGGTCATCCCTTGTCAAATTTGGTTTGGAGACAAACCGGTTTCGGCGTTGTGCCATCTTCAGTGTAATTTTTCGTTCTTTTTCGAGCTTTTTCGACTTGGTCCTGCTTAGGTATGTATATTTCGGGACTTGTCGGGATTTTTCGAGATGAATGTTGGATTTTTCAAGACCTTCAGGAGAGTTTTCGGATAGTAAAGAAGTTTTGCATTTCTTCGTGTTTAAGCTTTCTGTATTTTTCTGGGATTCCTCAGGAATTTTAAGGGTTTTTTTTTTTTTTTTTTTTTGTTTAATTTTTGTGGACCGTTCGGAAAATTTTTGCGCAAATTTTACGTGAAATTTCTTGAGCAGAAAATAGGCCTACTTTTCGAGACTTTCTGCGTATTATTCGGAATTTTTTCGGTATATGTAGTTCAGGATTTTCGCCAGCTTTAGTTAGGGTGCATATTTTCGCCAAATTTCGAATTTTCGTTCCTAATACATTAAATGAATGCGTAGAGTATTTCGAAAACAAAATCTCTTAACCTGCTGTTAGTGGTTTTGGTAATCCCTCTGGTATGCAGGAAATTCAGACTATCCCGAATGGTGCACTTTTGCATTCTTCTAATTTCTGTTTTTTAAGGCTGTCGAAGAGGTTTCAGTGGCCTCACTTCGAGTGCTCAAAGTCTGTCTCTGTCAGAAATATGTGTCGGCTTGTTGCAGTATCCACAAACTGGTGCAAGGTCTATGCCGAAGCAACAATAGTCACAATTTTTATTTTCTAGTCAAAACTATAGTGTCAACCAGCTGCACATATGCTTATGTACATACATACCTCATTCTTATAAACTTGTACATACTTACATACGCATGCATGCCACATTTATTGCAGCCGCTTTCCAATGTCGTTGTATGCTTATTAAGCGACGATGGCAATTATTCAAAAATTACTTCAAACACGCTAAGCCGTATGATGGCGGCCTTGCAGCTAAAATAGCAGCAGTAACAGCAATAGAAAGCGAAACAGCAACAACAATAAAAGCATAGAGAAACGCATGCAACACATGTGTTGCACAAGCCAATGCCAAAGCAGATGTTGCAAATTGTTTATGGCAAGCGCGTGCTGAGGCGGTTAATGAGTTGCCTCGCTGTTGTTGTTTCCGCTGCTATTTTATTGTTCTCCTTTGCATTGTTGTTGCAACATAGTTGCACTCAAGCGCTGCTTTTGTATGCAGCAAGAGCACACTTGCAATATAAATGATGCTTTGTCAGCATTTGAGTGGGGGTGTGTGCATGCCACAAATTGTGGCAAGTTAGGTTGTGAGCGGATTTAAGGATTTTATGAGGATTTTGTGAGGCATCAAAATTGTATGCAGGCGAAATATTATCCCCGCGAGTACATAACCACATATTTACATACATATGTACATACACAAACATACAGAGACATACAAATAAATGTTCGCACAAATTTATAGTTGCGCTTAAAGCGCATGCAACACCTGACTAGTTGCTAAATCTAGACAAATTGTGTCGATATAAACTCCATATTTTTGCTGTTGTCGGTGCGGGTTTTGCGAAATTCTTAATGAAATGCATATCCACTACGGAAAATCAATTAAGCCATAAAATAACTGGAGTTTACCGCATACCCAAAATCCAATACAGAAGCCAAATAAAGAGAAAGCTGTAAGCAGCCGCATTTTCAACATAAAATTTACAAACAAATACCCGTACATACATATATCTATGCAGCTGCAACGGAATATCAACTCATAACGACCTTGACGCTCGCCCCACACTTTTCCGCATTTTACCTGTTGCCAAACTTTTCGCCATATTGACGCAAAACATAAACAAATTTATATCCCCTCAACTTTTCCGGTTACCGCTTAGTGGTCTCAGCTGATACACTTGTTTAAATATGTACATATGTATGTACGCCTCCCTCCATTTATTGTGTTTGTATCCGATAGCATTACTCCAAAAATCAATTGAACACATGCAACATTAATGGTTGGAAAACGAAACTTTTTTCACCTACTCGATTCAATTTACATACGAACACACACACACCCATATGTATATATGCAAATTTTGTAAACTTTCGGAAATGTTGTGTGGACGGAAATGATTGTAATAACAGGATTCCGTACCGTGAATAATGGAAATACTCGTAAAATATTTTTAATTTTAATATTAATTAGGGTTTGACAAGCAATATAGAATACACAAATTTTTTTATTTAGAAACTTGATATAAATTTTTTGTCTTTTAAAACTGACATGACTTTTTGGAAATTTACTTTTGTTAATTAAAAAACTTGACATAAATTTTTGGAAATTTAAAAATCGGACTTACGTTTTGGTAGTGTCAAAACTGTATATAATTTTTTGAACACTTAAAAACTAGGCAAAGATTTTTGATAATTTAAAACTTGGGGGAAAAATTTGGCTGTTAACTGTTCAGAAATATTTCGTAATTAGAAAACCGGAAATACATTTTTTTATTTAAAATTGGACATGACTTTTTGGTAACTTATTTTTGTTAATTAAAAAACTGGACATAAATTTTTGAAAATTCAAAATCTTGACATATTTTGGTAACGTTAAAACTATACTTATCTGTTTTTATTTAAAAATTATTATTTTACATTTTTGATATTAAAAAAAATGATATTTTCTCTATTTATATTTGGTAATTAAAATATTGAACATAAATCTTTGGTAGTTCGAAAACCGGACAAAATGTTTGGTAGTTTAAAAATTGGAGAAACATTATTTGCAAAATAAAACCGTATCACAAATTTTAGGTAGGTTTTAAACGGGACCGAAATTTTTGAAAATTAAAAAGTTGACATAAAATTTGGAAATTTAAAAACTGGACACACATCTTTGATAATTAAAAAGATTTCACCAATATTCTTTTTCTTTTTAGTTTAAACTAACATAACTTTTTTTAACTTAAGCAGCGATCACGCGATTTGTACATTTATGTATACAGTTTTATCCATTTCAACTGTTACAAAGTGCCCAGCAAAAAATCGGTAATCGCTTTTAGTGGTAACGTGTTCTAGAAGGCATGGCGTTATAATGCCTTCGAATTTTGTCGCTTCTTTTAGGCATTGCCAGTAATGCAAAGTAGAATGTCCTACAATATTTTATTTATCTCGCTTCTTTGCGTCATTTCAGGTAATGCAAAGTAGAATGTCCTACAATATTTCATTCGTTTCGCTTCTTTGCTTCATTTCGGGGAATGCAAAGTAGAATGTCCTACAATATTTTATTTGTTTCGCTTCTTTGCTTCATTTCGGGGAATGCAAAGTGGAATGCTGCATCGTAGTCAGCTGAAAAATGGAATGAATATCCAAAAATTCTTTTTCTGCCGTTACTTTCTGTGGAAATTTGTCTCGCATAAAAATCATGTTTTGCTTTGTTCAATTTGCAGCGAGGTTGAAGTCAGTCAATGAAGTGACGTACAAGAGTGAGGAAGGACAATTTTAAGCTTAATTAAATATGCATGTATGTACATACTGATTTTAAAGAAAATCTAAATACCTAAATACATACATATGTAAGCTGATTTATAAAAATTGTAATTAATTTTAACCTTTTAAGACATTTTCTGATTTCAATTTAATATAAATAAGTATGTACTTATCTAGGCATTCTACATTAGTTTCTCTGTAAGGCATTCTTTGTTCGCTTCTCTGGATTCTGTTTATCCATGCGTTCTCCCTTCGTTTGAAGGTAATGCTGCGGGTAAGGGCTTACCTCCAATGACATGCCCATGTTAAAATAAGGCCTTCTTGAAGCGAAACGGTAAGCGATTCCCATCACTTAGCTCGTTTCCACTTTCGTTTCTGTGGTAATCGTGTTTTTTGCTGGGTGGTGTTGTTTGGAAAGTTGTTATCAGTAAAAATTCCTAGGCAACACCACTCTGTGACTGCCAAATGTACAAATGCACAAATCGTGTGATCCCTGTTTTATATTATTAAATATTTGACATAATTATTTGACAACTGGCCATAAATAATTGATAGATATTACCAAAAAACTGGACGTAAAGTTTTAATAACCTTAAACTGAATGTAAAACTTGGCAATTAATAAACTGGGCACACAGATTTTGCAATTTAAGACCTAGACGTGAATTTTTGGTCTTCTAAAATTAGATGTGGATTTTTTATAACTCAGAAATTGGAAATACATATTTGTTAATTTAAGCTGTAAATAAAATTTGGCAAATAGAAACTGGGCACAAATATTTGGTAATATTAAAAAATGCACCTACAATTTTTTGTCATTTAAAGCTGGGCCTATCTTTTTTGTTATCTGTCATTGGTAATTCAAAAACTAGACAGAAATATTTGCTCTTTAAAAAAAAAGTACAGCATTTTTGGTAGTGTAAATCTCAGCATAACTTTTTGATAATTGAAAGAACCACAAAAAATGTGTCAGTTGAAAGCTGGACAAAAATCGATTGAGAAACTGGACACGAATTTCGGTGATTAAAAAATTGGTTATCAGTACAGTTTTAATTTTTGAATTCGCAGTATTAGGGCATGTTCACACAGGCAGCGGGACCGGACAGAGCGAAACTTTCATACTTATATACAGCCACATATATGAAAGTGTTCAAATAGCAAGCTTTAGCAGAGCTTTTTGGAGCTGAAAGCAAAGCAGTTTTTGATTTAAAATTTCCTTTTTGATTTTTCAGCAGCAGTTGCAGGAAAGTGAACAAATAACAACAAACAAAGGTAACTTGTTGATATTTTTATGGCTGATTCCATATAAAAAGCTTCGCTTCTCTTCGTTCAGTGTGCACACCAACAGCTTTCCTTCGCTCTGCTTTGCTTCGCTCGGCACCGCTCAGCTTTCTGAGTGAACGTACCCTTAGAATGGAATCGTTTCAGCTTTTTCACGATGCTCATTTACCAACAGATCCTGAAAATAGTGAGAATCATTTTTAAGCTGGTGAACTGCATGCTTAAAAAACATTGCCTGCCTTGGGTGATTAAAGTTTTTAACCTCTTTAAGATTACGGGGTGGTGTTATTTTCTTCTGCACCACTAAGGGCCGGTTTCTCCATCTCTGGTTAACACTAACTCCCCTGTTAAACATTGTTATCGACGTTCTAACTCCATGCATATAACAGGGAGTCGATAAGGTCGGTAACGATGTTTACCGGGGGATTAGTGTTAACCGGAGATAGAGAAACCGGCCCTTAAGGGTGTCCTGCCACTGGCTGCTCGAGCTGCCTAAATAGGCGACATTTTACTAAGCCGTAGGAGATTTTGAGAATTGCCTTCATTTCCAAGGTACGAAAAAGCCTGCTTTGAATTTAAGATCAATGCACCTCTACTTTTTTTTACTGAATACTGAATGATAAAAATGTGTATAAGAAGCAGAAGTTCTAAGAAGCAAATGGGTCTCTGCAAGCAGGTCATACTTTTCTTTATATTGCTTCAGGAAACAGGAGGGGTCTCATTCTAAAGTTAATGTCCTGGCTATAAGAAACCAGAAGCAAGCCTATTGAGCCCATGAGGCCATTGACTGGCGTTTTCTCATGTAGGTTTTAAAACTTATCTGCCCTTCATATACATATTTATATATTTAATCAAATGTATGGAAATATGTTGCATGTTTCAAATCTATGTATATTGTAAAAAAAATACTAACTTTATGTGTAAATATAAATTTGCCTCAAAAGAAATTAACTTGCAATTATTTTTATTGTCATTCAACGTCAATAAAAGTCGAGTGCATTGCGTACGTCAAACCAACAAACTTTTTACGTGCTACGTCAATATGTAACAATTATGCTACAATTACAAAAACGATAAAAAACATATGCATGTATGTACATACATATATTTATATACATACAATACATACATAGTTACAACCAATAAAACCAATTAAGTATGGCATTTTGATAATAAAAGCAATAACGAAAAGAGCAAATAACGTGCAGCAAATGTAATAAAAACACACAAAAGATTACCAAATGATTTGAGAATCGCTGTCGATTTGACTTTCGCTTTCAGTTTTTCGACTCATCCAATTCCAATGGCTGTTTTGTTAGATTTTATGATTATTGCATAATTGCCTGGATTGCATTTGATTTTAGCGAATGAAGTGACACGAGTACATTGGAAATGTGCTGAGCATGTGACCTGTAGGAAACATGTACGCTTGTATGTACCTTGGAGAAAAAGTTTAAGAAAAAACTTATGAACCAGTTTCAACCAAATATAAATGTTTTGCTTTCAATTTCCAATTGTGAACTCACGATCGGAATGATTCACTTCAATTTTTTATGTTTTTTTTTTTAAGTTTCCTAAATATTATTATAAGTATAGGTATATGTCAACCCCATTCAAACGTGAATTAGCTTTATTAAAATTTTCAAAAATTTCTTCGCTTTGGTACTCATATTAAATTTTTGAAAAAAACTCTTCTTTCTTCTTAATTTCCGGCTTAATTAATTAACAACTTTTCAAATTACCACTAAATTTTTCCTATTTCCTACAAGGTGTGTATTTCCCTATTTTATTGAATCGCTCACTCATTCACGTGCTTGGCTTACCAATTAGTTCAAACGCAAATCGCAGCATTTATGAGCATAAATACTGTTCCGTTTTTATTTGCCAGCTTCCACAAGAGAGTTTTGGTCTTAGAGTATGTTCACATGGAGCGAGGCGGAGCTTCTCTCTTGGAATCAACTGCAAAAATATCGCTAAACTAACTGGCAATGAAAAGCGGGCGAAATGTTTGTTTATTTTTCTTCAAGAGATTTATTAAAAACAAAAATAGAAACAATGAAATTTTAAAATCAAAAAGTTAATAGCAAAAAAATATGTAAAAAAAATAATCTTTTTAAATATGCCAAATCAAGACCATAAATTCGGGTTCTCCAAATATATTGACTCCTGCGCCTAAATATAAGCTAAATCAGACCATAGGCGCAGGTTCTCGAAATATATCGACCCGCGCGCCACTTACCGGCTACGTTTTCTGTGGACGTATTTTATTTTCACAAAAATTTCCAATATTAACCAAATCGGACTATAACTATAGGCTTTTCAAATATCTCAACTCTTGTGTCACCTAGCGAATTAACTGTTAGTCTTACATTTTGCATTGTCATCGGGTTCTGAGCTAAGTTTGAAATTAGAAGTATCTAGCTCATCGGGAATTGGTTGAAAATTGATTGCAAGATTTGACCTAAACAAATATCCTTACTAATCGCACTTTAACCACCTTACCGATCATCATAAAATTTTGTACACTGGTGTCATTAAGCCATTAAATTTCGATTAGACGAGGGGGCGTGGCACCTCCCATATAAACGGAGTTTTTCATACTGGAACTTGGTATGGACTCATGGAGATGGGCTGCCACCGGTTTAAAAAATCAAATTCAACTTGAGGGAAGAGAATTATCTATTTGAAAATAATATAGAAAACGGCGTTTTAAAATAGCTTAAAGAGTAGCTAGTACTAGCTAGTACTAATACGTTTGGCAAAGAATTTTCACTAACCCGGTGTTGCCTTCAACGCATCTGGAAGTATGCAGGTGGCTAACACAAATATTTTTCTTAAGGCTAGTACACAATTATGCAAGTTATGGAATCTACTCTTTTTATGTATAATATCGGGGTTCAATCCAAATGCGAACTTAACTCTTTCTTCTTCTCTTAGGAGACCTACCAACTATTTTCAGAAATTACTAGTATGAAGGCAAACATTTAGTAGAATATCTAGTTCTAGTATCTCCATTCGCCACAGCTTTCGATATCAGTTGCAGTCCGTTTTGAATTCGGTGTAACAACAACAACAAAGACCTTGAAAACGCGCTTGCCCTTAGCGCTTACTTTTCTCACCATTCATTTCACTACTGACACAGTAACCTAAAGTGGACCATTACGTATACTTCGCATCAAAATTTTGCCTTGAATTGCCAACAAAAAACGAACAAAAAAAAAAGTGGCACACTGGAAGCATGTGTGGCAGGCAACACAAACAGCAGCTCATTCAACGGACTCAAGTACCCTTAAGTACATGCAACGCGCACGCATAATTGCCACAACGCATGCTATATGCATACTTTCATAGATATAGAGCACATATGCATGTATGCACATATGTGTATGTACACTTTTAGATAGAGCCACCACCAAGGTTTTCCTATGCCATTGTTTGTTTGTTGCGCGCGCTACTAATGAGATCAATTTATGGCTCATTGATTGACGCACAGCAAAGTCAAATGCGTGAATGGAGGCGCAGTTGCCTCCAGTGAGGCTAGGAAAAAAAGTAGTAACAATAATACTACAATAATAAAAGTAAACAGGAGGAAGCAGCAATGCCGAAAGAGTTGAGAGCAAAAAAATTATTGCGACACTGTTGTATAGCGCAAGAATAATACATTTTTTATTTTTTTTCAACAGCGCATCAATAAACCACCAAGCAACAGAACAACAACGGTCACATTTACAAGCAGTGTGGCCAGGTTAGCCTTTTGGAGGCTAGATTTAGCATTAAGCTTTATGCCATTGCCTCAGAAATTCAGATTTGACTTCGTGGATTTTTTCTGGCATTTTTTTAATTAAAATATTCATAATAAAATTCGAACCGGAACTTTAAAAATAAGTACCTAAGCTTCCTAAAAAACTTAAATATTTTTAAGACTTTTATTTATCGTTGAAATATTACAATAACAGTGCAAAGTACCATTTCTTTGAGAAATACTTTCTAATATTAAGAATTTTGCTTTTAACCGTATTTCTGCAATTAGACTTTTGGCGTACTACTTTTGTACTATGATGTAGACAATATTCAAATTTTTGCATTTTTCTTATCCCAAACTTCTTTTTGCATATGTTGAAGTTATGTAGCCGTTATTGGCCTGATACATGCTAGCTATTCTGTGTTTTGATGAGAATTATTTAAGAAGTTATTTACAGAAAATCGGATTTGCGGAAAATATCGAGTTTTTAAAGAATTAATATACTGACTTCTTTTTAACTTCAATTTTCATTGCATATCACTTATTCTAACCTTTTTTAAAAAAGAATTTAGCCTCCCATTTTCTGATCATCTGGTCACACTGTTTACAAGCTCTACTGATTTGGTTGGTTTGTTATTATTGCTTCAATTGAATGCAGTAGGGGTTTTATATCCCCCTTCAATTGCGTAAATTATGCTCTGTAGGGCTCAAGATCTTGATCTGTGCATTTGAAGAACACTCGCATCGATTATGAAGACGATGAGGATGGCATTTGACTTTGATTGAGAATTAAAGAAAATCAGATGCATAGAGCTGGGCTTGTCAAGGAAGAACTATCATCTCTAAATAAAATAAGGTTAAGCAGGCCAACATAGTATGAAGTTTTAGTTAAGCTCTGGTTAGTAGCAAACTTCACTCACATTGCATAGGTCGTCCATTGTGTTCGTGTTCGCATTTTTTTTTTTTCGTTTTCCACCTATGTGTGCTCGGTTGTACTCGTCGCCCACGCGAACAAGGCCTCCAAAGGCTTTTCATTTGGTTAGATTACGTTGAACATGTAAGAATAAAAAATAAGAACACAGGATGAAGCAGTATCGTCTACCTTCTGCCAGTAGCGTTTTTCAGCAGAAAGCCTACTGAGTTTTCACAGCCGTTGTATTTGAAAAATATGAATATTCTCTTTTGTTTTGGAATAGCTTTTAAAGTCTGGCCCAGTAGTGAAAAAATTAAGATTTTCCTTTTCTGAATTCAGAATCTCCCCACAGCACTGATTTTGTAAGGGAATGATTTTCACTCGCTCTTGGATCAATAATTTATATAAAAACAAGCTGAAAGCGGACAGCCACTAATTCAGTAATGAGGCATAAACCCGATGTAAAAAAGGAAGGATCAAAGAAAATGTTATACAAGATGAAATTATGTTTACACACGCATATTTCAGTAAATAACAACTTCCTGACGCTCATTAAATCAGATTATCAACACCTACCGAGTCATCGTAGAAAAAACGTGCAACATTTGCTAATAAATTCCACGGCTACATGTATACCCACATACGAATGTTAATCAATTGCTTTACAACATTAATGGCATACCATATTATACCAATGCTTGCCGGTTGTGATTTATCATGCCGATTTTTCTAAGAAAGCTTAAGGCACACACAAAGCCAGAGACAGTCAATCATTATGGGAGCTAAAGGCATGGCATGTGTGGTTGTGAGTGATGTGTGTGTGTGACTGAAGCAATGAGCCTGTGTGTGGCGCTTTTTTGCATGCGTACCCCGTAGGAATCAGGAGCACATAATAATGCCTCACCAGCAGCTTACAACCCACCCAGCATAAGGCTTAGCCGTCTTATGGAAGTAGGAATTTATAATGTATCAGACATACTGCTGCTGCCGCTTTACAAAGTAAGTTACGTAATATGTAGAGCGGTCATTTGGAGTAGTTCGGCGCTGAGAAATCCGACACGTTATCTTAAAACTTATAATGTAAGGCGTTGTCGGAGGTGCTCATTGGATTACCTGGTAAGATTCTTACCTATTTTCCCAGTGGGTACATACATGTGTTTGACATCCCAGCGGAAAAACGTAGTGCATGGTTATCGAAAAAATATTCAGTAAGACAGCCGCTTTCACATTCCAAAAATGCATGTTTTTACCACAGCGATGTCCCAAAAAAGTAAGGTACTCAATTCAGCCTTACCTAGTGAATGAGGAATGCTATGCTATTTAATAGGAATTTTTTGTGATTTTTTGGATACATTAAACAGTAAAAGAATCAAAAACTAAATAACACTTTTCCCACTGGGATCCAATAGCTACACTAACATAAATATGTACATATTCTATGTATGTATGCACAATTAACGTGCTCCAGTACTTTTAATGGTACATATTTCCTATAGCCTACGCCGCACCGCATTAATTCACAGCTGCTTGGCAGCAGCTACAACTGTCAGTTCCATTTCGTTCAAACACAGTTCCAGTCCGTCTATGTGTCAGTCGGCCTCTTTGTAATTATTTAATAAATGCCCATTAGAAATTGACTTGAATGGCAATGGTTGTGTGCGCCTTTAATGCCATCACAATGTGCAACATAAACTGATTGATGTGTTAAATTAATTAATGAGGCCCCAGATATGTACATTAGGAATGTTAATCCCGGGATCATGGCCTTTTTTAGGTCCCGAAAATCCCGGGATTCTTGGCAATTAATCCCAAGATTTTCGGGATTTGTAATTTGCACTGATGGCAATAATAGAAACTCCTTTTCTTGACCAGTATAGACTATATCTATTTTTTTAATTTAGTAATTAATATTTTTTTTAAGGACTGGTAAGTATTGAAAATGTCCTTTTAAAATTTTATCCTTGAAATTTGCAATATCTGTTTTTGAAAAAAAAAAAATGTATTTTAAGGACTTATGTAAACTCGATAACATCCTCGAATTTCGTCCTTCTAACTTTATCAGCTTAAAAAATTACTTATTTGTCCTTGTGAATCCCAAAAATAAAAATCCAAATTCCAAATTCCAAATAAATTTCCTTTTTCATTTGGTACCCATATTTTTATTCCACATTGCATTGAATTTTTTAAATAATTTTCTTTGAAATTACAAACAAATTTCAAATAAATCCTGACGCCAGAGGGAAAAAATAAAAAAGCCACTTTAAATAAAAAAGTAGGTTTCAAAACCATTTATTTATTACTTATTTTTTATGGTAGGAGAGATAGAAGCAATTTTTTCGCTTTAAGTTGCTGAAAAGTATTTAATTAATATCTTTATCCCGGAACTAATCCTGGGATCGCGGGAATGTGCTAACGACATTCCAAAAATCCCGGGATTGTAAAAAGCGGAAAAATTAACATTCCTAATGTACATATAAAGTATGAGCATTTGAGTATACAAATTAATCGACTAATCGTATATGTAGGCAGATTAAGGCGAACGAATGTACATACAGAACAAAGGTACACGACGAATATTATGCGTTTTATGAGATGATTGTTTGATAATAAAAACAAAAAAAATATTTTTGAATTAAATTTCGCTGATTGCGTTAAAAAAATGCCAATAAATTATGCAAAGGTCCGATGTAGGTAGGCCTAAAATAATTCGAATAGAGCTGAAAATCGGTATATCTCTTATGTAAGCTACATATATGAAATAAAATACTGGTAAAAAGCTACAAAGTTTCTAGATACACAAGCTCCCTTTGACGCCAATAAGCAGTCAATATTTGAATGATTGCAGACAATTGTCATCATCAGCAGTCGACAGACTCGTCATGGCCTTCTCACTCATTGACACTTAATGACATCAAATGAATGTTCAAATTGCTGCTCAAAATGCAATATTTTGCTATGCACGCAACACTTATTTCATGTCTCGTTAAATACACGTTTCTTTATAGCAGCCATGCCCAGTAACTACTTGCTTATGGAGGTCTGTCAGCGTTGGGCATGTCTGCTTTATAGGATTTCGTGTGTGCATAATTACTTTGTTGCATGTTGGCGTGTGCTCATTGGATTCTAATTTGCCTCTTCATATCCAAACGCCATATATATTTGTCACACTTTGAGCAAATTGCAATTAAAGTAACAACAACTATATGTGCACATAATCTTATGCGCATAGAAATATTTATATGTATGTTTGCATGTGTGCTAGTTATTCACACTTGATTGACTGATTGACTTCATGTTTCCGTTCGTTTTTGTTCTGGTCTGTTTGAAAAAAAAAAAATCCTGCTTTATGTGTGTCTTGCATGTTGACATGTGGCTTTTCTGGTTTATATTTATTTGTGATTACATGCAACACAGCAAAAAGATATTTGCTTCTTTCTTGTGCTCATGCCCCTCATATTCTCCCTCCCCCTCCCACTAGCATTAAACTCACAATGCTATCATTAGCATCCTCATTGCATTCAAATCAGTCATTTCGTTATTGAGGTGTCTGTTGCTCCAATTCGCGCCTTTCTTTGATCTCGTTTTTTCTTACATCATTTTGATTTTTGCTTTATTTTTAAAATTGTTATTGGGCGTAAACAAATTTGCTCGCATTCCTCGCATTTACAGCTCGAATTCTTCTTGTTGTTTTCTTTGTTTTTGGTTTTTACTTCAGGGTCAGTTTTTTGACATTTTACGTTTTTTTTGATATCTTAGATAAAATCGTGCACTATGTACGGTGGCAGGCAAATAAATAGGGACGCGATATTTTAACAAGTTTTGACTATTTATATTTTGTTTACTTAACGTGTTTGTTGTAATGTATATGTAGCTCACGGTCTAACAAAAACCATGCCGGTCAAAATTTCAAAATGTGTGTACTATTAAATTAGGTTAGGTTAAGGTCCACTGAGACGTCCGAGGTATGTATTTCCCCATGCCTAACCCTACATGTCCTTAAATCATCTTGATTCTATAGCGAAATCCTAGCAGTCCTTCTAGTGGAGCTTTCCTTAAGATATCTTAGGCTCACGAAGAAGTGGTCTCCCAGAAATTTGAGGCGCTTTCCGCGGAGTGCTGGGCGGTTGCAACTTATGCCAAAGTCGTTATACGGGGCTCCAAATCTAGCGGACATGTGGCTAATGGTCCAGTGTCCCGTTAGTATTCTTGTGAAAAGCCAAAAGTTTAACTTTGAGAGCTTTAATAAACTCCGTATTTTTCGCTCGTCGAGCCGTGGCCAGAGCGAGCGCAATACCACGTAGGCGTGCAGATTATTCCAACTACTGTTGGTCAATGCCCTACGATTTGGATCGCTTCCCTAAGTCTCATCTTATATCCCTTTCTACAACATTCGTCCGTATGTGTTGCTGCAGAATTTATAGGGATCACCTACATTCCTTGACGCATATCGAGTTAGTCCTTGCCGACCGATAGATCGATTACCTCTTAGCGTGCCCACTCAAAAATTAAAAGTTTCAAATAGGCCTACTTCTAATTTTTTGAGTCTTTAACGCCCTGTTCAGAAATCTTCCGGACCTTCTAGGAAGTTTGGTAAGTTCACCGTTTTTCAAAACAACTAATCAAAGCAGGTAACAAGTGCAAACAGACCACTTATTCTACTGATTTCAGTTATTTGAGTTCAGGTACATCTGGGGCCTATTTCATAAAAGTGACAAGTGCGACAATTTTCTGCGACATTTTTCCTGTTTCATAGACGCCTATGGGCAACTGTTACAATTTTGTGAAAAGCGGCAGTAACAATACTGGAATATTGTCGACAATGGTGCTGACAATTGTCACTCTGACAAAATTGTCGCGACAATAGCGACAAAACTATATAGCTCCGTCGGAAAGTGTTCACAGGAGAATTTTGTAAATTTTTTCATATTTCATTTTCATAGTTTCATTTTCCCCGAACCAGTTAACTTTACACTTTTGGTTTCTACGGTTTTACTATGGGCGGATGACAAATTTTCGGGTGAATTTTTTTCAGGCGAAACTCAGTATAAGGCAGATTAAAATTGCGCCCATTTCAATACTTTTCAATGATTTGAATATTTGCAAAACTAGAATAATGCATATGCAAATATTACATATGATTTAGATATAAATTTCACATGACTGACGACAATTTTGTCAACGACAATTTTAAAATCTGAAAACGACAATTTTGACATTCCTTAATGGAATTTTTCATGGAACTGAAACCGGGTTTACAAAAGTTTTTATGAAACAAAGCACCTACCACACTGTCGAATTGTCACTGATAATACGGAAAGTGCCTGTAGTGACAAAATTGTCACTGTCAGCTTATGAAATAGGCCCCAGATGCTTTCTTTTAAAGAAGCAATTATTTCACACTTTTCCCAGTTAACTTTTTGAGAAATTGGCAATTGGTGAGTCAAAATTCAATGAACCGATGATCAGATAGAGCCTCATTAGGTTTCTAAAGTGGTCCCGGCATCCAATCAGTGGCCCTCAGCATCCTACCATTGCTGCGGATCCTTATGAAGATTTTACAGTTCTAGCAGGCTGGCTCCTGCGCTAGGTGCATCACCTCGAATTTGTGGTTTCTTTCGACCTGCCCATGGACTTCCATAAATATGTATGTAGATATCGTAAAAGTCTCTTTTTGACTTGCAGAACAATCCTTCATTTACGGCCTCACTAAGGGTTTTGTCTAGTAAATGGCATAAAAACAGCTTTGTGGGTGGGAACTTGTAATGGCTTTTCCGTTTTTAGACTAATGCCAGCGAGTATGATCTAAAATTTAGTAGTTTAGTTTTGTTAGAAGCTTGAATTAAATTATAAACACGATTTTTGTCAACATATCTAACTTCCAGAAAATCCTCGTATGTATGCAAGTAGTTATTTTTACAAAAAAATAGTATAATCAATTTCCTTGTCAATATTTATGTATATCTGCGCCTATTCATGTTACAAGCATTTAAAAAACTATTAAAATGAATATAAATATGATCGTCCTCGCCTGTTTTATGGCATTAAATTGCTTTTTAAAAATAATGCAATGAAGTAATTTAAACTTCTTGAATTGCATTTTATTGCATTTTCACTGTTATTCATTCGATATGTGTTCGAGTGTGAATAGTTTTGAAAGCAATTTTTTTACTGATTTGAGCTGTTTTTTACATCAGCAAACGCATGCATATAAGTACCTACACATATATGTATTTACATGTAAACATGTATAAATATAAATACATATATGCCACACGCCAAATAGAAAGTGAATTTCCACTCGTTGCACAGAATATTGCCTTTAATGACATTGAAATTGGCGATTGCTATCAGCAACTTAAAATAAAAATTTATGCATTGAATTGATGCAATTGATTGCACTTTTAAATGCGAGGGTGTGTTGAACAACAAAAAATATATATTTTGTATAAAATGATAGAAAAATTAATGAATGAAAAGATAAATGAGTGAACTAACCGAGTATAAGCGAAGGTGAGGTCATTGCGAACGTAGTTGAATGGAAATAAATGAAATTTTTATGAATGAGCTAGAATTGAATTGAAGAAGTGAAATGAATTTCAAAAAAAGGCGCGGAAAATTTACTATTTTTGCGTATTGAATTTAAACATTAAAAATATTCTTAAAGAGTTGTAAGTAAAAATGTAGAAGAATAGGCTGATATGCGTTCGAGAAGACGCCGTGCTCAATTCTCAACTGTAACTGCATAAGTTGAGGACTTGATGTTAAACAAGTAATTAAAAAAAAAGTAAAAATCAACCCCACGCCACCTAACAGCGAAGTTTCGTGTAGAAAGAAATATACGTTCTAAATATGAACGAATGGGGTTCTGAGCTGCGTTTGAAGTTTCAAATCTGTAGCTCATCGGGAAGTTGGTTAAAAATGGGATGTAAACTTTGTTTATGTACACACAGCTCAAACTTAATAAAAGCTTGTAAAAACGGGGAAGAAAGCAGATCATAGTAGCATTATAGCCGTCAAAGCGTGGATTTATTTTGACTGATTATAGACTGTCTGATTCCCTGATAATAAGTTTCTTACAAGACTCTAGGGGGAACAAACCGAGATCTGTACTGCAGGAGACTGCAGGAAATTGTTCCGAATACATCAGCAAATGGCAAGAATCTGGCTGAAACTTTGATCGGGAATTTAGTTGGGAGTATTTACCCCAGCTACTGTAAAAGACGATACGGGAGTCCTGTCTTTTGAGTCTTCACAAGAGCAAAGACAAACCAAACTGGTGTACAGAAAAGCTCTTTAAACGTAGGGATTTACGCAGGAGGAGTAATTAGCATCCAATTGGTAACTGCACCAGATTAGACACGGAATCTGAAAAACCAAGATTAGGAAAGCTACTTGGAAAAACTTCTGTAAAAAGGTGGAGAAATTCCACGAAGAGCAATAAGAAAATTTGAGATGAAAACCGCTTTCATCCAGATAATAGTGAGTATCAACAGCGGGAGTTCTCTCACCAAGGCAGCTTTAAAAAACGTTTATAAACTGAAAAATTTATGAAAACGACATTTTTTTTTTATGAATAAGGCCATAAGTTTGCACAAGTGTCCGGAAATGTTTTTTTTTTTACTTTGTAAGAGTTTCATTTTTTTGTTTGACAAAATTTTGGAAGAACAAATTTTTGATAAAATCTTTAAGGATTTTTTTCACAATTTTTTTTTTTCAAATTCCAATGTAAGAATGGTTGCTCATTTTTCATGTTTGACAATATTTTTTGAGAAACATTTTTCGGCAACATTTTATAGATTTTTTTACAGCTTTATTTTAATTATTTGTTTGTGTTACAGACCAAACCGCAAGCGGAAAGTTTTGCTGGGCAAAAATAGTGTGGCCCCTGATCTAGTTTAGCATAAGCAAAACTATGTAACATATATGTATTTACATAAGACTAAAATTTGGGAAAACCACTTTGTCTAAAACAATTTTAAAGTTTTTTTTGTAACATTTTTTAGATACAATTTTTTTAACAGTTTGGAAAACAATTTAAATTTTTTAAGATCTTTTTTTTATAAAATGAAAATAGATTAGAATAAAGCTTTTTGAGTTTTAATATAAAAATATAAGAAAAATAGTTTGATAAAATTTTTTAGGGGAAAAAAAATTTATTTGTTAACATTTTTTTGAGAATGTACTAATTGTGAAAAAATTTATTTCAGTCAGAACTTTTCAAAGTGACATTATTATTTTTTAAGGAATTTCTATACCTACCAAGAAAAAAACATCAAATTAAATTCTATAGCACGAGCCTATTAAATGGGCATCCAAAGTCTTGGGTAAAAGCTTATTGTTGAACTTCGCTGCTAAACTTCATTACTAAACTACTGAACTTCGATCATTAATTTAATGAAAAATAACGACTTTTACAGAAAAAATTTTTCCTGTGGAAAAAGCGGCTTGGAAAATGATTTCTATGAACCCCAAAAGATACATAACAAAGCCAATCGTCCAAAGTTTGCTTAAAGCAATTAGCAGCACTACCCCTTAACCAAAGTTGCCTGCAAAAAATACAGTTGTTTTTGGAAAAAAATGCACTCTAAAAGTCTCTAGTGTAAATGTTGTGCTAATTTTGTGGCACAAAGCAAAATTGAAAAGCACGCAAATGCCTTGAGAAAAAAAAACCATAAGCAAGAAAAACAAAAAAGCTAAGCATGTTAAATTGTAAACAACTCAAAAATCCATTTGAGCGTAGCGAAAAATGCTTGTAAATTAATTTTAATTGATTATTTGTACGCAAAAATGATGAAAGCGTTGCCGCCAACACCGACGCCAATACAAAAACATGAACCCAAACACACATACACACACACACCAACTTAGGTGTAGTGGGAGTAGTAAGTACATCCAACGATCAGCTGCAATTCCTAGCACTAATGGTAATATGCTGAAGCATTTAGCTGACCATATGCTGCCAAGAATAACAACAACAACAATAGCAATAACACCAATTTTAACAACAGCTGAGTCGCATGAGCAACTATTTAGCAGTGCAATGTAGCAGTTTAGTGCGGCAAATGCGCAATTACCACCGCCTGGTGTCCTCCCTCTGCTATGTGCCTTCACTTTGGCGCAAGCACAAGTCAAGCTCACACAGAGACATTCTAACCTACATAGATACACACGAGTATACAGATGCCAAAGTTGCCAAAGACAATTTGCACAATGATTGCACGCTTGCTTTGCAAAAAATGTGTGGCAGGCAGGCAATTGCACCAGTTGCACAAACAATTAGCTAAGCGAATGCATTTCAATATTGAGGGCGTTGCGGCACGAACGCAGCGCTTCTACGAGTCAGCTGTGACTGCTACTTATTCACGTCACTTCTGCTGCGTAATTAATGGGCATACGAGTTGATAGGCATTCCTCGAATACGCGCTAAGCTCGTGAGTTTAAGCATTCTCTCGGTCAAGCGAAGCGAATTCGCAATGTGTGTGCGCCTTAAATGAAATAGTAAATGGTGCAGAAGGAGTTAAATGATTAAATGATTTTAGGATAGAAAGCGATCAGCATAGAAAAGTGTTTAGTTTAACCACGACGAAAAGCGCGGTCGAGTTGTTCTGTTAGGTGTCAATATTTTTAAAACCGACTTCCAAAGCTACCTTCCCGGTGGAAAACCACTTACTTTTTACAATGAGGGAACGGTCAACGGGAGCCACAAGAAAACTAAAAAATTTTTAGATCCAAGTGGTGTATCTGTAGAGGTGCTAAAGACGGAAGGATTATTCCCTGATGTATGAAAAAAGCAGCAGTATATTGCAATTGTCAGTAAAGGTAAAGGTACACCGAGCTCAAAAACAGCATTTCCTACGCAATGAATGCTAAATGCGGCAGGCAAGTTTCTTTTGACACTACTGAAACCTTGCTCCTCTGCAGCCACGCCGAAGGACTATTGCCTTAGTAGCATGGCTGCGGGGTTGTGGTAAATCAACCACAAGGGGATTGTAATGCGTCGTGATTTTTAATATAATTTTCTTCCTTTTACAATTTTAATTTCTTTAAATTTTTAGATTTTGTGTTTTTATAAAGAAAATTATATACTTTTTTTAATTTAATTTAGTTTTCAGAAACTTATTTTATGTATTTTTCTTTTCTTTAATATTTTTTAAAATTTATTTTCTTTTAATTTTTAGTTCTCATTGTTTTTAAAATAATGGTGTTTTTAAGATTTCATTTAATGTTTAGCAACTTATTTAAATAATTTAGATTTTATTTTAATTTTTTAGTGTTTAGATTTAATGGCTTTTTAATGTCTTAAAATTTTTAATTACGTTGTTTATGTTTAATAAATTTTTTTTATTTAATTTTTATATTTTGTTGCAAAACAAAATATTTTTTTTTTTAAATTTGATTTCATTTTAGGAACGTTTTTTGTTTGCTTTTCCTTTGATTTTCCCGCTTTTGTAATTAAATTTTCTTTTAATTCTAAGTTTTTATTGTTTTGGAAAGAAACACATACATATACTTTTTTATAAAATTTTAATAATCGTTTCCAGATTAGTCTTCAGGATTAGTATTTTGAAAGCCAGAAAATAGTTTTAAGATAGTTGTCAGTATCGACAATTGTAGTGAGTTGAAATACAGTGGCTAGAATTGGAGCGCAGTACGGAGAACGTGTCAGCTGACATGATCTGTCTTATGCTTGGAACACGATACCTGGCGAACGGCGAAGTTCGCCGAATTGGGCGATGCCGTCGTTCACCGTTCGCCCTGCTATTTCGCCTACTTTAACAGAACTAGAGCGGTAGAGAAAACAGCTGATACCATGTCGACGCACTTATAATTTAGGTGACCATATTTTGAAAAACGAAACCATATTTAGCAATGATGAAATGAAAAGAAATAAAAATATATGGCAAGGGGGAGTTATTATAAATTATTTTTATTAAGCCAGATTCAACGAATCGATCACTGTATTTTTCAACCAACAAAAATAATTCGTGTTATATGTTGTTTTCTTCTAAATCTTTGAAACCAGAAAAAAAACATACGGCGACCTTTGGAATGTACTGCCCAACAGAGCGATAGAAATAAATCTATCGCCACGAAACGTCGCCGAGCAAACTTCGCATTTCGCTTTGGCTGTGTTCGATTTCATATGCCGGCGGGTGTTCTAATTTTGACAGCGGGAATTTCGCTGTGGCGATTTCGCCGGCATTGTATTTCCACGGTTATACTTCATTTCGTTCCGTTTGGTTTCATTTCATTTCACCTCATTTCATTTAGATAATTTTATTTCATTTCTATTTAATCTAATTTAATTTCTGTTTAATCTCATTTCATTTCTCTTCATTTCATTTCATTCCATTCCTTTCATTTCATTTCAGTTGATTTTATTTTCCGGCTTGATTCCATTTCATATATTTTCATTTCACTTCATTTTATTTTATTTTTGCACTTCAACCCAGCCTAAACTCCTTTGCACTTCTTCACAAGCCCCTCCTGCTGGCCATAGTTTTATAGCAACTCAAAACGCCATTAATTTCAAACAATGCGCATAACTGTTGCCTTCCGCCATAAGCCTAATCACAGCCATTTAAACAGACAAGCGTTCAGATATGGTCATACAACATAGAAAAAGACAATCAGCCAACGCTAACAACTGACAATAATGAGAGTTTGCAAAAAATATTCTTTGTTATTCTCTTGTTTTATTTTTATTTTTTACTTTTTTGCAACCATAATTTATTACCTAATTAACCATAAAGCTGCGGCAGCGTTGTCATTTCGCATTTACGCGTTGGCTAGATGGCGGTTAGGCTGGCTTCTATATATTATATTTGCTAACTCATTACATGAAGTTGCGAAGATTGCAATCAGCTGCAATGAAAACGTGAACAAAGAAGTTAGCAGTGACAAATTTGCGCAATTAGACGGTGGTGGTAAAAGAAAAAAAAACAAACAAAAACCAAATAACAATGAGTAAGTAAAAACGTAAAATAAACAAAAAGTTGCACAGACAATGCAATAATAAAACGGCGGGAGTTTGCCCAAAAATTGTACAAAATTCAAGAAATAAAAATTTAAGCGCTGAAAGAAGATCTAAAAAAAAAATATTGTAATAGCGAAAATCGCTAAAAGTGAAGATAAAATTCAATAAAACAGAAAATATGTTGCAGCGATTTTCAAAGAAAATCCAATTGAAATAAAAAGCGCCACAGATTGCAATGCTCGACAGCAGACGGCAAAGGCAAAAAGCAGACGACAGACGGCAGCAGGCGCTTATCAACACAGCTTTGTGTTTATTGTTGTTATCACATTTTCTATTGTTACATATAGTTTTCATGTCAGTTCAGTTGAGATGCCACAAAAGATTGCTGCTGCTCCTGCTGCTGTAGTTTGCAATTGTTGTGCCTCGCTTAAATTGTATTGTTTCTCTTCTATTTATTTATTTTATGGTTATTGCAACAAAGAGTTCATTGAAATCGAATGACGATTGTACTATGTGGTAAATGTACGTGGAGAATAGTATTTATGTAGAGGAATGCAGGCAAACGCAATAGGAATACAAATAAAAAGCAACCACAGAGGATGCCCATGTGTACGGGTACAGTGTTTGCAAATAATATATGTACAAAATAAAAATATAGTTGGAGAAAATAATAGGAAACAATTGTGTTGCATGATTGCTGAGGCTAAAAGTGGTAACAACAAGGAGTTGCAGCAATAAAAGTAAAAGCTGTTGGAGCAACCACTAGGCTAGTCAATTGGCAATTGTGTGAGTATAGTAGTCAATTAAATGAAAATTTATGTAGGTGAAAAATTAACCGATGTCAATTCGGTCACTGTGCTGATAGTGCAAAATTTAAGAATAGAGATGCACAAAAGATTACGAATTCAGATTGGTTTAGGCTATAGTGACTGTCTCTGCTTAAGCCGACGTACTTTGGTCCGTAATTTATGCCCTGAGAAATGGCCTTTTGAATTTTGGATCTATACATTTCCATTTCATAAGTGTAAATTTTTTATTTTTATTTGTCTCTGCAGCTTCTTAAAAAATCCTTTATTAATGACCTTCGAACATCCTGCTTCTGTCTCTTGTCCGTCCTTCGGTTGTAAGGCAATCTCTTTTGACTTCGATGCTTCCGCCTTATACGTGACTTTTCATGAAATAGTACCATTGTAATGAGCGTACGGGATTCCCCATATCTCCCAGTGGAACACATGCGTCGTATTCTAATGCCTCTGTACACATACCAGTGGGAAAACGAGCTACTATTTAAGCGATCCTGTTCAGGTATTTGTGGCCGCCAGTTACAGTTCTTATGTTGCAGTGTTATGAATCGAATGCTCGAAGATCTGCTTGGATGCCTGAGTGAAGTAGAAGAAATTCTTAGTTGCCTATTGTGACTATTCTTCATCGTATATACTCAATCGCTAATTGTATTGCTGCTGAGGAAAATGCTCAATGATACTCTCTCTCCTACAGCTTGTCCGGGGGGTCTACCCACCACCTTTTCTCCTGGTACCGACAGAAGCCACAAATAAATCTGCAGGACTGCCATCTTAATAGCCGCTGGGGGGAAATCCCGACATGAAAAGGTGTAGAGTCTTAATTGCCGTAGGCGGTCAAGGAAGCTACCCAAGCTGCTCAAAGCGGAAACTCTAGGTGCTGATAGGTATCCAGATAGACCACTACACATAGGAAACTATGACCTTTGGAAACAGAAAGATTATCTCTATGAAAAGCTTCTATTCTACGGAGTAAAATAGATAAAAAAAAGAAGAAAACTCCATATAGACTCCTTTTATTTCTTAAAAACGATAAGGAGAATCTGCTTCCTTTCATCATTAAAAAAAAATACTTCTTAATTTTATGAATTCCTAATTGTTGATAATTATGTGATGTCTTCTTGAATTCAATTTAAGTTGATATTGTGAAATAGTAGTGTCGGTAAGCCAACCAGCGTAGCCGAGTAGGTAAACTTTTTAGTAGGTCACCAGTAGCTATTAGTACGTCCCCGGCAACTGTTTGCAGGATGAGAAGATGGGACGCTGCATTCTTCCTAATAATTTCATTAAAAGTTTATTATGAGTGCTATGCGACAAAAAGGGTATTTTGTTTTAACTCATTCTAGTCTAATAATTTCATGTATTTACATACAGTGGCGAAAACATTAACAAAAGCCAAGTAAGTGAAAATTTAAATCTTTGTACAAAAATTTGCAAAATTCGACAAAAATTTGCCAAAATTTTGAGCTTTTTAATTAGATTTCTTAGAAAAATTTTGAGTACGCAGTTTTGTAGCCTATTTATTAAATTTTTGTATCAGCAAGTGCGAATTTCAAGTATCTACGAGTTAGCATTGAGATTTGGCCATTTTTTTTGGAAAGTGTTGCTCATTTTCTCCACACCAGAAAATGCGCAAACAAAAAATTTCAAAAAATCAACGGTAAGCCCTAGCTACTTCAAACTTGTACTTTGTTATTGTGAAATTTAATGAACTACAATACTGCATACTAAAAAAAAATTATATTAAAAAGTTTAAAATTTTGATTAACATTCGTCAAAATACATCGAATTTTTATGAATGCTCTATAAAGTTTGAAAATACAAATTTTTCAAACAAAGAAAACTATCCCTATTTACGTTCCCGCCACCGTATGTGAGCAGACAACTTGAAGTTACTGCTCCAGGAAAAATCTTTCTGTTCAATGGCATCCCCATGGACATTTAACATAAAGTCGAAGTCTGAAAGTCACGTCCACGTAATCTTACCTAAAATCACGACTGATCGTTAATAGTGCTCGTAACAATTTGAATAGTGTTCACTAGTGTCTTTAGACCTTTTCAGAAATAAAATATGTATATCCTTCATATTTTTCTTGGTTTTTATTTATGTATTTTGCAAGCTTATCCAGTCAGGTTTTTGTCCAAACCAGGCACCGTAACAGTTACAACTTTTATTAAAAAAATCGCTCTTTAACAATTATTATTTTACTTTCATTTAATTACTCCTTAAAAAACTGTTATTTCTGATTTTTCTTTTCTAAATCCAAAATATCAATTATTTTTGATTTTATCTAAATACTCTGCAAATAACAGTTATTTCTGATTTTTGAATTATATGTCTTCGATAACAGTTATTATCGAAGACTTTTATTTATAAAAGTCAAAAATAAAAACCATTCACTGACCTTTATTTTTTAAATTGTACTTATAAAAGTCATTTGTATAAGTCGAAGTAAACTTTTGTTTCCCAACACCTTCTTAACTGTAAAAAATGTGAATGACTTTTGTACGAATGATTAAAAAAATAAAAGTCGGTGACTGATTTCTATTGTTATCTAAGACATATAATATAAAAATCAAAAATAATTGTTATTTTTTTTTAATTTTGCAAAAAAATTTCAAATAAAAATTTGATGAAAAAGAAATCGATTGGTATATATCACTTAGTTGTTGAATATTTCCTTCATAGTGAATTTTTCCATGACAGTCAACTGTCAATCATCAATAACTGTTATGTTCGGTCCCTGGTCAAAACCAATTTACCACCTACCAATTTCTCTGATTATTTTACCATTATCAGGTGCTTAGAGAGATAGAAAATAATAAATAAAAATTTTTTTGAGAAGCAACAATAAAGTCATCCAGCTGAATTCAACACAAGAGAGTATGGGAATACTTTCTAAGTGGTCTTCTCTGTACGGCTCTATTGAGGTACTGTACAAGTTTTACTATTGTGAATGGCTTATACCAGTTGATCGTTCGTATCGCCACTCCCTAATTGCTGGGAATCGAAGGCAGAGTTATGGCGAATTGAACCTGCAACACGGCTTTTATTTAGCAATTAAATTTTAGTAGTAAAGGTAGCGGCAAAGCATGCAGCATCAGATAAATGGTAGAGATTTCGCCCTTGTTGGTCATTTTGAACTATGTGTGGAGAAAATTAATTCAAAGCGTAAGCTACTTCATAATCAAAATACTGTATGAAAAATAGTTCTTATACTTTCAGTTAATAAAGCATACATGGGTGGTTTTGTTAATTAGTAATTTTTTTCAATTCTAGAGTTCTTATCTTCGGAATATATTCAATGAATATTATTATTTTTTTATATTTTAAATACATGCATTAATTAACATATTTAGTGCTTATGTATTTATACTATTTTATGTTGGATTTATTTACATATAATAATTAACTACTTGCATGGGGTAAGAGCTTTGGGTATGACATCTGAGATGGAAACGTTTACCTGCAAATAGAAAAAAGAAAATATATTATTGCAAATTGATAAAATGCTTTGAAGTAAATGCTTTCAGAATATTTTTTTAAATTAAAAAAATTTAGTTTCATATTTTTTTTTTATCAATGATGTTTTGTGTCAAGAATACGCGTACATTTCTTTGAATGCGAGATACATTATTATGTTGCTATTCAAAAAATGGTTTTCCTTGACGCCAATCGCGTGAAATATTTTCTTTATGTTTTGCACTTCTTCGCCGACTTCTAAGATCGTGTGCTTAAAGCATCAACCAGTGGCACAATATCCTGCACTATTCTTAGGAAAATGCACATGGCAAGAGGTTGTTGACGGAGGGATACTCCTTTATGCATGACACACGGATCCGTATGACACTAGGCGTAAACAGCCTTAACTGGCACCATTCGCTATCCGTTTCAACACCCACTATAGTAGTGTGCGATTAACAGGGATGACATCCGCCTACCGGAGTACTCTACATATACCACCTTTCAACAAAAACGAAAAAAACAAATTCCAAACACACGAAACAATCAACACATATTCACGAAACTAGGAGCCAAATCTAATAAAATTTCGTTAAAAAAAATATTTAACTAAATTTACACTGATTGTGAGCCCAATAACTTTTTAAAATTTTCGAATGCTTAGAGCATATACTAGTATATAATTTGATCCTTTGCATTCACCATCTACTTCACAAAAATTCATAAATGAAAATTTGACCCAAATAAAGCAGTGCATTTGGGTAGGCTCGTTAGTAAACATGTCAAGATTTGTACAATATAAGTGGCAAACAAAAACAGAAACATGTCAATTTACATGTCAACTAAAAGAGGGTAAGCATAGAAAATCAACAAAAGCCAAAAAAAAAGACAAAAAATAAAAAACGAAAAATCAAATTCCAGCAATTGTGGAGGATACTTGCGCTTTCTGGTGCAGATATACAAGAATTCACACGCCCTACAAATGAATGTAAATAGTTGAAATTTAGGTAGTTCGAAAAAAACTTTGAAGAGTATAAAACATGAATTATGACAGCCAACACAAGAGCAGCAATAATGGGAACAACAACATAAAAGGCAAAACAAATCAACACATGCAGCGCAAGAAATACACATGCATACACATATATTTAGGGCAGCACTTGTTTATTGTACTTTTTTTGGTTGCTCTCTTCTTTACCATTTTTGCAATCGTTGTTGTTGTATGGTAGTTGCTCTTTATATGTTTATTTTGTTGGCGGTGGTCTCACAGTTGTCAATCACTAATGAGTTTGATATGTTGTTGGCTTGTTCTAGTGCCATGTTTTGTGGTTTTGCTTGATGAATTGATGCTTGTTCGTATGCGTTCTTACTTTGCTATTGTTTTTGTTTGCTACTAATTTTTAGCTAATTATAAGGGACGGATAGCAAAAAAAAAATATTATAGTGAAAGGATATATAGAGAGAATAGTGCTGGAGTATGCTATAGGTAGAAGAGAAGGAAGTAAAGAGGAGTACTGCGCGTGAAGGACGGACGCTAAAGTAATTAAATTCCATATTTTTGATACCAATTTTTCGACTTATTTCGATTGATTAAAAATTTTAGTATATTTCTTCGTTTTTTTTTTGGATACACCGTTTGCTCATATTGATTTATTTGCCAAAAAATTATCGATATGCTTATTATCGATAAATATCAATATACGCAATAAATGTATCGATTTATTTATCGATTTTTTAAAATTTGGATACACTTGTTACAAATTTGTTTCTTTATATTTAATATAAACGATATTTCTGCCGATATTTTTGCCGTTATCCCGATCGATACTTTTGTCTATATGCATATTTATCGACATACTTATCGTTATTAATATGGATGCCATTTGTTTAAGTCATCCATAATCGTTCTTGGTAAGGATTGTTGAGTACTTCGTGGTCATATTGTACTCCACAGTTTAAAATGAAACGGTTTCCTTCTTCAAATTATATTCTGTAGAGAATCTCATGTTTTACAATGACACGAAAAAACGTCGAAACACGTAAACTTCATTCTGAATCGTAGATTACGAGTCTACATATTTTTTTTTTGTTTTTGATCAGCAGAGGAATAAAAGTTAACATCATGGAAAAGTAACTGATGCAATGTGAATTAAACTAAATCTGGCAGTATGAGGGGCATGCAACTAGATGTTGCATGTTGTTAGGCGCACCTGCTATTCTTTTGGAGATTCTTGGCGATCAAAATAAGCGATAGCAAATGTTGGAATCCTGCTGCAGGTTTTTTTCCTAGATATTTTCATTTTTATTAAAAAACAAGTAATTTTTAGCAAAAAAAACCGACTTCAACTCTAATAAAAAAAAAATATATATATATATCTTATGATCCACTGATCGGATCCAGATTAGTATGGGACTACCTCTGAGACACTACCTTTCCGATGCAAAAATAATTATCGAAATCGGTTGACGTGGTCCAAAGTTATGCGGTAACATACATAAAAAAAAAAAAAAATATTCCGACGAACTGATAACCTCCTCCTTTTTTGGAAGTCGGCTAAAACTCAAACTTAAACAGGAGAAAATAATATTTGTTTTTATTTTTTTTTTTTTAATTTGTTTATAGCCTGTTTTTTTACAAACAAATCAAGCTACTAACGAAAAGAATCGATAGATACTAAACGAAAAGGTTGTAAATGGTCAAATTAAAATGCATAATAATTTTGGTCTATGAAATATGAGCCAAAAAAACTTTACTCAGTTGATGTTTAAATTTTTTTTTGTCATTCACATTGCAAACTTAAAATAAAAATATCTTGGGAAAATTGCCTGGGCTAGAAAAACGGCATTCCTCCAGTTATATCACTTTCCTGTGATTTAAGCTTCAAAACAACCGGAAGCTTACAACAGTTTAAAATTTAACGTGCATTTTCACACCAAAATTGAACGGAAACGAAAATACAAAAGTTCCACATCAATAATTTTTATTCGTTCATATTTCCAGATCTCGAAATTTTGACTTTTTTGGCACAAATATCAGCTAATTAATGGCATTAACCAAGCTGTAGTGGCATAAACTATCAAATTGCCAACATGCTTGAACATGCACCACAAACCAGCAGCTAACTAATTACGCGGAATGTGAAAAATCAACAAAATTTAACTGACATTTAGGGTTTAACAACAACAACAACAAATTCATATTTATGCTTGTTTGATCACCACCATGCTGCGCATACGTAATGTAAAAAAAAAAAAAACAAGAAAAAAAACGAGCTAATAACAACAATAAAAGCTAATATTTTGCTCGCTGTCAACAAGCTCATCATCGACACGCTCATCAAAGTAGTTGCACACTTGTATTGCAGTGGCAAATATTGAGTGTTGGTAAATATTGCTACCTGCTGACGACACTTAATAATGTTGAATGCGGATGTGGGTGGGTGCTAAATGTGTTAAGTTAAATTACCCATTTTTTCTTTTAGAATATACCATGGTAGAAAAAGGAAGGCAGTTTCCCTTAGTGACATTAGCAGCCATGTTAGCCATTTGACTTTTGCTGAGATTATGACATAATCATCATCAAAATCAAGCTACCAGATTGAAATTTATTATAAAACTTTTTTCTGAAAAGATGTAGCAGTACATTATGATAACGTAGCGACATGATATCAAACAACTCAAACTATGAATGTAATGCGAAATGATGTGATGGGGTGACAGGTGATATGATATGTTGTGCCGAGGTGTGATGAGAAGTGGTAAGTTGTGATGTGCGTGCCGTGCTATGTTGATGTGCGATAAAGTGATCTGCCATAGCGTGATGATAAGGAATGCAGATAAATATTTAGCAATACAAATTCCGCATTGCTTAAAATAGTAACGTAAACAAATAAACAAAAAGTTATTTTTAAAAAATATTTGAGATAATTTAAGAGGTGCAAAGTACATACGTACATATGTAAGTGTGAATAAAATAAAAATACTTGGCTGGAAAGTATTTTCCAACTCAAGTACACAAACAAATATTTTTGCTTATTTCGGAATTCCGCTGAATTCCTACATTCCGAAACTAAAATAGCATACATTTATTTTGTACATACATATGTATGGTTATTCCCAATAAGCAATACATTTTTGAGCTCCCTTAATGGAATTTATTATTGTTATGTGAGCTGAAAATTGAGGTAGTGCAAGAATTGTGAGCATTTGGAAAAATATTTTCAATTGAAAATTTGAAATGTACATATAAAGAGGAAAAAGTCCCAAAATAGCAGTGAGAGGCAGGCAATGAGTTTAAGAACAAAAGTTCAAATTATTTAAATAAGGTTTGAACACATAAGGGCTGTTTTCAGCTCTCAAGACAAACGGAAAATTCATATAAGATGATGCACAAGAAATGGAAAAGAAATTTACTTCTATCAAAATTTCTTAAATCAGTTTGCAGCTCCCAAGCAAAAAAATGCTCGCATATTTATTTCATCAAGAAAATTTACAGCAAAAATAAAGTGCTTTTTCAAGCAACAAAAATAATAAAAAATCATTTCTTTTGATTTTTCTTGAGAGCTTAATTTTAGGTTTTACTATGAAAGCTTTCCATGACTCAAAGAATTTTCGGTAGCCTGTAAAAAAAGCTATCGGCTAAAGTTTCTAAGTAGCTTTTAGCTTTTAGGTCCTCCTGCAAAGTAGACAACAGCGAACGAACGACTTATTTCCATCGCCTAATTAGATTCAAACAACACACCCACCAGGCTGTCGAATTGGCACCGACAATACGGAAAATACGGAAGACTTGGCTGCAGTGCAACGCCATTTTCGACAAGGTTTTGCAGCATCATAGTAATCTAATGGTACTTTGACTAGCAGAGTAGTAAGTCAGAGAAGGTTGGCTAAGTGAAGAGTCTAAATAATAGCGAGATTCTTTACCGTGCTTCTTTGCAGAAGATTACAGCAATTGAATGGTCGCCTCAGATAGTGTTGTATGTGGCAGAATTATAATTCTCCAAAAATAGAAAAAAAAAATGGTTTAATGATGTACATACGGTCATTTGATTTATTTTTCTGCTTTTTCGGTAGTTATAGCAGTCTTCAAGAAAATTGAATTTTTAAAAAATATATACGTTTATATCTTAAAATAAAAGAAATTAGTTTTGCGAAAATTGGCGTTTACAAGGTTATTTGAAGCGACCATTTAATTATTGCTTTAGCGTTTACTGTACTTACCACACACGAGCCGTAAACATTCTTAGTGCATAATACTTTTTAAAAAAATAAGAACGACATCTATATATGACAAAAATCCGCCGCATACATAACTCAAGCTCCTTCTTAAACCAGACAACTATATAGTTTTTTAGATTGTAGTCCTACATGGCGTATACGCAATTAGGCAACGAACACAAATCTGTCGCACCATAAGAAAAAAACTATAACTCCACAGCCCTATAAAGAGGCCTTTAGATGTTGTGAGATAAAAGCTATAACTTGCATACATCTTAAAATATCTATATTTATTTTTATACATTTAGTTTAGTAAAGGGCACAAAACTAACCACCTTAACCCGCATATCGGAGGCTTGTATTATCTACTTAATATTTCGTAAAAGAAGTAAAATTTCACAAATTCCGCCTTTGATATGTGAACCCAAAAATATGTATGTACATACATACATATGTATGTTTACTTTCCTTATATGTACATATTTGTTAAAAAGACTATAAATTTTATGATTTTTAAATATGCGAAATCACGCTGGTTTGCTTGCCTTCAGTGAGACGCCAAAAATGTGTGATAATTGTATGCCTTGCATTCCAAATACACAAAAGATAACAATGGACGTTTATTGTAATAGAGATGGGGGGAAAAAATGAAAAATAAATAAAAATAATAATATTTATGTAAATAAATATTTAAAAAATGCCAAATATTCCGAAAAAATATTTGAGCATTTAAAATGAGTGGTATATAAGTATTAATACTGTAAAACAGCATGTTTGCAACAGAATAAAGGAAAATTTTTGAAAGGGAGCATCGCGTTAATTTGTGTGCTACGAACAGAAACTAGGAATAATAAAATGGTCACTATAGCTCTGAAATTTACTGAACAGCCCAATGTACTAATCTGTACAAATGTACCAATCTAGTGCCACTGCCTTAAAAATGTATGCAATTTACAAAAAAATCAAAAAATTTTCGTAAAAACTTCGAGTTTTTTAATTAGATTCTGAGTATGCAGTTTTGTAGACCAATGAATTTTAACAGAATACAAGTACAAGTTTCAAATGGCTTAAAACTACGATTGATTTTTTAGAATTTTTAAAAAAGCTCGAAATTTATACGAAAGTTTGTTTATTTTTTTTTTAATATTGCACAAATTTGGAAACTTGGTTTTACACGGGTTTTGTTAAAGAATGAACTATGTTTTTTATAAAAAAATAACCAAAAATAAATAACAACGAAAATTATACGTTAAAACTTGGCAAAAAGTGGTTCGGCTATAGATTTTTGACCACTGTATGTATTTTTTAATATCTTTCCCCCCACACCCACAACCGCTCCCCCTAAATACGGCCTTGCAACCAGGCATAAGTAATTTAAATGTGGCATTTTTAAACTGGCACCAATTTTTTGTGATTTCAATGCCAAGTGCAAATTCGGCGTAAGCATGAGTAAATCGTAATCAGCTTAGTGTTCAATAAGATCCCAGAATTTGAGTCGATAATTCAAGGCAAATGTCACTTAAGTTTATTTTTACCTAAATGTGTGAATGCTCCTAATTTTGTTCTTGGTCTCATTCCTTATTCCAATTGTGGTTTTAAAAGCACAACATGCATTAAAGTCCTAAATCATTGACGCTATTTTTGGTTTAATTAAGTTTGAGTGCGGAAAAAATGTAATGCTATGCTGCACAAGAAAACGCCTACGAATTAACCACAATAAATAGTTTCAACAAGGCAGAAAAGTTTTACAAGTCGAACCCAACCAAGTTGCGGTGTATGCCTAGCTGCGTCAATGATAAATGTGTGGCATAAGTAGCACATTAACTGTCATTAAGCGTAACCGCTAAATGTCTTGTACGCTGACGCCTATAAAAAGGCGCATTTGATGTACTAAAGGGCAGGCACTCGAGTGGCATGCTCTTCTCTGTCGCGCCACGAAAGCACTGACAACAGCTGTGAAATTAGTGCGCTGGCATGGGCCTAAGTGAGAACACAAACGTTTGGGAATTCACGCAGAAAGAATGACATAAAAAGTTTATTTATAAATACCAGCATAAAAAAATGTTGAAAGGAAATTAGAATGGAAAGAATGCAACAGTTGTAAAAGCGCACAATAATAGGCGCAGCTTGTAAACCGCGAAAAAAGCGGCTAACATGACAGCTAGCTGTCAAATGACGACATCGAGCTTGGGAACTTTATGAGCCAAAAGGAATGCATGAAGTGTTTCACAAGGAAGGAGAGAATAAAAAAAAAAAAACATAAATAAAGTTACGTATACGGCACTAAAAATAATGTAATCTCAGCAGAGTTTATTTAATGACTTTTTTGTGTTACGGTGCCTGGCAATCTGTGGTAAGCTGTTTTAAGGAATCAGCGCGGTGCCTAATGGGCATTGATTGCTCTTCTTAACATCAGTTGACATCAAAAAAAGTTCTGCAAAGTTACGCAAAAAAGTCGAAAAAGTTAAATAAAAAAAAATATAAAAATTTAAAGCATTCTGAGTAGCTTTTCAAAAGTTCTAGAGTTCCTGAAAAGGAAAAAAAGTTCTGCAAAATTACGCCGAATTTTTTTTTTTCGAAAAAGTTGAATGTTTGAAAACAATAAAAATTTAAAGTTTTCTGAGTAGCTTTTCAATAGTTCTAAAGTTCCTTAGAAGAAAAAAAAAGTTCTGTAAAATTACGCTGAAAAAACTTTTTTTCGAAAAAATTCGAAAAAGTAAAATTTTTGAAAAACGTAAAACTGGTAGCTGTTCTGATTAACTTTTCAAAAGTTCTTGAGTTCCTAAGAAGGAAAAGAAAGTTCTGCAAAATTACGTCGAAAAAAACATTAAAAAAAAAGTCGTGCCTTGTACACGATCTACACTCCTTGCAATTATTTACCCTCGACTTGGAAGACCCTTGTTGGCACCTGCCTCCCCGCGTTGCAGCACCTATTATTGCAGTGTACAACTACCAGGATGGCATCTGCTTTGAGCACTCTTTCAGTCTCCCCCAGCTGCAGTTGCCGAGGGCAATCGGAAGCAACCGAAAATCCACCAGTACTTTAACCGTTGGCGCAACCGGTTGATCTGCCACTGCATCCACCAGTCGTCACCAGTACTTTCATAGTTGCCAGTCACCGGACGTCCATCAGTATTATGATCGTTACTTAGGGCCTTGGTCGCCCAGCAGGACTCTCAGCATTGCCAGAAGTAGTCGGGCGATCCACTAGTACTGACATTTCTACTACTTTACACCATTACCGTAATTTTAGCTTACGTCCTAGAAAACCACTCAGCGGCGGCCTTTGTTGGAAGACGCTCTACAAATTTCGAAGCCGAAAGTTGACACTGTCTAAAAGTTTTTGATAGAACAAACTGTAATTGGTCGTAGGCGCCAAACTGATTCTAACAAGGACAGCTCTTAGTTTCCTCTCTAACTAATTTTTGTTGCAGCAATCTCTTATGACCTTCCTATTCCTTACACTGGAATGAAAGTAGGCCGGTAGATTTTGAAATGGAACGGAATAAAACAAGCTTTGTGTGAGGTATCAATCTTTATTTGAAAGGCCCACGAATGCTATTATGTATGGATTATATCACTTAATCGTGTCCACTAAGGCTTCTTATAGTGGAACGGATTTTCAATCACTCCCACAACATAGATCCGGCTGAATTTGGGCGATGTTGGCTTTAGGGGTATCGGCCGATTGTGGCTTATTGGCATAGCTCTGCGACTTTAGGGAACCCCACCACACCTCTGCGATTTGGCATCACTGGAAAATAAGTTATAAGTTAGACAGACGCCACGAAAATGACATCACCGCCAGAGGGCACCGATTGCAAAAATTTTACTTTCCAGTGCCAACTGCCAACCAAGCACAGTCTAGGCTCTTAGGGATATATATAAATAAGTTTGTACTTCGCCAAGAGATTGAAATCATTAAAAGTTAGTAAAGTTACACGCTGTTATATTACAGGCGAGGGATGGATATTTGAGTATTCTGAGTGAACGCTTTTCGTCGATAATTATTCGCAAGAATATATTTTTTTCGTTAAATTGTTATATGAGTCGAAACCATTTGACAAATGAACTTATTATTAAGGCGTTCTAATTTTTTCCTCAACTGTGCATTTATTACATATTTTCTTGTGCCTGTTTACTTAACGCCTTTGCCCGCTGTGCTCAAGTGAAATAATTCCTAATTGCTTTGGGAATGCTTGACGCGCTTTTACCGTAATTTGTTGTTGACTAAATATTCGTCACGAATTTGATGCGGCTTTTCTTGTGACAAATTTTTTGCATTTTCCACGCTTTCAAATTATTTCCCTTTACTTATTTTATTTTCGCTTGTCATTGCTCTAATTTTGTTACAGCTTGTTTGCACCGTTCCCCCGCTGTTTCTATGCGAAAACTCTGCATTTTGTCATTACTCGCCACTTCTGCTATTATTGCTGCTGCTTAATCATCGATATTTAGGGTCGTGTCGCAACGCTGCATATGCATTTTATGTTGTAACTTTTTGCCATTTGCCCAGCAGGCAGGAAGCGTATTAAAAATTTGTCCCTTAACATATACAAGTTTTTGGCTTTGCACTTATACGCCCTTAGCTGCTTCAATATTTAAGGCACGCTGCTCTCTCTTTTCTTGCTTTGGAAAAACTTCCTATTTGCGTCTGCTTGTGCTTTGGCTTTTAATTTTCTGCGGATTTTTCTTTTCACCACATCCCGTCAGCTTAGCTAATGAAGTCGAATCGCTAAGTAAGTGTGTGAATGTTTTGGTGTTGGGATCCTTCCTTTATTAATGCAGTGTCCTTTTGGGGAATTTCTGTTGAAAAAAAATGTACCAAATTTAACTTTTAATTAGTTTGAAAAATTCTTTAGAAATTTTTATATTCGCCACAGTTTTTTGTTGTTGCCCTTTATTTTTACAGCAATGGTTTCCTTCTTCTTACTTCCTTGACAACAAGTTTGATTAGTGCCGTTGTGGCGCTTTCATTCAGCTATCTGATTCTTCTTTTCTGTTTTTGTCATTTTCTGAAATTAACGTCAGCACTGACTGCTTGTGGACTACTTTTTTATATGTATTTTGGACAAATTTTTAAGCTAATAATCATTGAACCGCAAAATTACAAAGCGCTGTTGTTAATTTTCTTAAAATAAATGATTAGATTTCGTTTGTTGGTGGCACGTTTCTCCGCTTAATTTTAGGCTTTTCCAATATGTAGCACTCAGACTATATCCTTAATTGTATTGCTTTCGTGTTATCATTTATCTGTTTTAATTCTACGCGTCCCACGAATAAATTGAGTTAGGTGTAAAGAATCAAACCTAATATCTGCAAAGGCGGCGTTTGTGTTTGTACATATATATTCCGATCACAGTCAGGCAACGAGGCATTTTCGTGCCTCTAGAATTATCTGTAGTCCCATCTACTCAATGCCCATCTGAAACAACTCAAAGTCTCCCAGTCATTGCTGGGTGAAATATTCACCCAGCTTCCGACAATGCCTTCTCGATTGCCGTAGGTGGGTGTGCTATAACTAGTTGCGGGTCAAGGACTACCTCGTCTAAGTGTTCTCTAGCCAAATGATCATAAAAATATCTCATTACTCTCGAGTAACCTGACGAACTTGGAAGTATTTAGTTAAATGGATGTGAATGCTTTTACTGCAGCTGGGCTGTCACTAAATACTAAGTCGAGGCCCAGACCGAGGAATAGTTGTATAACCAAATAAGAAGAAGAGGAAGTCCATGGCTTAGAGGAGCCCAAATACTTCGTCTGAAAATACTGAGAAATATTGTTCAAAAGACAAGTCAAGACACTGACATTCGTTATTGACACCAGAACCTAGCCCTGTGTTTGTTTTAGAGCCATAAGTAAATATTCCATAATGCGTAGGCCAGGACCCGCTATTAGGGTTAAGCAAGCGGTCAGTCTCAGGGAACTTAACATTTTATATATGTTTGTAGTATCACTTCAGCCAAGGAAATAATGGTTTACTAGATACTCTACAGCAATTAAAAAAAAAAACTCCTGACCTCTACTCGCTTATAGACTCTGGTTTCTACCTGGTTGAACCGATGATAGATTTTGTGTTAGGTAAGAGTAAGAGATGTCAGGACCCTCAGGAAGGCACCCAGAATATTCCTTCGTATTTATCTTTGTGCATTTTCAGACTCGCTGCTCGCCTATAACTCCCAACCCGGCATCTTATGTTGTCACCAAAATCGATTCAAACGAAAAATTGCAAAAACTCGAGCGTCTGACAAAAGACCTAACCTGCCGAGAATCCAGTTATGACTGCGCAAAGTATACTGAGGATCTGAATGCATAATTTGACCAAACAAGACTGAAAACGCTGAGGACCTTAACTGAGAACAACATGGACAACAGTCATATTTCTTCGCCAACTCTGTATTAGGGATGCCAGATCGAAAAAAAAAAATGTCTGAATCGATTCGAATCGAAACAAAAATAATCGTTGCAGGAAGAAATTTAAAAAAAAACTGATCTCTCAGATCGATTCATATATTGGCAAAGAATGTCTTTTACTTAATTTTAAAAATAAACAAGAAACTGCCTGCCACCTGACCAACATTGATGGGCGTTCGCCGAACTAGACGCGGTTAGGTCAGTCCCACTCAGCTAACACCCCTCTCCGTTTGGCCCGACGCCGTCGTAACAGCTCGTTTCTTGGACCTACCGTTAGTTGAGCTTGCCGACAACGACTGATGGGCGAACTGACCCAGGCGGGGCTTGCTTAGTAGTGCCGCTAAAACAACAACATCTGAGCAACATTGAAATTACAAACATTCATTGTAAGTAATTTTTAAAACCTGCATTGTTTATAATGGTTTCAATGCATATCCAGATTTATTTAAAAGCTATCGGGTAGCTAAAATCCGTAAATACTTCTCAAAAGAAAAATAAAAATTGAGATAATTCTTGGTCCTTCTTAGGAAAATTGTTAAGTTTTTTTTGAATTGTTTATTTGTTTGGAGTTGCTAAGCGCCTTTTATACCAGCCTCAAATTCAAATCTCCTTAAACCTTTATAGATTTTCTGGGACAAACCGAAGATGAATATACATCAATTGAAGAAAAATTGAATGCCGATTCTTGAGTTTTTTGGATCGATTCACGGATCGAATTGGAACTAAAAAATCGTCGAAAAATGGAATCGGACGGGTCGAATAATCGATCTTCGATTTAATCGATTTAAAATCTTGAAGCGACTTTTGAGCTCATTAAAATACGCGAAACGGCCAATTACAGTGGGCACCTTGCAAATATGCATACGTTTTCGAGTAAATCTTGAATTTTAAAAACAAAAAATTTATTAGAGGGAGGTGCACAAATAAATATGTATGAATGTATGTTGAATAAGAGACAAAAAAAATTAATAAAATATGTACACTGAATTAAATTATATTTTTTTTTAAGAATACTACAAAAGCAGCCTTATTTCTGAAAAAAAAAAAATGAAACCATAAATGACCATTGTTCCGCAACAATTTTCCATTTGTCATATTCCTGTTTAAACATTTGCACATGCGCTCCAAAACTGAATAAATTTTAAATAAACAAAAAAAGAGCAATTAACTATATTATGACATTAAATTTAACAATCGCATTTAACTTGTCGGCATAAATGAAATCATTTCATTTATTTTTATAACCATAATAGCAATTTCAGTTACAATTAAAACTGTGGCATATTTTACGCAAGCACTTTTTCGCAGTTTGTTGATTTTTGTTTTTTTTTTGTTTTTATTTTTCAACCAAATAATTAAATTCTGCAAGTCTCACAGTTTTTCACTGCATACGATCCCCTCCCTAGCTGTCGCAGTGTTTTAATTTAATTTTTCGTGATTGTTGTTGTTGTTTTTCCCAGTATTGTTTTTATTGCAACTGCAATCGTAAAGCATGAAATTATGACAAAAGCATCGCATATTTTTCGCTTAGCAAAAGTATTGTGCACGGAATTATTGGTTCTTGGCTGTTGCCGGCATTTTTTCCACTTCTTTTTTTTTGCGGAACATTTTTTGCTTTTTATTGCAATTTTTATATTTATTGTTATTGTTATTGCTATTGTACTGTTTTTGTCAAGCATTGAAGACGCCATGCCACGTGCGCTGTATGCAGTCATAAGAAAATCTAATTAAATTGTCGTGCAGCATGAAGCAGGAAAATTTATGGGAGGAAACCTTCTACGAGAAGTGTCAACTTGACAGGGAAGAGTGAGAAAAGTAAAGTTATTAAGACATTTGGGTGGGGCTGTCAAAAGTTGAATAAAAATTGCAATCGGAAAAAATTTAAAGGCGCTTTTTTGCTTCTTTGCCTTAAAATAATTAAAATCGTTAAGGAACAGTAGTTGTTTTAGGCTATTTATAGTCTATAGACTTGCACAAGCGAAACTCCTTCACCATAAGAATGACTTATATAACAAACAACAAGGTTGCTGCTATCGATATCAATCTATAAAATTCGGCTTAGAGAAAAACAAAAAAACGTTTGTATTAAGATTCATGGCATTTTTTTAATAAAAATAATTGTAATATTGTGTACTTTTACGAAAACAAATATTTTTTTTTGATAAATTTTAATCTTAATTTGAATATTTAAAATTTTTTTACATAACGGGTTTCGGCAACGTAATTATTCGCTGTTTTTGGGGTTGTTTGCAAATAAAACTATCATATAATTGAATAGGAATGTTTATTTTATTTTAAAATTTTTATGTAGAACTTGCAAAAATTCTAAAAAAACCTTAAAAATTATGAAAAAGCTCTTGCATTTAATTCCGTTTATCAGCCTTACGATAAAGTAGAATATTTGAATCTTAGATAACTTATTTTTGTTTATTTTTGATACAAGTATTAAATTTTTTATTTTAAATATAAGGATTTCATGATCGATGATCGGTCACCGAGGCCACTATTTTGAATAGTTCCGTTATCGAAAACATTTCATTCGTCATTACACTTAGTCTTTAAAATACCGGTACGGTCGATAGAAACCGGTTTTTTTTTATCGACATCTAATCATTAATCATATATTTTCTACTACCGTTATCGACGCCTATCTGGATTTACACTAGTGTTGTACTTATTATTTCTGTTGCAGTTTTCCCACTAAACTTTTTTTCGAGTAATTTGGTTGAACTTTTCTTCCTCTTCAGGAACTATACAACTATTGAAAGCATATTTAAAACAGTTTTTTTGTAATATTTTCAAACATTAAATTTTTTAGATTTTTTTTTTTTGTTTTTCCATGGTATTACGCAGAATTTTTTTCCATTTCAGGAATTCTAGTACTATTGAAAACCTTCTTAGTACAGTTTTATTTTTTTAACACATTAAACATTTTTTTCGGCGTAATTTTGAGAAAATTTTTTTCCTTCTCAGGAACTCTAGAACTATTGAAATTGTACTGAGAACAACTTTGTCGCCGTTTTCTATTTTAGATTTAATATTTAATATTTTATTTTTCAAATTTCATTTTTTATATTCTATATTTCATACTTCATACTTCATGTTTCATATTAAATTTTTATATTTCATATTTCATTTCCATATTTCATATTTAATATCTCGCATTGCACACCTCATCTTTCGTATTTCATATTTCACGTTTAATATTCCAAATTTCATATCTCAAATAACATAATCAGAATTTCATAGATAGAGTTTATTTTACCACCTTAGCGTTGATATTAATGCGTTGCATTAAATCCGATTAATAATAATTTCCAAATACACTCGTTAATTATGTGCAACAAAATGTACAAAATTATTACGTTAAATTATTAATGAAGTAAATAAATTTTTACAAAAAAGCCATAAGTACGTCCATCAAAAAAAACTTATAGAAAATAAGCAAATATGAAATATGAAACGTGCCGTCGAGGTTGTAGACTTCATCATGATTTAATTATGATTTTTAAACAGAAACGCATGGCTGGCTACTTTTTGCAGCCAATAAAGTTATTGAAAGCCGCAGAAAAAAAAAAAAAACAAACAACAAGCTTGAAACAACTGCTGCTATTAATTATGCCGCAATAAATATGACAATTGCAATGAGATGCGGGTAATGGAATTAACTTAAAAATTCAGGTAAAGAAGAACAAAAAAAAAACAAACAAAAAAATTAAAAAAAATTTAAAACGTAATAGAAAAAATGCATTACTTTTTCGACGCGTTACGAAGGCGTTAATCATGCGCGGAATTATAATGTTGCTGGTATTTGGTTGTTTTTAATTTCATTTGCAAAATAAATTTATTTGTAATTTTAATATTAAGTTGGCTAACTAGGGAAAAATTTAGTATCGGCATTACAGAAAAAATTTGAAATTTTGTTGATTGTTTGCAGGTGACGTGCTGTCCGGCAAGCCTTACAGTTTCCCTATAAGTATTTGCCAAAAAAAATTCCATTTTCAAAGTTTAGTGAAAATCGGCTTTTTTAGTACTAAAATTATATTGCATATTTTCGCTTGTGTAACACACGCTTGCAATGCAATATTTTAAATAAATAATTTAAGTGAAGTTCACTGAACTGGCAAGCAGGTAAATGAAATGAAAAAATTGAACTAAGCTGTTTTTTTTTGTTGCAAAAGAAAACGGCATGAAATTTTAATTGGCCACAGAAAATATTTATAAATGTGCTAATTTATTATTAATAAAGTGAGCAATCAGCGGATTAATGACATGAAATATGCAAAAGTTAAACTGTGCCGCAAAGCGACAAAAAAGTTCTTGTGAAATTTAAAACGCAAGTGAGGTTTGTAGCGATTTTTTTTTAGTAGTTTCATGTTTGTATACACATAAGGGTGCTGCTTAAAATAGCAATATCAAAATTTTGTATGGGACATCTATTAGCATTTAAAAATTTTTAAATAACATTTTGGTGCCGCTTCCAGGGTCGGAGAATATTAAAATTTCCCCAATTCGACATATTTTTTTTTTTATTAGAGAAAAATAAAAAAAAAGCGCCTTGATATCAGAAAGTCCACTCTAATTCTCCCTATATATGGCGATGACTACGAATTCGTAAGAATAGTTTCAAAAATTTGTCAAATTTGTCAAATTTAAATTTTACAAAACTTGGCAGCGACCCGTACAAGTTGTTTTAAATATTTGAAATTTTCTTAGAAGTTTCTATTTTACACATATAAATATATAGCACACAATAAGGGGATGTCCGATATATAAAATTAGATTTTCTTATTATTAAGGATCACCCTAATGCACATATACATATATTAATAAGTGCAAGCGTTGAATATATACGTACACTAAGTGCAAGCCAACTAAATGAGGTTATTGCCTTCTACATAGGCCCGCCGAATTGTGATTGCTTCAGCGTATCGGGTTTCTTCGAGTGTGGTTTACCGACTGAATGATTCTTCTTTTTGCACAAGCAAATGATACAATATACCATTTGGTACTATTACTTGCCGCTCTTATTTATTGTGTGTATGAATATTCTTAACTCTCATTATTTTAAATATTTACTATCAAATAACCAAAATGCACTTCACAAAAATTAGCTGTGGTTAGAGTGCATTATTAAGGCTTGATCTGCATTTATTTTTGCATGTACATACAAACGATATCACGTAATCATTAAGAACTGGAATTGTATTGAAAATTGGTACAAAGAGAGAGTATGTGGCTGCCGTAGATGACCAGAAATGCTAACGAGTAGTTATCCCGAAACAACTTTAGCCTTATTTACTAAGAAATATTCGGATGAATCTTTCCCTCGACTCATAGCCTTGGTTCCCTTCTTACACTTCTAAAATAAGAAATAGTCAAAAGAGTGAATAGAAAACCAAAAAACAGAGCTCCGAAGCAGACAAAAGAAGTTCCATCGCTCGGAAAATTTGGTATTAATGGGATGTTCAGAGAGTAATCTTTACCGCCTATTGTTAGAAAGTTAAACAATAATAGGGAGATTTTATGAGATGTTAATTTGGCAACTGAATTATAAAGATAAGAGATTGCAAATTCACCGATCATTTCACAGAAAATGTTACAAGTTGAGGAATCGGCTCGGGCAATTGCTAACAACTGATTTCCTAATCAATACACGTGCAGAGTAATCCAATCACTTTAGAGTTTACTCTTTACGCCGGGAATATGGCTTCTCGCAGACTATTGCACTATTCGATAACGATTTGTGTTTGCAGAGGCTGTATCTACATAAATATACACGAGGTAGAATACCCAAAGATTTTCCAGCAGCACAGCCTATAGATATTTAGGGATCGGCTAGATTTTGAAACATGTACGAATAGTACTATGAAAAACATTTGCTGGGTATTAAATTTTGTCTCTATTGCCATCGAGTGGACGCTGGACCAGAGCAGCTCTTTTAACCTTTATTAACCTGAAATTACTCGGTCAAATGAAAAAGTGAAATCTCTCTGAATTTCTGAAATTATAGTAAGTTGAAAAAAGCATTGAATACTGCAGGGTCTAAATGATGCACAATGAAGCACACAAGTGTGTGTGAGATTAACGTGATTAACGAAAGTACCTGTTGTTTAAAACAACCTTACCCCACGGTGCCCGTAAGCACAGTGTATCCACCTTGGTAGGGTTCGAGACCTACCTAAACCTCTGCCGTTCTCTGGATCCCGACATCTGGTTGCAATGCAACTCCACACTGAAACATTACTGGCTCTACCAGCATTAGGGTATTAAACCACGAAACCTCCTAAGGACCGTCCCAAGAGCAGGCCTTAGTAAACTATGTGGGCACCTTCTCCACGTGGTACAAGGTTTAAGTCTCTGGTAAGACCTCGAAGGCCGAAGACTCTTCTACCGGTTGAGCTTCCACCGACTCAGGACTGGTAGCCTTTGAGTGGGACCCCGGGGTTGTCAAGCCCGTAGTTCCACCTATGCGGAATCCCCTGGGTGGAATAAAGCACACAGTGGGACTATTGGTACATGGTTTTTTTTTAGCCACATTAAGAGCCTTAACCAAACACTATGGAGCTTAAACTGACTGGTGGTTTCCCCGCGATTGATTTTAATGTGCTTCAGTTGATTCCCAGTCAGTGGATGGTTGATGAAGTTCTTACAAAAAGTTGGTTGATCATCGAAATCTTTCGGCTCAGTAGAATATAAAAAAAAAGTTCTACATCAAAAATAGCTCCGCAGTGGATCTCTTTACTAATCGACATTCCGGCGCCGGACAAGACGGATCCGCCGCCAGAAAACCTGAACCCCAAGAGAGAAGCACCCATTTGCCGAGTGACATCCAGTATAACCAACAATTTAAGTCAAGAGCATCCACAATAGAGAGTAGCTTCGCAGTGGCGCTTCACCCTTTGGTATGGATGTAGTGGGCCCACATATCTTTCCCAGAACTTGTTGCCCTCAAAGGCAAAGTACCTCACCACTCACCAAAGCTGCTGGGTGAGTAAGAAAGAAGGGCATTCTTTCGTGAAGACATAGTGTAAGTCTGCTTTCAATAGCTGTCAAACACAAATTAAATTGCACACCTTGCTCGAAATTATACACTACGTAGTCTATTAATTGATGGTAGTTGATGGCAGCAGTATTGCATTTAAAGTTATTGCGCGCGAAATTCAAAATTCCACTGACATTTCAATTTGCCCTCGTATCTTTCCAGCAGATTGCATGCGAAAATCTTCGATCTGCACCATTCGGTATGAAAAAGGCGTCAGCTGTTTGAAGACGAAATATATAGAACAGTTCAAAAATCGTATTGAAGGTCTACTTAATATTTTTCCTCTGCCTTATATCAATTTCAATAATAAATACAGAGCAGTCATCTGTGAGTAAATTGTTCATGTTTTCACAACATTTCAATCATAACACATATATACATACATAAATAGCTTGCATTTTTGCGACGATGACACAATTCACGACGATGCTGTCAAAAACTTTTTAAAAAATTGTATATTAATTAGAAAAAATTTACCATCGACCTTGAAAATATTTCATGCAGCTGTCAATCAACTGACACGCTAATATATTTATTTTCTTGCTTTGACGAAAACTAAACCGAAATTAATTCAACGCGCACATTAGCACGCCATGCAATAACAAAGTGTTGGTCTCATGCCACATGCCACGCAAGACGCAAATACGTATCTACTGAAAGTTGTTGATCTACGTAAGATTTGAAAATGAATTAATTTTGGTGTTAAGATGCCCCTAAAAAAGTAATTAATGCCTCTTTTTGTTCCCCTTAAAAATCAAAACAAAAAGGCAAGTAAATGCTAAATATTTCATGTCTGGTAATTTGTCAAAGTCAACACGCTTTCGATGCTGGTATGCTAATCATCTGCGTTGGCTACTCCTAGACATTGTTTATGTTTGTGGCTGTCTACCCTGGGCAACCCATTGCTGTCAAGAAAACATATCAAATTCCTTGGCTTTGCAATTAATCACAAAACCGCAATTTTGATGCACTTACTTGTATTTTGACATTAATATTTGCTTGCGGTTTAATTTCCGGCGATTTTGGGGCGGGTTAAACAAATATTTCATATTTCATTTTCTAAGCTAATTTTAAATAGCTTGGTGTGCGGATACGTTTGGCATGAAGATTGCTTTTGTTTAACATTTTCCTTTATTAGCGCTTGGCATCTATTGTTTTGTACGTTCGCACTAGGTCACTAGGTTTTTATAAGTACAAAGACTTTTGTTTTGCATTTGTTGCTGTGCTATCTTTTTCGGAACATTTCTTACAAAGATATGAAGTTTCCTCATGATAATAATCGCCAGAATATGGGTACAATGCCCAATTTAGGATATAGCATTTTTTGTCAAGAAAATAATGTTGTAGGAAAAATATTTCAGTCTTCGAAGAATATGAAAAGATAACTCCTGCCAAATACAGCGCTCAAATTTAGGAAGAAATCTTTATGCGCGATGATTCTAAGTTGTTCTTTTATTTATTAAAACTAACTGTTTTGGAAAAAAAATTTTATCATTTTGTTCTCCGAACCCAAAACGTTAAGGGTTAGAACCCAAAACCTTAAGGGTTGGAACTAATTTGACGAAAAGCAAAAACTCCCTACAACGAGAAAAGCCGCACTGAACAGTGAAAAATGGCTTTAGGTCTAGGATGAACATAGTATATGTATGTATGTAAATATCTCCTACGTGACATGTCCAGATAATGATTTTTAAAGTGTACGAAAAGAAGGCTATTCGGGGACTGGTAACCTTTAAGGGGAAATGACCTTGAAATTTTTCTAAAAGGCTGGAAGAGTAAAATTTATTAATGCAGATTATTCTTCTTTCACTAATGCCGCAAATTCGTTCCACAGCTCAAAAGTAATCTGCTGGAATGGACAATGGACATAAGTATTTACTATCTACCAGCTGGAGCCTTAAACAGGGAGGCCAAGCCAACCGCAACCAGTGTCTTCACTAACTAGGAAATGGTTTGCCTCAAATAGTCATTCAACTAAGCCGTCAATAAAAAAAGAAGGAAATATTTTAAACAGAATTTGTATTCCTTGCGCTTAAGAATAAACAAATTATTTTTCACTGCACTTCCGACAAGTGTCGTCCGCGAAAGTTTTTCTTCAAACTCGGAAAGACCATCGAATGGCATAGCTAAACGTCTGGAAGCAAGTGTGAGGGAAGCAAAATCAGACGTCCTTGAAGCTCTCGCCATTTCATAGAAGAAGAAAAGCAGTGCAAAACGTACACAGGAGGCTTTATAGGCGATGTATTTTTTATGTTACCGATGGCAAAGGATCTAATACACTCCCCTGTAGCATGTTTCTTAATGCTAGTATTCGAGTCATATTTTTCTCCAGTGTTATCACTATATTTTCCTACATTTGTTGTCTGTACTTTTGGGTGGCAGAAGCATATTTTAGGGCATTAAGCCCTGTTAGGTTTTTTAAATCCGTGCTTACCATACAGTTACATGTACATATATAAATATATCCACACATCTATTGTAGTACTACTTACATTCCTTAAAACACAAATGATGTGGTGAATGCTGCAAGGGCAAACATATTTAAGTAAGTATCTAGATTAGGAATGTTAATCCCGGGATTCCGGAATCCTGGACTTTGTAATTTGCACTGATGGAAATAATAGAATCTCCTTTACTTAACCAGTATTGGCTATATTTCTTTTTTTCATATAATGCCGCGCGATAGTAAATTTTAAACACAAATATCAATATATTCTCGAAACCATGGGCCAAATATAGTAAAATTGCGTTTTTAGTTTTTCACTCTGACGTCAGTACCTAATCCAAAAATTATTTAAAAAATTCAGAGAAATGTGCTTAGAGACGAAGTATGGGTATCAAATTAAAGAATAAATCCTGTAGAATTTAAACAGATTTAAGCTTTTGGTGCAAAAGGACAAGTAAGTATTGAAAATGACCTTTTAAAATTTGACCCTTGAAATTTCGCAATATTTGTAAAAAAAAAAAATGATATGAAAAAAGTGATATATGAAAATTTCATCCTTCTGGCTTTATAAGCTTTAAAAATTACCTTGTGAATCCAAAAACTTTAAGTTTTTTAATATCTAAAGAAATTTCCTCTTACAACTGGTACCCATTCTACATTGCATCGCATTTTTTAAATAATTTTTGGAATTAATCATATCTTTGAAATTACAAAGTCCTTTAAAATAATTCCTGACGTCAGAGAGAAAAAATAAAAACGCCACTTTAAATAAAAAAGTAGGTTTCAAATCCATTTATTTATTATATATTTTATGGTAGGAGAGCTTCTCAAACCATATAGAAGCAATTTTTTCGATTTAAGTTGTTGAAAAGTAATGAATATCTAGATCCCGGAACTAGTCCCGGGATCCCGGGATTGTGATAACGACAACCCAAAAACCCCGGGATCGGAAAAAACTGAAAAATTAACATCCCTAATGTAAATGTAATTTGATCAGAATAAAATATCAAAATTCTGATAGGTCAAAAGATTGGCAAAGAGAGTAAAGAATTTTTGGACCAAAAAGTGAAAGTACAATCATGTTGCGCTGAAAAAAAACATTACCAATACCAAATCATATCATCAAAATCAGCAACAACACAGTTCGTCTATGTAAAAGAACGAATATATGGAGTGCAATCACAACTGAGCCAAAAGTGACTGCAACAACGAGTGAACAGAAAACATTAACAACAACCATAAGAATAACAGCAAAATATACATAGATTGCAGAAAGCTGCGATATAAAGCCACCAAAAAGGGGAACATATGTGCAAGGAATAAATCAAAAGCATCACACGTTCGAAGGATACCACAAAAATAAGAAGAAATACAACTAAACAAGTAGCGGAATGACAGCAAATATAAGACAACGGCAGGGAATAGAGATAGCCGAAGTAGAAGAAGCTCAGTGAACATAGAAAATTGCATTTAATGCTCGCGCTTGTCAACCTGTCAAACATTGAAGAGCGGGGGGGCGTGTTAGCATGAATCAGCGCTTGCCATGTAGAGCATAATGATGATATATTGGTTTTTGTGACTTATGCTTCGATGTTTTTCGTGTAGATATCAGATTGTTGGCAAAGAATGCGAATGATTTGTGGTACGTACGAAAATACATTTATATTTGAGAAAACACATATGTGTATTATTTATAGTAAACTTTAGCATTTAAGGTCTTAAAACTATTTGTGAACTTTTATTTTTGTAGCTAAAGTTTCGGCATTAGAAACATTTGTGCAAATTTAAGTAATATTTTCGATCAATATTAGAAATAATGAAAATGTTTTTTAAAACTAACAAACAAATTGTATATGAAGCATTCTCGTGAATTGAAAAAAATCGCTTTTATAAATAAGTAGTTACATAAAAATCGGTAAAAATGTTTAGTTTTAAATGATGAGTGGCGTTTTTTGAAATCCAATATGGCGGTTTCAATATGGCGAAAAAAATGTGTTACTCTGGTTAGTAGACTATAATAAGGATGTTCGCACAGAGTCCTTTTTTATGTAACCAAAATTTTTCACAAATTATTCACAATTTATTCGCTATAAAGGATCCGCCGTTTTGAATGTTAAAAATTCATGATCATATTCTTAATCAAAGTAGTACAAGTTTCGAGTGAATTTAATAAATTTTTATAAATGTGTCTCCATATTGTATTCGCAGTAGTGTATTTCAAAAACGTCAATCTTCATTTAAAACAGGGGTGCTCAACAAATGTAACATACTGCGCCAAACGACAACAACGTCAAAGAAAAACTACAAGAAAATCGTTCTCGGAATATCAAAAAATACTTCGAACCAGAATTATTTTGTTACTAAACTAATAAAAAAGCAATGATATAAACCTACAGCTGAGAAAATGAGCCAACGCGAGGCAGCAGTGAATGAATGGCGATCCATTTTTGGCCCGTTTTTTTTTCACTGAGTCAACGCTTGTTGTGATTTTTTTACGTGTTGTACTTAACAAAATCTGTGAGCCAAGGTAAATTACAGCGATGCTGTTGTCAGCCAAATAGAGTCAACTGAGCTACTGGGTGCGCGCCCCTGACTGAAAAGTGATATTTTTTACCAAATTTCCAGGAATGTGGCTGATTTTTTAACCCGAACCTATTTTGGAGATGGGGGCGAGGAGGGGGTGATTCAGTTGACGAAGAATGTCAAATATTCCGAAAACATAATAAATAACTTGAACTCATAGGTAATTTGGCCAATTGCCTGCTGTTGCGCACAAATTATAAAATGCCAAAATGCAAAACGTAGTACTAGTTATTTTAACCACAACAACAACTAAGCATATTAAAGAAAAACCAAATGCAGCATTTAGTTATTGCTTTTGAAAGCCGCCAACAATTTTCCATTTTGTATGCAAAACGTTTGCTATTATCGTAATGTTCGCATCCACTTTTACCCTGAAATGAAGGGTTATTGGGTTATAATAGGTCGGAATTCAAATTGCAAAATATTAACACATTCGGCCGAATTTCGGGAATTACCATCATTCACTTATGCTTTTTAATAAACCAATCGCGGAAATACCCGCTAATTTTCAATTCAAATGTTTAAACCGACAAAAAGAGAAAATTATTTATCACTGTGCAGAATTGGTATTGGTACGGTGTTAAAATAATAAGCGCTAATAAGCAAACCCTAATTGGGAGAATTACCACGATTCGGTCTGCTAATTTTCAGTTTGCAAATTATAAGAACAATTTTTGATGCAGTTTTATAAATAAGGTATTTTCTAAACAAATATGGCGAATAAAAACTTGCAAAAATGGGTGGATAAAAATGGGGACTTTTTTCGTTGTCTATTGTATCTTTTGGGTGGTTTAAGAAAGCTGCTGCTACTTTCAAGTATGTATGCCAATTGAATCACCCTTTATGCGTACATACTCATAAATTTATATACATACTTATGTATGTTTGTTTGAAGTCATATTATTATATCTGTTTGTAGGTTGACGCACCTCCACCTGCCGCAATGCAACAACAAGAGAGTTGCACAGCGCACAACAATTACCTTACATTGCTTTCAAATGCAAACTTTTACAATAATAGTTAGTGCTAATGTTCGTTGCCATTGTTGTTGTTGTGTTTGGCATGCAGCGACTACCCTGCAGGAAATGTGTCGTAACTATAAGCTAACTTTAAGTTTATTAGGAAGGAGCTAAGAGTCACTATTATCTGTATATGTTCTCTGACGAAATCTAACTATATTTCTATGGCGATGGCCGCGAAATAGTCAAGGGTGGTTACCACGGCATTTGATGTAACTAACTACTTTGGACTAAAATATCAATAGGAAAAACAAAATATTTTTTTTATTTTATTTTTTATTTATTTACTTTATTTATTTTATTACATTTCATATTTGTTTACATATTTTGCTGTAGGTGGTCTCATATTCGAACTCCGTCAGACATATTTTCAAAATGATTATATGAAATTTCGATCTTCCTTTAATTTGTCCTCAATTCGAAAAAATATTTGCGAAGTGCAGGATTTTTCTATTACTTTCAAGTTAACTTTGTGTAGCTAACTACAAGTTGTATATTTTATAGAAATCCCGCGAAAAAGCTAACTACAAGTGGGTTATTTTTTATCAATTGATAATTTTTTTCTGCAGGGTACATACATGCATATATACATACTTACAGAAGCCAACGCGAAAAAGACCTGTCGCTGTCATTTCATACTCGTAGCTGCTGTACATAGTTGGCGGCAAACTTTGAAGTTGCAAAACCGCAACGTGTCGCGCGTTTGTTGCGCTTTTTTGTGCGAGTTTCGCCTGAATATGCACATACACGTAAGTATATATGTATTTATAAAACAAACAAACATTACATATGTAGATAAATATGTAAATGCTGCGATCGCCACAACTGATTAGGTCAACAAATGGAGGCGGTACTTTGTTGTTATACTAGTATGTACCACATGTAACTGTATACCACGTCTCAATGTAAACTAGTGCTAATAGGAGCAAAATTAAATAAAAAACAAAAAAAAGCGTTGTAAAATAGGAGGAGGAAAAAATTCAAATGAAAATTGCAAACAACTTGTGGGAGGCGTTGTTTGTGCGAAAAGTGATGCCTGTAATTGATAAGGTGGCTGAAACCAACATGATTGAAACTAAATAAAATGCGAAAAAAGTGAGCACGAATTACATGACTTGCAAAGCAATTGTGTGCATAGAAATTTTGTACGAAAGCATAGACTGAGTCATTAGAGCTTTTTTCTTAAAGAAATGTACATACATACATATTGCTAACTCAAAGCGAAATGTTCCTAAGCCCACTTTTTCTAGAAAATTTACAACGCCTTAAATACTTAGTCACAGAAAATGGGATTAGTCCCAAAGCATACCAAAATGTTTCATCAACATTGTGGATTTAAATAAATTTATAGTAGTTTTATCTTGGAATAAGCGAAATCGTAATACAAGATTTTCACAAAATAAGTGCTTGAATAAAATGAGCTGAAAGGGTTTTATTCTTTCATGTAAAATTTGAAAAAAGTACACTAACAAGTCCTATGTAAGAATTGAAAGATAATGTGAATGATAGTTAAAAAAATAATTTTGTTTATTCTGGCACGAACGTCTTACAAATAAAGCTCGCTTGCCAACTTTCATGGTGAAAAGCTCTTTTGACAGAAAGCGCTTGAGCGCGTTCCAATTGGAGTCGTATATCATTTTGCTCGCGCTGCTTTACCCGTCGGAATAGCCGAGTAAGCAAAACACTGGCATCAAATTCGATAGATCTGAGATTCAAACCCTCTCGGGCAGAGGAATTTCGCTTCTTTTTTGTTTAATTAGATTTTATAAAATTTTTTTTATTTTATTTAATAAACTTTCCTTCAGATTGTAGATTTAATTTAATTTTAAGAAACTTTTTTAAATTTAATTTCTTTTTTCTTAGTTAATTTAATATCTAGATTTTATTGTTTTAAAAAGAAAAATACCAGTATAATTTTTAGGAACTAATTTTATCTTTTTCTTTTAAAAGTTTTACTTTTTTAACTTAAAACGAAAAATAGCTTTTATTTCTTAAAAGACAACTTATGGCAACTTATTTTTTACTTTTTGCTCAAAAAAATGGATTTTCTTTTTTGGTTTAATTTTCGTTGAATAGTTAGACTTATAATTAATGAATTATTTTTTCTTTTTTATTTTTTTTTAACTTTATTGTTTTGAAAAGAAAAATACATATTTTTTATTTCAATTAATTTTTAGCAAGTTAGTTTAGTTTTTTCTTCTTCAATTTAATTAGTTTTCTTTTTTAATTTAATTTTCTTTAAATATTTTGATGTTATTGATTCAAAAAGAAAATTATTTGTTAGCTTCATTAATTTTTTCCTTTTCTAATATGTATGCTTCCTTTGGTTTTTTTTTATTTTTTTGCCTAATAACAATTTATATTTACCAGGTTCAACAAAATTGTTAAATATTTATTTATTTTTCTTGAATTTTCTTCTTTTTTTAGTTTTTATTGTTTGAAAAATAATATATTTTTTTAAATTCAATTTAAAATATCTTGAAGCTATTTTCATATATATATATTTTTTTTTTTAACTTATTCATTTTTCATATTTGATTTATTTATATATTTTATTGGTTAAAGCAGAAAAATATTTACTTAATATTTAGAAGCCAATTTTATTTTTTTTTTATTTTTTTTATTAAATATTTTTGGTTTTATTAAATTATTTGTTTTTGTTGAATTTAATTGTTGAATACAATTTTTTTATTGACTGTTTGTGTCTTATTTTTTCGAAAATTTAGATTTTATTGATTTAAAATGAAAAAATATTTTATGAAACTTTTTTTATTTTTCCTTTTTAATCAAATTTACTTTATTTTTGAGTTTAATTTTCTCTAAATTTTTAGATTTTATTTTAAACACTAAAAAGAAGGATATTTACTTTTAAATTCGTTTAGTTTTTCCTTCTTTTTAATTCAAGTTTTAGGAAAATTATTGCTAAATGTGAACAGAATAACCTAATACCTTCTCGTTATCACATCTTTCAATTAGTATTTCGAAAAAAAAAACAGCTTTCAAGATGGTTGTCAGAATTGACAATTGTTTTACGAAAGAAAGAAAAGAGCTGCCAAGGCAGTTGCCAGATTTGCCGTGTAACACTTTCTTCTAAGCTAGCGATATGGAAGTATGAAGTATGCATCTACAAGCAAAATCGCTTTTGATCGCACTGCTTCGGAAACTTTGTTTTATATTTGGATACATACATAAGTCTGTACATACCTATATATGTAAGTATGTGCATGCATACATAAATATACGTATGCACATACATCTGTATATTTACTATCAGCAAACGTAATCTTAAAATTATTTGTAGTGACACCTCTTATTGCGAAAATCCACAAAACGAGTTCAAGCAGCAACATTTTTTGTTGAATGTCAATTGCCGCATTTCCCATAGAATGTTTGCAATATTACGATATTAAAATAAAATGCCACCAAATTGCTTAAAAATTACAACAACAATTTTAAAGTTTTTATAAAGCTGTCATTAAATGCTAACATTGCTGTCACATCTTAATTGCATTGAGGTAGTTGACAGCAGAATATTGGCATAAATAAACATAAATTGCAGCTGAATGGCAGACAGCAGTGCATTTATGCCTTAATTTGTGCAAGAAACCAATCTGATTTTTGTCATGAAATAAATAATTTGTATATCAAGTGGGCCTTAATTTCCAAAAACTTAGATTTCATTGCCCACTTTTCAACACACATAATTTTTAAACCAATCAGTTATACGCTATCGATAGAAAAAAATATTTTAGAAATGAGTTTGATGCAGTCTTTCTTTGCTCCCATCCAAAGGGACCGAAGAGTACTGCAAATTAAATTATAAAGCCGAAGGCGTTTGTCTTGTATTGGTCCATAACTTTTGGTGCAAAAAAATGTGCACAACTTGTCAGTTGGCGGTATTTGGAAAGCTACCAGTATATTATCTGTAATAAGTACTTTTGTGGGCGCATTTTGAAGTCTTATCGTGACGTTTCTATATAAAAATAGATTTTAATATAACACGTTCATTGCGTAGTAGCAACTCGAAGGAGTGTTTTCAGATTGCCCCGAATGTGGAGTAAAAAGGGAGTCAAAGTGCTTTGGTGTTATCTTGTTTTTCTTTTCTTTGTATCAAGTCTTTAAGATGAAAATGTTCCTGAAAAGGGATACCGCAGAAAAAGCTGTTGACATTATGGCAGTTGAGAATACATTTAGCGGTAAGCAAAATCGCATAAAAAATAGATTGGCTAACTTTACAACTTTTCCTTAAATACAAAATTTGATGGCTCTGGCAAAGAATTCAACAGAGCGTACGCAAATTGGTTCCACACTTCAAAGGAACAGATTAAAAAAAAAGATAAAGAATATTATTTTTCATAATTAAAAAGCATTTTCTTTAATTTAAAGTTTTTCAATAAAAAAAAATGATGGAAAAAGTCGGATACTTATAAATTAATTATAAAGAACCAGGTTGACCGAGCTTTTCTCGTAGTGCGTATACTTTTTAATGTTTTTAAGATTTGGGTCTCAAATAATAGGCACTTAGATAGCTTTAAGAAAATTATTTGGAAAAAAGTGAAACAAAATTGGATTTTGGTATCTATAAAGTACTTTACTTTAATTTTTAGGTGGCAACCTTATATAGAAATACGCTGTATACATACAAAAAAAAAAAAATGCTGATTGAAATTAACAAAATAAAAATTTGTATTACATAAAAGCGTGCCAACCCTGATCGAAAATATTTTCGGACAAAAGTTCTCAACAGTACCTTTCTTTTGACACCCATATTCCAATATTTTAGATAAATTGTGTAGAACCGAAAATAGGTGGCAACCTTATACTAATATCCTAAGGGATAACACTCAGTATATAGGGAAAGCATTGTTTAAGAACATTCTCTTAGTATCCACGAATAGTAATATTGTACCTTTATTTTCTAAACAAAAAATTAAAATAAATATGCGGTTAAAAATATGTGGCAACCCTATTAACAATATTTTTGAATTAGGAATTTAAATAAAACCTTCCATTTGATTTCGAATAAGTGGAAACCTTAAATGAGTCTTCTCGGAGATTATACTTATTTAGATAACCTTAAATTGCAAAACATTATCTCCATACGAAATTTCATCAAAATCATTAGAACCATTTCCGAAAACCCTATGGATATACATATTTATATGCAAAAATTTCTCGTTTAATGTAATCCGATTATACTAGGAGCATTTTGAAAAACCGCAAAGCCTCCTTTTCAATCTATTACCGGAGCACTCCTAAAGCACTCCGTCTGGGTTATCTTCGGATCATTTAAGGAGTCCTTTTCACAAAATCATAGCCGAATTGTGGAGTTCGCACTGAGTCTTTGCGGTTTATCTGAGGGGGCTTTCTAGGATCCCGAAATTACTCATTTTAGGAGGATCAGTGAACAAATAAGCCGCATGAGGCTCGGATTGCCTAGGCAATAGGAAGAACTGACCAATCACTTTGATGACGTCTGCTGTGCCAATTTGCGTGGTGTTAATATTAAAAAAAAAAATTATTTATATATTCAAACTGAGAATTTGCTAGGGGACCCTTACCGCATTAAAAGGAAATACCTATTCCAAAAGTTTGCTCCATCTGTGACCCATTATTCGAAGAAATCTTCAATGCAGTAAGCAGTGACAGGGGGGGTTTTTTAAGGAATATCGCTAAAAAGCCAAAACCGTGCACCCAAGAAGAATTTAATGATTTGGTAAGGAGTCTAGAACTAACTGAAGAATCTGCAGAAGTATTGACTTCTAGAATTAAATAAAATACTTATTGGCGTCAGGTGCAAAAGTGATTTTCTATACTACAAGAGAGCAACGCTTGTTAAAATTTTTTCATTTAGAAATATGGTTTTTTGTTCAGATGTTCTCGAAAAAAAAGCTGACTCAGGAAGCATATCGGTGTAAAAGTGTATCGCTATGCAGTGTTCCTATTGTGCTAGTGTCACTAGCGTGGCATCTCAGACTTTTATTGGCGAGGGAGATGCCTTTTGTTTTGGGACGGCCTTATTGCTAAATATTTAATAAGTACAGCCAATCAAATTATCAATCCGTGCATGAAAGAACCAATAAATATTTTCGGGAAAAAAATAACATGCATTCAATCAAAAATTATTACTTCAACCATTCTTGGTTTTTATGTTTGAAATGCTTAATCAATAATTGCAATTAAATTGAGTGCAATATATTGTCGAGACACTTTACAAAATGCCAACAAAATCTATTTTACCATTTTTTATTTTCCCGTCCAATGCTTCACACCAATTAACCCGTACCAGTTTAAAATGAATTTTTACTCATTTATTTATTTTTTTAATTATTTGCCACTTTGGAACAGTGCAGTGCCAGCACTCAGCTCTGAGCACTCTGTATGTTATTAATTTTAATGTACTTTTCTGTTGGCATTGCTTTCCCAAATTGACTTGCAATGTGCAACAAGTTGCTGGCGTTATGTGATAAGATAAGTTTAATTTAATTAGCTTGCGGCGCTTGCATTTGCACGCGAAGCCTATGAGGAGCAAGCAACAACAACAGCAGTACTAGCAGCAGTCACATATAAAATTAACAACGAAATAACAGTACAAATGACCGTCAAGCCGTCGAAATATCATTTGGCGTCCACAAATCACTGTACCAAAATGACAAATGACATATAAAACGAACAACATTCTGCACTTAAGTATGTATGCGTTTCGTCGAAACATTTATTTTTAATTGCAATGCATAGTTACAAACATAAATTAAGTAACGGCTGGCAATACTGGTAAGTAACAACAGCAATAACAAGTGGTAAAGTGCAAGGGGAAATGTGACAAGAGGGGTGAAATGAAAGTGATAAATGGAGGTTAAATTGATGAAGTCATTTATTTTTGTTGTGATTATTTTTTTTTAAATAAGTTTCGTAGCAAGTACATGACTCTCTGTGGCATCTGAAGGTGGAATCACTTAAAACTTTACCAAAAAAAAAAAAAAAAATCAACTGAAAATTTATGTCGCTGCTGTGCTGGTAAATTGGATTCGTTCAATGCCCGCACATATGGTCCTTGCTCTAGTGCTGGTAATTTTCTAATATCTACGCCAAGGCGTATGCCGATGATGGGGGCTGTCTTATTACAATACCTTCTCTGTCAATTGTTTACAGGAAAGCGGAGATAACACTGTATATGACTGACACTTGGTGTAGTGAGAATAGGCTGTCCACTAACCTAACCAAAACTAGTGTTGTGCTCTTCACTAGAAGGGGACGGTGGAGGCTTGACGGCGTCGCTACCCCTGCGCATAAAGGAGTCATTATTCAGATGTTTGCCGATCCTAGATACTAGAATTTTATAGAAATCAGACGATGAGCAAAATACCTTCAAAGCCTTAACAGAGTTCTGGCAATGAAAAGAGGTCACTGTTGGTAAAACACCTATATGATGGGACCCATAACTAGCTATGCATATGGGGTGTAAAGGAGCAGTTCCTCAATCAATGGCGCAGGAAATCTGCTAGCCAAACTTCAAGGAACGATCGGAGTGGGGCCCTTAATATCACTTGTAGGATTAAAATAAGTGGTTATTGCTGTGATACAGTGTGGATTAAGGTGGAAATTGCTGGAGGCAGTGATCTAGACTTGAATGCTTTTTCAATGCCACAGGATAGTACGCCACCGTTGCCTTTGCTTCAGAGATACTACAGTGTCGAGTTCCCTGATGCTGAGTGCTGCCTTAACTCCAATACTGATACCAGGCTTACACATTATAGAATCTATACTGATGGCTCAAAAACTCACGCAGGGTTAGGATCTGGAGTGTATATCGAAAGTAACGTGGACAATGTTCACTTCTCTTTTGGGGAACAGGCTTTGGTATTTAAAGCCTCGGTATTTGTAATTCTGAAATCCATGGACTTCGTTGTAGAAAATAGGTGACGGAACAGGAGCTTGCGTACCTACACGGTCAAAAATTTGGGTTTAATTTTTAAACCGCGCTGGGACTACTGCCTTTTTTAAACTTTTATAGTCTACTTTTTAAACCAGTCAATAGTTTTACGCAATTTTTAATATATTCTGGTTTAAATTTTAGCCCAAAAAGTTCGTGGTTTAAAAATCAAACCAAAATGTTTTAATTCTAGTTTCAAGGTTTCAAATATAGAAACTTTGGTTTAAAATCTAAACCGAAATAGAATATGATTGCACAGCGAATTGTGGTGTTGATTCAAACTCAACATATGAAAGCACATTTACATGCGAGGCTGTAGCTGAGTGTGTAAAGATGCTTGATACAATTGGTTGCTACCAAGGCTGCCCGGGTTCAATCCCAACCAGACGGAGCATGAAATTTAAGATTGTTTTTTTTTATTCTTAATTATGAAAATGTTTGGGTTTAAAATTTAAACCGAATTGTTTAAATTCTAAACCCAACATATGTGCTCTCTTTTTTTTAAACTTGGAAGGTTTGTATTTGAAACTGAATTTAGTTTGGTCATATATGTAGTCCAAAAAGTTTAAAATTAAAACCGAAATTTTTAACCGTGTATTGTGACAGCCAATTTGCACTCAAGGCATTGACTAGATCTATAACTACTCCTAAACTAGGTGGGAAATGCAAGTCTCTGGGAGGAATTTTGGATGATGCAGTTTGGCAAAACTCATGTTGCCCTCAATTTCAGAGGGTTTTGCTAGGCATTTGCTTTCATTGAGCAGACGGGACTGCAAACAACTTCCTTAGATAACAGCGAACCCGACGGAGCGACTGGTACAATGAGGAATGTCACGCGGCTGTAGATAAAAAGGATGCGACCTACAGAGCTACGCTGCGATCGTACGCAATAAAAACTATGTGAATGCCCGAAATGCTAGGCGATAGGAACTACGCCCGAAAACTTTATCAAAAATTATGTGACTTAGATTTTAAGACCAGGGCGAATTCCTACAAGATAGGGCACGATGATCTATGTAGTGAATAATGCCCAGAGAATGTTAATTTTGGAGAAGAATTCTCAACCCTTCTCAAATATACAGAAATCGCCGCTTTGCCGCTCATTGCGTAGCCTCGACCTAAGTCTGACTATATTAGATCGGTTAAACCCCAGATCAAGTAATCCAAATATTAGAAAAGCCTCACCATAAGATTGTCGACCCACACCACAGCTTAGTTGATTTTAGAGCCACCTTGGATGTTCTAGTTTGGTTTCCCCTTAAGCTTTATAATATTTGCGAAGGACCTCTACGGGCCGTTTAATAGCAAACGAAAGTTCAGACAACGTGACTTCCTACAGTGTGATTTCCTTACTCGTAGAACTAATCTCTTCTGGAAATGTGGAGCACGGCCTCCTCTTTGAAGGTAAAGCGAGGTGACAAGGACTTTGCTGCACTTGGAATTTCCAACAAGCGTCACTTGGTACAGAACAGACGCGTTTGGTGTGCCATGTTGAATTCGGCCGCGATTATGGCGGTTACAATGCGTGGAAAATAAGGTTACATTGCGAAATATTTGGAAAAACATTTCCATGTGAATAAAAATCTATATTTATTACTTAATTAATTTCAGATGAAAGCGAAAGGAAACATTTTCTAGAATTTTTCTTTTGAAGTAGAAGACAAAAACCAAAAAATTTCAAAACACACGAAAAAATTAATATTCTCATTTTCGTTGTTGGTGTTTCCGACAGGGTAGGAGTGTGATGTAATGTGGAACGATTTTCCGTCATCCCTTGTCAAATTTGGTTTGGAGACAAACCGGTTTCGGCGTTTTGCCATCTTCAGTGTCATTTTTCGTTCTCACCAACCAAATTTGACAAGGGATGACGGAAAATCGTTTCACATTACAAAAAATTAATACTCTAGAAACCATGGGCTAAATAAAGTAAAACTGTCTTTTTTAAAAACCTTTAAAATTTAAGGATATGATTAGTATTGAACATGTCCTATCCTAAACCAATAAAGTTAAAATTCAAGGACGTGGTAGTGTACATATTACAAGTAGTCTTTAACATATGTTTTTTCCAAAAATAACTATTGAGAATTTTAAATGATTTTCAAGGATACATTTTAAGAGGACATTTTCCTCCTTGCGCTCCAAAAAATTGAATTTTTTCAGTTCTACAGAAGTTTTTTTTTTATTTGGTACCCGTATTGTTACTCTACATTGTACGATTTTTTTAAATTAAAAATCTTGAAGTCAAAAAGTGGGACATTTTCGACTCCTTGGCTTCAAATATGACTGGCGGATAAAGTTCTTTTTACCGAACGGAATAATAAATATTTTTTTTAATACTTGGAGTGGATTTTAGAAATGATTTTTTAGGCCCGAAATAAAAATTATTTTGAAAAGCAAACCATAAGTAATATTTTATTGGTGGTAAAGATTTTAAACGTGGTAAAAATGTTATTGAGGTCGTTGAATTCGATTCTGACAGCATCGTGAAACTCAAAATGGGCGATAAAATATTGCAGCTGCTATTCAACATTCATTTCTTATGCATTTTTTGTAGATAAAGTACATTTAGGGGAGTTTGTGTTGTGGCAGGCCGGGTAAAAAATTTCCCATAATGAAACGCATTATTTTGGCCAGTTTCGGTTATATTTCTTTTAATGTTTATTATAAAAGTTCAGCTCATTCTATAATAAACTGCATAGAGAACCGCACTTCAAACTTTGTACAAAATTTATTAAAATTTAACAATCTTTCTACAGAATTTAAATATTTTTTGGAATTAAAAAAAAATTAGATTTGCATTTTTATAGCCCATTGGATTTTACTGGAATGGAAAGCATGGGCTGAAACACTGCGTACCAAAATTAAAAAAAAATTCTGTTTAAAAAGTGCGAAATTTCGATGAAACTTTGTGGAATTTTACAAATTTTTGTACAAAGTTTTAAATAATTCTGATTTAATAATTCTGAGTAAAAGGATTGAAATTTTTATGATGAGTTTTTATAAAATTTGTACGGAGTTTGAAATAACATACATGTTTTTTTATAAAAATAACAAAAATTACAGATACAAAAGAAAAAGACCCAAAATCTATTAAAATTTTGCTTCCTTATTTATTTGACGCCACAGTACATATATGTATGTTGTATCATGTAACTAAAGCCTTTTTATTGGCGAATTAGTTAATCAACTCTCAAAAAAGATACAACAACAAATAGAAAAATGATGTTGATGAGAAAAACAGGATACCAAAGTCTTCACATAAATTATTTTGCTTATACTACATTTCCACGAAGTTATCCTTTGGCTAATTGAATGCTTATAGAATATTTATAGCATTGTTATATAATCGCTCAATTAGTTATGTATGTGCCTTTGATTACTTAATAAAACGTGCTACTTACATACATATGTAGATATGAATGTGTGCGAAAACTACTACAATTATCTGCTATTCAGCAACTGAACATGGAACAATGCGCAATTAATTTCGTTCTACTACGCTGTTTGTGGCCTATTTATGTGCGCGTGAGTGTGCGTACAACGTTGCGTATGCGGAACATTAAGCGTATTCGTGATGTATGGCAACTTGAGTGCATACTAGGGTGGTCCAACATTCTTTTTTTCAGCCACCCCCAGAACTAAGAAATGTCGAACACAAGAAAACCCGTAAATTTTTATTTTGAAATCGGTTAATATTTAATAAAGCATATTTGAAAATTTTTTTGTGTATATGAAACAGAATACCGTAAAAAAATTTCCAAAAATCAACGGTATTTTTTAGCTTTAGCATGAAACTTGCAATTTATTATACTAGTTGAATTGGCTATAAAATTGCCTACCAAAAATGTTCTAAAAATTCTGAATAAAACTATGAAATTTTGGTGAATATTTGTTGAATTTTTATAATTTTTGTACAAAGTTTGGAATGTGAATTTATATATATGGGATAGACTTTTTTAAAGATTATTAAATATTAAATAAACCAAAGAAATTAACCAAAACTGATCAAAATAAGGTGAGTCAATTATTTCTGCCACCAGTGCATTTTACAGAGAGAAAATAATATTTTCCGTAGAATTGCTATAAAATTGTAAAAAAAATATTTTTTTTTATCGAATCGAATTATTTCTATTTAAAGGTCTTAAGAACATAAAAGTATGATGAATATTTCACTAAAAAATTTTATAATTTTTTTTTATAACCCATAATCTTATATGTTATTTACAAAAGTTTGTTATTTTATGCGTTCGTAACCACATCAAGCATGTTATAAAAAAGTTGGTTGTAAACTTTTAGAGTTAAATATGCTTTTGAAGATTTCAGAACAGAAGTATTCTTATTCGACCAAAAATATTTATTTCTAACAGTCTGTTTGCAATTACACGGAGAAATGTTTTGTCTTCATATAAAATACATATATGAAAAAATTTCAAAGCTCAGGCGGCACGATTATATATATTACCCGATTTCAAACTAAAAAATATGGGTCTCCCTATTTTCCATTTCTGGCGGTGGCAGCGGAGAAATGCCAAAAAGTTGGCTTCCTTGTGTATAATTGGACCACCCTAATGCATACATAAGTTTCATTATAAACATTTAAACGCAAGTATGGCTATTAATGCTCGAATTTATTTCTGTATTTTCACCAATAATTGGTTGTATTTAATAATAGCGGCAGGTATGCCTGTGTATTGCGATATATGTCACGTCCTCTTTAATACCTACTACATTTTCCTCTAATTTACTAATTAAATCGTAATGAAACATCGATTAGTTTAAAAATTGCCAAAATTCAGCACAACTTAAAGTCTTTATGGCACACCAACCAAGTCTTAAGTTGCCAAAATCTTTTATTTACTTTGCCTTATCCTAGTCATAAGCACACACACACACATACACACATGCTTACTACAACTGCATAAAAAAATAAAAAAAAAAATTAAAACCTTCAACCACGACAGACAGCTAAAGTTGAAGCCAAGGACGGAAACATCAAAGTCATTTAAGGCAAAAAATGGCAGGTGCATTAGCGCAACAGCGACTTTTACTAAGTGTGGCAAGTCGACAGGCAAGCTGAGCGCATTACACTCATTAAAAAGCCGAAAGAAATTGAGTGTAAGAAAAATGGAAACCAAAAAAAAAAAATAAGAAATACAAAAAAAAATGCAAATAAAATTGCAAGAATGTGCAAGGTATAAAATTTCAGAACTAACTAAAAAATTTCCAACGCAAGAAAGTAGACTCCAAACATTTTGCAGCTCAGGTCGAAGTACAGTTTAAACTTTAGTACTTTTCGCCGAAAAATAAAAGCACTAACAGCTTATGTACATATACATAAATATTTTACACGAGTGATACATACACTGGTGGCAGACCAGTTTTGGCTATATTTCTTTTGCTTAATAAGTATTTGTTTGGACTTGCAGTTTGTCCCTACCAAAATTTAAGGCCTATAACGCTGCATACCGAAAATTTTTCTAAAAACTCTGACTAAAGAGTTCGAAATTTAGGTGAACTTTATTTAGTTGAATTTTTTTTTTTACAAAGTTTGAAATGCGCATTTATGTGCTGTGTAATTTCATAAAAAAATATTAAACAATAGCAAACAAATGAAATATAGCCAAAAATGGTCAAATTAAGACGTTTCAACTATTTCTGCCATCAGTGTATGTACACACATATGTACGTTTATAATAATGCTGTGTATTTAGGTGTTTTTAAATAAGTATGTACTACGTATATGGAAGCTGTTGCTCGCAAATCCTTGTTGAATTTTCTGCGAACACGATGCTCAGCTGCACGTCAACGCCGCCACATCTTGCTGCTTACTAAAATTTTTTTACTCCCAAAGGATTTTTTGTATCTATTTGATGCCCTATCTTCTTAACAAACTCCATTGGTGACAGCTTCAGTGACTGAATTTAAGTTTTTGATGAAATGGTGTCTACCTGATTTTACAGGAACGCAAGGCGACTTAAAAAAGGAAGCAAGTGAAAAGTGTCTGTTATCGATTTTCGCACTTATGTTGTGTTTTAACGACGTAATTGTGAGAAATTTTTGGAAACGTGAGACAACATGTTTTTAACCGACTTCCAAAAAAGGAGGAGGTTATCAGTTCGTCGGAATATTTTTTTTTTTTTTTTTTTTTTTTATGTATGTTACGGCATAACTTTGGACCACGTCAACCGATTTCTTTTTGCATCGGAAAGGTAGTGTCTCAGAGGTGGTCCCGTACTAATCTGGTTAAGATCCGATCAGCGGATCATGAGATATATATATATATATTTTTTTTTATATGAGAGTTGAAGTCGGTTTTTTTTTTGCTAAAAATTACTTGTTTGATGGTTGTTTTGCAGGTGCCAATACCACCCACTAATGGCTCTCATGAGTTTTACTTATGAGATCCTTGATGTTCCCGATCGTACTTGCCATGCTTAGTCCTAAACTAGTCCAATTGGAAGCTAAAGAGAACCACAGTTCGCCAATTAATCAGCCATTTCGTGGAATTGAACACCATAGTGTCCTCGCACCCATACAAGTTACAAGCTAGTATATTGTTCCTGCTCGGTTCAGTTCTGCGGCTCTTATTAACTCCTTTCAAATTCATACGTTGAGGCGTATAGGCAACTTCTTTTAGTGCTGTCGAAAGGGCTTTGAAGTTTGAAGTTTCTAAAAATTAAATACAATTTTAAAAATGTAGTCTCCTTCTTTTTAAACAATAAAACCTTAAAATTAAAAAAAAAATGTTATCAAAAGTAAAAAAATGAAATGACGAAAAATAGATAAAAAATTAAAGGGAAAAAATATTTTTTTCTTTTAAACAATAAATCTTGAATAAAAAAGAAAGTTCAATTTTAAAAACATTAAATAAATTGCAATAAAAAAATACCAAAAAATCAAAAGCATATATTTTGGTTAAAAACTAAATGAAATTAAAACAAATATTTTTTTCTGTTTAAAACAATAAAATCTAAAAATAAAATTAAAACGAAATAAATTTCTAAGGATTAAATGAAATTAAAAGAATATATACGAGTAAATTCCTTTTTTAGGACAATGAAATGTAATAATAAAAAAAGAAATAATAAAATTTAAATTAGAAAAAAAAATAAAAAATCCTCTTCCCGAGGATTCGAACCCGCATCCCTTAAATGGCACACCAGTGCTTAGAAAACTCTGCTATTGCGACAGTCGGACTGGTGCAAGCAAAATGAAATACCAGCGCTTCCTGCCAAAAGAACTTTTCACCACGGGTGGTGAATGAGACGGCTTTCGTAAGACTTTTGCGCTAGAATAACAAAAGTGTTCCGAAATATTTTGCCATCTGTCTTTCATTTGTCTTACGAACGAGTTTTTTCCTGTCTTAGCCGGATTTGACCTGTTTGTTAGATTTTATTCTGGAAAGTCAATGTTTTTGTGCTTTATGCTTCCAAGCAAGAACTTACTTAACTAAGGTGACCACTTTTAGCGCTTTATAATCCGAAAAAACGAAACCGGTATTCATTCGCATGCGCTATATGAAATTATTGCTATGATTTACTTGGAAAATATTTTCTTTTTTTTTGTGTGGCGTGTAATCACCTCAACATAATGATTAAAAAAGAAGTAACTACCACTATTGGTAATTTGTTTTAGTTAATTACACGCTAGCGGTACTGTATTTTATTCATCACGGTTTTAATAACATTCAATTAAAGTTTACCCGGTTGAGCAAAAACCAACAAACAAAATAGCAGGGAAAATTTTCAGTGCAAACTTACCAGAAATGTGTAAAAAAGCGCAACCACAACTCATCGGACTGACCGGCGGCGACCGCTAATGCAATTAACTAGCCAACGCACTTGCTTAATTTTTTTATAAGTTTTTTTGTTTTTTTTTTTTTGTATTATATGCAGGCACTCATCAACCACTCCCCTCATTTGAAAGCCGCCTGCCGTTTTGCCAAACAGCTACAAAATAAATCATAAGTTGACCCCAAGGGCGCCGAACACTTGAAGCATTTTCACAATTTTTTTTTAAATTGTTTTTATATGCATTCAAATATTAACTATTTTTTATTTTTATTTGTGCGCAAACGTAGCCAATGAAAATTGTATGTTCAGGGGAATAAATAGTTGGAGAATAATTGGGAAATAAATTTAATTTATATTACAAGTAGAAACGTATTTGTGTGCAACTTTGCAATTTCGTTAATTAGATACTCGCTTCAAATATGCGCAGAATTCAATGTCATTCATCTGTTATTGGTAAAGTGCAAAGTAATGAATATTTTGTGGCAATTAAGTTTAGGAAAATTAAATATTATTGCATGCGCGAGCTGTTAGCTATTTTCGGTTGAGTTTTGAGTGAAATTATTTTGAATAAATTCAATTTATATATTTACGTACAATTTCTGTCAAAATTCAATTTTTAAAGCAACATATTCATTTATAGAATTAATTTATGTATTTGAAAAATATTTTATTTTTTTTATAATTATAGGGAGCCCAAGTTTCTGCTTCGTAAATAGGTTCTCTACCAGAATACAGAAGCGACTAGGCAAACCGCCATATGGCTTATTAGTGACGCAATTTCTCTACAATCCATCAATATTTATTCTGCCAGCCAAGAGTGATTAAATCTCTACAGTGCTGCAACACTTCCTCTAAAGTGGCTGCCGAATGCAGAAGTACTTTAAACGAGCTTGCCACAAAAGTTATCTTTAACGTTCATTAGCGTGGTATGGGGTACCCGGGTAGAGTGGAATACCGCAATATGGAAACTTCATAGCAGACGAGCTTGCGTGGTGGGAATTGACCTATGATCAGTAAACTCTGCGCACAATGCGAACGCCTGTCTTCGTGTAAGCAACGACTTCAATATATTTACATTGAATTGGCTAACGAACGAGGCGAATGGGTTACCCCGCTAACGATTTCTGTCATGCCTGTAGGGACGAGAGGGAGGTGGACTACCTCGCTGCGGAAAGGTCAGCACTCACTATTTTTAATGCATTTTTTTTTCGGTGTATAGCTGATCTCGACTCTGGACATCCGCGAACTTCAAGGCTAAGGTTACACGATGGTTATATCATATGGGAAACTAGGGGAAATTGGCCTAAGTGTGTCTCTCTGCCGGACTGTGCGGAATGACAACCACCGTAACCTAATCTGATCTAATGTCTAAAGCTTCTGCGTCAGAAAAGCTACAATAATCCGACATTTTAAAGGAATTACTTCGCGCGAATCACTAAACCCTTGCCAATTTCGACCTGCCTGGTAAATCATGCACTGAATAAACATATTGTCCCGTGTTTTGAACATATCCGTGACCGACAGTCCCGTTGCAGTCGTCGACGTTCTAAACTTGTGCCGTATGGAAAAGTATCCACCTCTCCTCCACATTCAGGCGGCACGACATCCGAAGGCGCTTTGCTTCGGATGGAGAGTCAAGCTTAGTTCTAGACGCGTTGGAATTCTCATTTATTATTCCGGAAAAGACTAATTTAGGTTTTTGGAAGTTAATGCTGAGCCTTTCTTTGCTTGTTCAGCGGTATCGTGTAGTGCTTGGCTCAGCTTGAGCTGAATGTGTACAGTAACTCACCGCGTACTATGGTGTAGATACCATCTCCGTAAGTAGTCGGTTAAACAGGTCGTCCTTACATTGTCCTTTGTGTTGAGTATCAGTGACTATAATAATGAGGATAGTAGACCAGTTTTAAATTGGCTTACCTGTAAAGAAATATAAAAGAATATAAAAGTAAGTTCCAATATTGTTTCAAAGATATTAAAAATGCGCAGATATGTAAGTCGATAAAAGTGCAAAACTGTTAGAAACTATTCGTAATATATAATGTAAGCATGTAGAAAAATACATATGTACATATGTATACACCCCTATTTATGTACGCGTGTATGCAAATAAGTATCGCTAATTCTTATCAGGTCACACTTTGTTGGGAATGTAAGCTCGCTTTGCGCGTGCCGGAAGTAGATCGCGTTGTCGTTAGCGTGGGTTCACACCCAGTAAGAAAAATTGAGCTAAAAAATTAATACATACATATAATATGAATAAAACTTTAAGTTTCGCGGAATAACCAGTAAAAATGTTTGTGTTTTTAGGTGACGTGATATTATATGTGCATATATCGAACAACTTAGGGACTGAACACTCTGGAGTTCTAGGGGGTTTCGATCTCATCCCTAATCGTACGGATTACTGCGCCACCGATATGCCTCCTAGGAGCTTCTTCTCTGTCCGCATTCCCTCAAGGAAGGAGTGCGCCGGGCGGGATTTCTGGAGGATGGGTGCGGTGAACTTCTTTACGGATGAATCGAAACTAGATGGCAGGGGTGATGGTGGGGTCTTCTGTAGTGAGCTTAGCATCAGCACTAAGATCAGCCTCCCGAACTTCTGCAAGGTATTTCAGGCGGAAGTAGCTGCTATCAAGGAGGATTCACTGCTAAGAAGCACTATAACAGTCAGGTAAGAGAGCTTATATTCTGATAGCCAAGCGGCTACCATTGCCTTGAGTTCGTAGGAGGTGCACTCTAACTTGGTTAAGGAATGTCTGCTCTCTCTTTCGGTCACGTCGGAATACTTCTGCATTAGGCTTATTTGGGTTCCGGGTAACAGCGACATTGAGGGGAACTGTGTGTCTGACCAACTGGCCAGGGAAAGTACTCGTGAAACGTTATCATCAGATAAAGAGCGGCTGGGGGTGCCATTGATCGCTTGTCGTACACTCTTGTATAAATGGGCCTCATGTCAGCTCAACGAGCGCTGTGCGAAAACCCCGACATGCGAGATCGTAAGGTCCTTTTGGCCGATGGTAGACTAGGGGCTGTCGAGGGCACTCCTCACACTCACAAAGCCACAGTTCTCATTTCTGGTGGGGGTTTTAACGGGTCACTGTCGGTATCACCCAGTAAGGCTGAACATTCTACCGGAGCCCTTATGTCGCAGTTGTCTGGAAGAAAACGAGGTAGAATCACATAAAAACTACTAGGTGCACAGCGTCTGCGAGGCTTTTGGCTCTCAATTTCTAAATAGCTCCGAGGAGGAGGAGGACATTGAGATTAACCGAATTCGCAAATACATAATCGGCTCGGAGCATTTTATCGATAAGGTTTAAAGTGCCGTTCAGAATTGTGGTATCACAAAGGACAATCTCACATTGTCTAAGTGAGCTCCGGTTACACGGGGCTTCCACCTTACCTAACCTAACCTAATTCCACCACATGCATCTATACATATGTTAAAGGAATGTTTCATTTTGAGTGTTTCTACTACTTCTGTAGATATGTAGTTCACCATATTTCTAGTGATTTTTCTGAGTTTGCTGCTGGTGCAGTTAGGAATAAGACCCTAGATCGACAGGCAAACTCTTTGCCAACAAAAATATTACTTTTATGTATGTAGACTATTATTCAGAAAAAAATATATCTTAATAAACGGTGCTCAATATGATAAGGAGATGAAACTTTTTTGTAATTTTAACAATGGGTATGAAAAGCGATATAAATTTATGATATGCCTGCAGAGTAAACTCAAAGTTTATTATCATCATTGAAAATAGTTTTAGCATACATATGTACCTACATATAATTTTTCACATTTGTTGGATGAGTGCTTACAACTCAAAGGCGGTTGAAATATTTTTTTACAAAAAGTGAGAAAATAATATATTTTTGTCTCGATAACAAGGTAGCTGAATTGCTGAATTGCGCTGAATACACAAATCAACGCGAAAGGTAATAGTTAATAGCTTTTATAAATTGAGATTTAATTACATTAAAAGTATCAACTAATATTTGCGCTTACATATGTTTATATGTAAGTACATACTATGTGGAAGCTTGACTGATAACGTGCTAATGAAAAGTACGATTCTGATATTTGCATACAATGGCAAAAAATACCGCTACATAAAATACATACGCGTGTACATACATATGTACATATGAAACTATGTTAATTTATTTTGCAATCTAATTGCTATTGTCACTTTGCTGGCGCTTGTTGAAAATTTATGAGGCGCTAAAAAGATATTACCCACTTGCCTGAGGTGCAGACAGCGAGACAGACTGTCCGACAGATGGACAGGTAATCCGCGTGTACGGGTATGCATGAAAAAGCAATAGATTAAGTGGCTTATATGGATAGACAGTGGAATTAATAGCTGTCACTCGAATGTGAGTGAGTGAGGTTGGGATTGATTGAATATTTTACAGCAATGAGGTAGAGCCTTGGCGAGCATTCAAAAGCGCTATTGTGTCTTCCTAAATGCACTGAAGAAATTTTATATAATCTTCCCCTTCCTGTCTGGCGCTAGAAACATTTTCATTTCTAGATGAATTTGAAAAATTTGACATAAGTAATTCAGCACAATTTTGTTAAAAAATTCTTACTGGTTTTACACCGAAAATATTTATTAAAAATATAAAAAAATATTCATTCATTGTATGTATGTATATGTAACAAAATTGTGCTGAATTGCTTATGTAAAATTTTTTAAATGCATCTAGAAATGGAAATGTTTTCTATTATTCTTTATATATACATTTGATAGCTGAATTGAAGTGGTACTGCTAATAACCAATTTTTTAAGCTTCTAGTCGTGTTGGGGCCTAATGATTTTCTATTTTATTTATTTTTTAAGTAAGCTAAATGAAATTATTCTAGCTGAATTTGTGCTGAGCAAAAAGAAAACTATTTTGCTGAATGCGTGCTGAATCGCCAAATCCTTTTTTAGCCGTTTAACATTATTAGAGGTGTACTTTTTTTTAGCAAATTTACTATAATTGTGCTGAATGTCTTTATACGCTGTGCAAGTTCAATAATGAATAATGCTGAATAACATAATAAACTTGACTGACTGTATAGAAGAATGTTTTTTATGGTAAATAAATACATGCTGAAAAAGTAGAAAATTGCGATAAATTACCCTAATTTGTTATAAATTGCCATAAGAAGTATGTTAAAGAAACAGTTTGTAGTGCTGAATTTAGATTAAAGCTGCGAATTAAATTTAAAGGAGCCGAAATTTTCTAAATTTGATATAAAAAAGATTTAAGCGATATAATTTAAGGTGCTGAATTAAATTTTACGCCGCTAAATTAAACTTTGTTAAGCTGAATAGTGCTGAAATACGGTTAATCAGGTTTATAAAGATAACTAAGCACATGTTTTAAAACAATACAATAAAAAAGTGCTCACTTAAGTACATTTTTGATCAAGGGAATACATACGCACTTATATGTACCTACTTACAAGTTATTAAATAAAAAAAAAGTGCTTTAAAAATCTGAAAAATGGCTGTATGAGTAAAATGTCGCGGCAAATATTGCTATAAGACAATACAAAACAAACAGTTTCAATGCTGAATTGAGTTTTCGACTGTCAAATTAAAATTTGTGGAGTTCAATTTTTTAATTGTTTTAAAAGAGATAAAAAGCGAATAATTCTTAGCGCTGAATAGAGTTTAAGGCTTCATAACTTAACTTTGGTGAGCTGAATAGCGCTGAATTATACTCGATATGATTTATAAGAGCATCTGAAGACATACATAAATATTTAGAATCCCTACTCTTATACCTTAAGAAATTACTATATAAAAGTAATTAGTTATGCTTTTAGCTGATATAGCGGAATATATATTTTTAAGATAGTAAGTAAAAAATATATAGATGTCTGAAATATAGTTGAATGAATTTGTAAATTGAGCTGAATCATGTTAATCCATTACCAATTTTGGCAAACACAAGCACAGTAAATCAAATTTAGCGCTGAATTTATTCGAACGCGGCTGAATTTACATAATTGGAGCTGAATTATGCTTAGTCTCATCCAATTTAATTTGGCGTGGATAAACGTTAATATTCTGATAATTATTTTTTTTTGCGCAAAAAAATTTATATACTCAAAAAAATTCGGTTCTAAATAATTTTTATACGAATTTAAGAAACAAATATTTTAAAATCCTTAATATAATTGGGAAAACGAGCTGAATTAGGTTAACATGTTCTAAGTTGTTTTAAAAGCATGTATATTTAGTAAAAAATTTTCAACGCCGAATTTAGTTGAGGGCGGCTGAATTAATTAAGTGGAGCTGAATAGCGCTCATTCGCGCTGAATTTTATGGAGAAGCATGCATGTGTAAAAAAACGCGAATAATTTTTTATACAAAAAATAATATTTTTCTCTACTGTTTCGTAGCATAATTTCTCACCGTGTACTTTTCATAACGCTTTAACTGACAAGCACAGTGCTGCATTGGAGCGTCAAAGCGCCATTAAATCAACACACTCGCACAACGCATAGTCGCTGATTTATGGCAGAAACTAAATTTATGGCCATTTAAAAATAATCACAATCAATTGTGTTTTATTTTTAAATTTTTTATTTTTTTTTGCATTTTCTACTCTCCCAGCGCAACAAGCTCGTCGTAATATGCATGTTTTATTTGTATGCTCGCATGTGTGTATATATGTATGTGCGAATGAGTTAAGCACGCGCCTTAGACGCAGACGCAGCCCGCTGGCTTATCGCTGTTTTAGATCTAGCAAAGCGCTAGTAAATTCACAATCGCCAGTTAGATCAAAGTCATCTGAATTGTTGTTCACATTGTTGTTATTACTGGTTAATAGTTTGTGTCGTATAATATTGTAAGTACATACATATATAATTTTCCATGTTGCCGTTTGCCTTGTTGCGCTGTCAGTCAGCATTTTGGAGATTTCAACTTTAGTGGAATATCAGTTGCCAACAATCTGTCTTAGCCGCCTTAGGGCCGTTTTCTAATGTAAGCAGTAAAGTTGCCTTTACTAACAGGGCAGATAAATTGTTCCTCACTTTAAAGTGTTTTCGTTTTCTTACCTTGCCGGTAAAAATAAATTTGTTATTCCGTATAGTGAAACTTCACTACATTTCCGAGAGTGAAACTTCACTACATTCGTCATAAAATTTCAAAGGTTGGCAACGCAACATAAGCAAATATAGAGCAAGAGCAACTGTTAGCAAAAACCAAAACCTTGGTTGAAATATCTAATATATCTGACTCATGAACCAAAACCAAACCAAAATTTAAAGTTGGGTACAAATTTTAAAGGTTGCATCGGGTGAGCAACAGTTTATCGATTCGAGAAATTAATGCGCTGATGAGAAAACGAAAACTCGTATATCGAGACGATAAAGTGACCGGTAAACTAAAGGTTAGATGAGAAAACGGCCCTTAGTGTCCTATAAATGCCAACAATGCGTCTAATAAGCGTCCGCTATATTAATAAGTGCATATGTGTCTATATGTATATGTATGCGTGTAAGTAAGCATGTACATATGGGAAACAAACTAGCTCAAATGTAGCAGTTTGACATTATCTAGCGCTGACAGTAAAGTTGCGCATGCGCGCACAACAGCTCCACATTTTGTACTTACCGCGGCGCTAGCAGTGTCGGTGGCGCTGGTGGCAGCTGTTATGGCAAAGGATTTATGGCTGCGATTAAGCGCATTAAGATAATTACATACATACATACATACCTACTTATGTGTGTACTGTCTATGAAGCGAGCCTATCAAAATGGACAAGCGTATGAACATGAGCATTGAGGTTCGAATGCGCATAGATATGTAGGTACAGGCCATTGGCTTGCAAATAGAATTACAATGCATATGTGTGTGCAGGTAGATATGTACTACTAGAGCCGTCCAACCTTTGGGCCATTTAAGCTAGCTTGATTTATTTATGAAATTCTTATTTTTTTTGGCTTGAAATTTGTGCAGAAAATCCTATTTGATTCAAAGCTTTCGTGCGCTATTGCTTTTGATTTGCGGATAACCACCCGCGGTGTATTAGCGGAAAATGCCGCGTTTGCATTCAATTTTTCCGGCACATACGTTTGCAGGAAAAAAACTCAGATTATCTCCAGCTAATCGCAGCATTACAAGCCATATGGCCAGCTAACTAAGCATTCGGTCAAACTAAGCACAGCTAAAACCTAGCCTGCGTCTTAGCCAATTTTTACGCTGACAAATTGCTTTTACTGCTGCAACGGCTTACATTTGTGTAGAAAAAATTTCAAACCGTTCACTTAAACCGCATTTTTTATATTTTTTTTTAATTTTTTATTCGCCCGCTAGCTGTGATTTATGCACCAATTTCCGTGCAACACATTATTCACAAACTACTTTGCCTTTTTACATACATACATAATTTTCCGCACTATTTTCTATTCCCGTCGTACGTTTTACCTCGCTTTCCGTCGAGGCCACCTTTACTTCTTGATAGTAACGGTATTGCCTTGCTGTTTCACTAGTTTGCTTGTTTGTATTGAAATTTTCACGCGTAAATCAATTTCGTTTCATGTTGCAATTCGCTTTGGCTCATTGGCTGCTCATCGATTTGCTTGCAACGCCAATCACCGAAGCAGCAGCAACAACAGAAATGTTGCGGCAATTAATCAAATTCGCAAATGCGCTTAACTAAGGTATAGCACACAGTGCGTTACAAAAGCATGTACATACCATATTAGGGTGGTCCTTGAAGACCAAGTGTATCAGTATAAATCGCATTGAACAGTAGACTGTGTAAAATGAACAATAACCAAATGGTGTTTCAGGCAAGTGAAAAAAAATCCAATGGAATTTAAGTAAGAAGCTGCTGAATTAATTTCCTTAGAGCTGAATTGTGCTGAGTATATTGTATTATGATAAATCAGGAGATTTCAAAATTTTCTTTAATAAATAGCGACATATTTTTTAAGAATAAATTTTTTTAGAGAATATTTTTTCACAAAATGGGAAACAGGTAAACTTTTAGAGCCTCACTACCCTTAATGCATTCCATATTTAAAGCTGTTGCTTTTTCATAAATTTTCAACTAGATTTTATCTAAATATAAAAAACGGAAAAATTCGAAAAATTGTAGTTGAATTATTTATTAAAGTTGAGTTAGCTGAATTTGAGCTGAATAACATGAATGAATTTCACTCAACTAAAAAATAAGTGAACATCAATAAAGTTTTCGCGCTGAATTAAAAAACAAATAGCTGAATTTATTTTTTTAAGTTAAAATGCACTGAAAAACACGTAAAAGATTAGCTAAAATTAAATATCAAAAAATCGAAGCGCCAATAAATTGTAATTGAAAATAAATATTTAGCTAAACTGATTTGGAGCTGAATTGTGATGAATAATTTTTTCGTGCTGAATTAAAAATATAGCAGAATTTAATTACTTTTTAAACTGAGCTGCGCAAAATTGACCTAAATATAAAAAACGGAAAAATGCGAAAAATTATGCTGAAATGAATTTTATGAAGCTGAATTGCGCTAAAAAACTTAGAAAACAATTTTTTTGAATGTAAAATGGAGAAATATTAATGACTTTTGACTGCTATTAAATATTTACTAAAGCTGAATAACAATAAAAATTTTAAGTGAGCGCAAAATTAGTAAATGTTTCGAAATTTCTTGCGCTGAATTCATTTTCTTGTAGCTGAATTATGCTCAATATGAAAAGTCTCTGGGAATTTTGTCACTATGTGGCGCTATCCTCATACATCTGGCAACACTAATACAAATGCGTAAAACTGACGTGCGTTTGAAGGGCAACTTTTCATGCTATATTCTTAGGGAAGACAAAGAGTTACATTGATTTGAAAGTGTGTGAAATATCTGAAGAAATACGCTATGTTTTACAATAAACAAATTTGAAAACGCTGCAAATACATGTCGCATCCAGAAGTGGTTTGCTCGACTCCGTTCCAGAAATTTTGATGCTGAATAGATACGTATATCGCTATGGTCGGTCTGTCACTGTAAAAGTGGATGAAATAATGCAAATGGTGGAGCAAGATCGGCATGCAAGCTGTCAGTAGATAGTAGGGGCATTAAGCATCAACAACATGACAAGTTCGAATCTTCTAAAAAGAGCAGGCCTATAAGAAGCTCGACTTTTAGGTGCCACATGAATTAACGCAAAAAAAGTAAGTTTGATTGACCGAATTTCCATCAGTGAAACGCTGCTGAAACGCAACGAAAACGAACCATTTTTGAAGCGAGTCATTACGGGCGAAGAAAAATGGATTGAATACGTGAGTAAGCTACGCAAGCAATCATGGTCAAAGAGTGATGATCCTACCCAAATGACTTCAAAGCCTGTGTTGTGCAGTAATGGACTGCTACAGCATAGTGAAACAATCGACTCGGTCACTTAATTTGCACTACTCAAGAAAGAGCGATAAGAATTGCACAACAGAAAGGGAGTTGTGTTCTATCATTTGTAGAAGTAGTAATCCTTTTTGAAGTCCTGAGCGATTTTTTCTGCCATACAAACATCTACCGCCCGAAGGTCCATTATTAAAATATTTTCTCTCAAATTGAAATACGCTAAAGGGATTTTATAAAATTAGAGAATATTATTTGAGGCTTTGTTTAGATATATGTAGTCGAAGGACTTTAAAAGTCCAATGAGTTAAACGCGTCGAAAATTCCACTAACGGTCTACCGTTTTTTTGCCTAATAAGACCCGCCCTCATCTACAACTCCTTACATTCCTACAACTTACTCGTGAACACAAGTTATGTCTAACGCATTTCTAAAGCTTCGTTCACAAAATTGTTCAAGTATTAACCATCTTTCATACTACATAGACATCTTATTCTGCCCTACTTAGTATCGCATGCAATTTTCTCGTCATTATCTTCTAACAAACATTCAAGCGCATCTTATTTATACATTAATGCTGGAATGGTTTTGGTATTTGTTTTGGTATTCCTGCCATAAATTATACATAGTTGCAGCAAATTAGGAATTATTGTTTTATGGTTCGAGGGTAGCATTTATATATCTACATACATAGTATATTCTTAACATACCTGCTATTTTTAAGATTAAAAAATGGTTATAAAGTAAGTTGCTGCCGAGAACACAGCTAATGCCCGTAAATACCCATTGGGGAAGTACGATAATAAATTTTAACGTTGTACTTAACAAAACTTCATAAAGATATATGTAAATAGTAGTTGAATGCAAAGGTGGCCGCATGAAGGAACTGCATTTTACATTCATAACAACCGAAAAAAAAAAAATCTGTAAGCTACTAAATAAAAGCTATCAGGAAGTAATGGGAAATAAGCAAAAACAAAAAAAAAGGTACCAACTGTGTGTACTGCTGCAGTAAATTGAGAAGAAGTTCTTTATGAGAAGTCTCTTGTTCGAAAAGAGTATATTTGGATTCATATGCATATGTAAAAGGATATGCATATGTAAAAGTATATGCATATTTATATTTTGGTCAGTGTTGATAGACATATTTTTCTATATCTATCTCGAGGTTTAGGGGTTTAATCTGCCTGAAGGGCATTGTTGGATATGGTCGTGCTTAGTTGGGGCTCTTATAACATCACGAACTAGGAAGAGAGCTCCGTCCAGGTACTTGAAGTAGATTCTAGCTCAACTATACCGGTGTCCTAGGCGGAGATCACCGCAACGACAAATCCTTGCCTATTTCACAGCCTATCCACCTTCCAGCAGAGCTAGCCGGTAGCTTGTTGCTCCTAAGCTTGGAGTAAAGTTCGTACACCTGAGGCCTAATGCTTCTAGCTAGTCGTCAGGCGAATATGCGCCAGGTAGGAGCGCGATGGCTTCGCGATGTTCCTTTTCTAATCAAGTCAGTGTGTCTTAATTGGCTTTAGAGTTATTGCATTCAACCGCTTGGTTCCAGGGATTCATACACCATGGCCATTTACGACCTTTGGATATGTGTGAGAAAAAGAATACCTTTGCCAACCAGGGTTAGCTCGTCTTCTAAGCGAGGAACAAAAGAACGCTTCGTTCATAGTATGCTGGTTGCATAGTAACTTAAGTTTGTGTCGCGTCATTTAAGGAAACCGACTATAGCCTATACCCTTCCAGGTGTCACAAGAAGTACACAAACACAAGAATCGGTCAAACCATTTAAGAGGAGCACGCACCCCTGATTTTTTTTGTGTATAAAGAAGATTTCATTTCAAAAATTACGATGTCACAAATGGCCGAGTTCTTAAACGTGTTACACGAAAATATTGTGAGATGAACTGATGATAGGAACCCACTCGGATATGCTAAGCTTCAAAACTGTATGCAAATTATATGACAATTAAGACAAAATAGGAATTTAAACACATTTACATACGCATGTGTGCACATAACACATATGTACATACATTCATATGTGCATATAACATACACACTAGATCTATACAAGATTTGTAAATGTTTCGCAAATGCAACATCAACAGCTAATAAACTATGCTAAATTGTTGGACTTCTCCGCCGACGCAATTTAATTGAAAAATTGACTGGCCTGCCAAACATACGCGCATACTTGCATGTGTATGTACATACATACATTGAGACAATAGTCATAAAAAAATTAAATCTAGCAAATTAAAAATGAGTACTAAGAATTATTGCTACATTGTTTATTGCTTTGTAGCAGATTTGGGTCAGATTTTTGCGATAATTTTTTAATAAACAAAAAATTGTAAAAATAAAAAAATTTATAAGCTCAGCACTATAAAGAAAAAAATGTACAAATATAAACTATGTCAACATGCAAAAGAGAAAAAGAATTTATAAAAGAAGCAGCAAAATTGGAGAGTAGCAGAAAAGATAAATAAAAATAAAAAAAAGACTATCAGGCATCTCACGACTTTTATCCAAATAAAGCAGCGTCGGCACAGTGCCTCCTTAGTGGGCAAAACTGGAAAAATTCGTGCTAATTTATTCATTAAAAATAATTAGAATATTATTTCCTTTTTAAACAAACAATATGCCGCCAGGAAAACAATGAATTTGTAAATTTAATACTAAGAATTTTTATTAAAGCACTACTAGCTTAGGTTTTTCAGGCTCTTCATTTTGTGAAATACAATTTTTGGTGTGTTTATCTTATGTGTATAATAAAAAAATGTCAATATATAAAAAATTATAAAAAAATTAAACAAATAGTGGCTCTATGGTATTAAAAATAAATAAATATTCGATTTTATAAATAAAAAGGTAACTTTTAATGTAACAACATGTTTTTTTTTGTTTGTTTTAAAAATAATATATTTTGGCTTTTGGAAGAAAACATAAAAACCTAAGGTTTTTTGTATTTGCCGAAACAACGGGCTTTGTGTAAATGTATTAAGATTTTTTATTATTAATACGTCGGGAATACCCGCGCTGTGACCTAAGAAGATCTATTGTGGTAAACCCTAATTGTAATGGATGGAGATTGTTTGAGGCACCCAAGGTGTATCAGTCTGCTACTCATAATACGTCACATAGAATATACTTTGAGGTTTTCTCCACCGTCTCTACAGAAAGCCCCATTTTATTCAAATGGTAACCTAACTTGCAGTGTCCTTTCAGGTAGCCAGTAAGATTTCTACATTCCTCCCGACTAAGTTCAAGGAGTCAGTTGGAGTTCCTCGTGGAAAGAATTATGAATCTTCTCATTTTCGTTGTTGGTGTCTCCGACAGGGTAAGAGTATGGTGTATTGTCGAACGAAGCCGGTTTGTCATCAAACCAAATTTGACAAGGGGTGACGGGAAAGCCTCTCCAATACATCAGTTATAAATCTATTTGATTGTCGCATTCTTTTTGACTTCCGCCAGTGGGCATCAGTCTGATATTTTTCCTAGGTCCTTAATATTTCTGCAGTGTATCCTTCAGATGTACCGCAGAAAGGGTTGGGACCATGCAAGCGCGTTTGGGCTCCACGTTTTGCGAGGCAGTCAGCCCTTTCGTTGCCTTCAAATCCTTCCGGTCCTGGAACCCACCACAGCGTTACGCTGTTGTTGGCTAGCAGGTTGTTCAAAAGAGTTTTACAGCTGTGCACAAGCCTTGATGCCATTTCAAAATAGTCTAAGGCCTTTTGTGCTGCCTAACTATCAGCCATAATATTTATTCTGACCCCCATTTGTCTTCTATAAAGACATTCCCGAACACAGACTTCGATTCGGAAGACTTCCGCCTGAGTTATCAAAAAACAAATTGCATTTTTGAACTCTTTTAATTTTTGATTTTAGCGTCCCCAAATTCGCTAAGAAATTAATTTTGATTTAAAGCGTTCATAATTCTATTTTTGCCCACATTTTATATGAAAGGGAAACACGGTGCGTCGCTTGAATTTTTATTTATTGCCTATGAAAGTACATGTATTTATTTATTTGTTTTTATTTTTCAGTCATGAAATGTAATTTTTTCATACTCAGCTTTTTTCGCAATTTTACCGGTGCGTTTTTTATGAATTAAAAATATATAGAGCTCTGAAATCGCAAAAAAAAAAATATTAATACCGAAAAGAGCTAAAAAAAACTAAAAAGAGTTAAAAAGCCAATGTTACATGCTGACAGCTTAGCAAAATAAACACATAAATACAGCATAAAAGGCGAAAAAACGACCGCAGCATGTCACGCTCCAAAAATTAAGTGATGCGATCGATAAATGCGCGATCAGTGGGCACGATCGGTGCTTCAAGCAAAAAATGAAAACTGGCACAGTAAAAGAGCAACACAACTACCTACATACCTAAATAATATAAGAATAACAAAAATGAAATAAAATCGATAACAATGAATGCAGCAACAATATCGCGCGCGGCGAGTTGCATAAGACATTTAAACCGATCTTCAATTGATCGCCGTTGAAGTGGGTGAGCTAAGTAGGTAGCGGTGATACGTTTACACCAAAAAACAGGCTTAAACATTGCAGACAATAACAAATATCTACAGTTAGACACAAACTCGTATAGAAAATAGCATGAAAGGTGGCGCGCTGCTCAACACGCTTTTGTAGATAAACAGATCGCACTAATATGGCTGCAAATGTATGAATGTATATACATAAATGTGTGTATATATATTTATATAGCAGCAAAGTTAACAAAAAAGCTGTCTGTCTCTCTGTATTACCTGCCCTAAGTAGTATCGATACGGGTAACCGCCGCTTCTCAAAAATTATGCCTGCGGTTATATTGTAGTCATTGAACGTCGTGATTTCGATCGTCAGTTTCTTCAGTTTTATAGGATGATCAGTTTCATTATACTTTAAGTGGCAGCAAGCAGTAAGTACCTATTTATAAACTGAAAATGGTGAGTAACTATCACTAAAGCACGTTTAGTGTTTGACGATCGTTGATCGTTTGCAAGCAGAAAAACCACACTAGCGAGATCAAATTTCTTCTGAACTCAATAGGTTTGGCAACAAGTAGGCTACGCCCTGCAGGAAATGGGACTATTTTGTAGCTAACTATTAACTGACTAGCAGTCGACTAGTGGTAACAATTTATTAACTATTTCTTTTGGCCGTAACTAACCACTTCTGAAGGGCGATGGCCGCAAAATAGTGAGAACTGGTTTTCTCTGCATTAGGTTTCAACTAACTTGTAGCTAACTACTTTTGGACATAAAACATCAACAAAAAAAAAAGATTTTTTCAATTTTTATTTATTTACTTACTTTATTTAGCATTACATATTTGCTTATTTGTTTACACGTTCTTTTGTAGGTGGTCTCATATTTGAATTCGATCAGACATAACATCAAAATGATAAAAAAAAGAGAATAAAAAAGAATCTGCGAAGTGCAGAAAAAAGTTTATTGAAACTAATTTTTGTATGAGGATATTTTAATAGAAACTTGCAAAGAAAACAAACTCCCGATAACGTTTGCCTGACTCCTGCACGACTTTACAACTTACTTAAAGTTAGTTTTGTCATCGCTAATTAAAAGTTAGTTATTTATCAAAATTCCGCAAAAAAGCTAATGAGAAGTTGGTTATTTTAATCAATTTACAATTTTTTTCTGCAGGGTAAAAATTTGTCAGCAAAAACTTTTTAAGACACCTATGTAGTCGTGCGGCCGCTTTACTTGAGTGGTTAGAGGTGCGTACTGCCTCTCCGTAGGACCTGGCTAATTTCTAAATCAAAAAAAGTTTTTTTTTTAACAGTGGTCGCCCATCGGCAGGCAAAGGAAAACCTCCGAGTGTATGCTTGTATGTATGTTAATGCTTCTCATAAAACGCACTTGCCGTTCGGAGACGACGCAGAGCTTTGGCCCGTCCATTTGTGTAGCAACATCAAGACGTACACCACAGGTTCGAGGAGAAGTTTTGCCAAATACTCGAAGATATAGAACGTTTTATGTTCAAGGGCAACCTTTTAAGGACTAAAATGACTAGAGAGCATATAACTAGAATGTTCGATCGATTAATTGTGAAGGTGCCTCTGCCCGGTCTTCGCGCTATCCGAAAGATGGCAACAAGAAAAGAAAACATGGTAGTTATCTTGCGATATCTAATGCGAAGGTATTGGGTTTTTGGGGCGATAGAAAATCCAAACTGTAGAGAGGTTTTTCAAAAGCTTACAAATTTGTGGCATAGAAAAGAAGGACGACGCTACAACGGCCCTTTCCTATGAGCGAGACAGGAACGAATTAAAGTCGAAATGTAAGTATTATTGCCCAGGGTTCTAAAAATCATAGTATTTGGAGGCCAGCAATAATAACGACAAATCTAGCCTTATATAAGCCTCTTATTGTTGCTGTTGCGGCACTAAGAAGCCCTACCTTAATTGGCAATGAATCGTTGTTACCAAGAGCAAGTAAGGGCAGACTCAGTGAACGCGCCTTTTTTCTTTCAACCGGGAAAGAAAAGAAAAAGCGTCTTAACTGAGTGGGTTAATAGCAGCATGCGTAGAGGCGGTTCATATGTGTGCGATGCTTTCGCAAGACGGAGTAGTTAACGATTGAGTATTTTAGTGTCGAGTCTGGGTGAATAGGAGCTTAGCCTACTACAGTACCTCGATCTCGGTTGCATCAGCGTAGCACGGTCTCTCGAGGCAGCTAAAGATCTGCATATGTGATGGATTGAATGCGACTCTGAGTTGCCTATTCGAATGCTTCCCACTCTGCTGACAGGTGTCAGGCGCTCTGCGTCCACTTTATAAAACGAAATTTATTTTGGAAATCATTGATGCTGTACATAATAAGTATCGATACGCGTTTTGGCCAGGGTTTTATCGGTATTTTTTCGTAGAAAAAATAAAAAAGGCAGAAAGTGTAACCGAGTTAAGTAAAATTATGCGAGTGGAGATGGCCAGAACTTCGGTTAATTTAAACAGCAGGAGACCATCTGTTCGAGAACACCGGCAAGGTGTCCTATCCGATCTACTGGTGGATCCTCCGTCCATCCAACTACTACCAGGCCGCTACAAGGCCCACGGGTGTCATCCTAAGATCTGTATCTACATATGTCAATATCAATCATATTAGGTCTGAAGATGACTTTATGCCATTAGAACCAGAGAAATAACCGAGGTAGAGGTAAATTTGGGTGCTAGCTGACCACTTCAACTTTTGTATCCAAACTCTGCGCCGAATGAAGTTGTTTCTGGTCTGCTGATCATTTTATAAAAGTTTTTTCTTCGCAACAGCCAAGAAATAAAACTCCCATAGTAAGTAATAGGTAAAAAGAGCTCTTTTCAAAAAAAAAAAAATAATAATAATAATAATAATGGCTTAGTAAAACATTGAGTGCTCAATTTTGACAGCTCGCCACAGTCCGCACATGCTGCTGTTTATTTATGAGTAGGGGGCGTTCAAGTGTTGACGTTAGCGCAGTCAAAGAAAAAAAAACGTCTAAGAGAAGAGAACAAAAAAATCTTGACAAAAACGGAAAGTTAATTAAAAGCTCTTCTAAGAACGCATAAAAGAGAGCTGCGGCCCTCTAATTACACACATTCTTTGACTTATATACACGCTAAGTCGCAGCCAAATCTGACAACCTACAAGACAGCTGAGACAAATTTGTTGCTCTTGAGGTGTGGAAAAAATGGTAATAATTTTGTGTTAATGATGTTAACTGTTGGCAGTCGCGACAAAAGGCATGCGAGTACTTCATCAAATGTGTATATAAATAAGTTGTATATATATTTTATGATAGTATTATTATGCTTACTTTTACACTAAATAAATGACGTCGTTAATTCCATTATTTCATTCTTTTATTTATTCCTTGCTTGTGAGCTCTAGACGCGCACATTAACACCTACATACATACATGCACTAATGTACATATGTATGTATTGTTGTGCACAATATCAAGACTTTTCACTGTGAAAAGCAACAGTTGTGACAATGTTGACAGTAATGGGCCAAAGCGGTGACTTCACTTCCACTTAAAGCTGCGAATCAATGTCAAATTGGATTACTTCATGCTCAGACGTTGTTAAGGCAGGTTTAGTGTAGATATGTATGTACATATGTAAGTATAGAACGTACATGCCGTCGCCTGGCTAAAATATTGTCGTAAGCGACATTTTGTAGATTTTTAGCTATGGATGCAATTATATATTTTAAAATAAGATCTTTCGATTGGTGCAATCAGCGTTTGGATATTTCTTTTATTTTCTGAGATATTTATTAAAATTTTATCAGTAATTTAATACCAATTGGGTCAATAATGCAGCCATGCGAAAATAATTAAGATATTTTAAGTTGCGTTATCCACTTTGGGAGATCTAAAAGTTAGAACAAAAATCGCAGCTCTTAGACTTTTTAGGGTATTTGTTATATATATTTTTCACTCCCATATAGCACATGAACGCAAACATATTTATGTATGTAAATTAGCTAATATTTATCTTCCAATCAAGTAAATTTCACATTATCCATTTACTAAAACATTTCCAATGTCAATCGTTTATCACATGCAGCTATAAGTTTGCTTCTGCTTAGATATGTATTTGTATGTATGTAAGTGTGTATGAATATGTGGCTAAGATATTTGGTTCCGCGCCAAATGGCAAACACAAAACCAGAGATTGTACTGAGTCCCACATCAATGGGTGTACATCAATTAGTGCACCAAAGTCAATAAAACACTACAGCTACATATACATACATACGTATGTAACTGCATACATGCATTACATAAGCAGATACAAAATAGTGAAAATGCAATTTACTTACATATGGACATGCATATACAGTGACTAAAACAAAAGTCCACGTGTTGATTTTCTTCAAATATTCGTAATGTTTTTCGAGCAAAATTTTTTTTGTTATTTTTATATAAAAATATCGTCTAAACTTTAAACAAAACCATGTATGTAAATCACAGTTTTAAACTTTAATTTTCATCAAAATTTTAACTTTTTATTCTGAATTTTTAGAAAACTTTTGGGTATGCAGTTTTATAGCCCATACCACTTTAGCCAACCAACCAACCAACCAACCAACCAATTTTAGTCTACTGAAGTGCAAGTTTCAAACGGCTAAAAAATCGCGTTGATTTTTGAGATTTATTTTTTTGTGACGGATTTTTGCACTTTTTTCATATAAGTATGAATTTTTTTTTGTAAATCGCGGTTATTATATTAAAAAACCCGAAAAAGTAGCCTAAACATTTTTTTTCAAAAATCAGCGCGTTTAAAATTTTGATGAAAATTTGTTTGAAACAGTGATTTACACGGCTTTGATTAAAGCTTAGACAATGTTTTCATATAAAAATAACAAAAGAAAATTTAGCTGGAAAAATATTACGAATATGACAAAAAAAAATTTGTTTGAGCCACTGTATATATTTATCTGTGGTTATGACGGACACTCAAGCGCTCGAATTGGATGCATTGACGAAATGTTAAATGCCTATGCAAATATTGAATGCATAAATACATACATACTAGGAATATTAATCCCGGGATCCCAGACTTTTTAAGGTCTCGAAAATCCCGGGATTCTTGGCAAGTAATCCCGGGATTTGTAATTTGCACTGATGGCAATAATAGAAACTCCTTTTCTTGCCCAGTATTGGCTATATTTCTTTTTCTTAATAATTAATATTTTCTTTATAAATGTGTAGCTCATTATACATATAACACCGTGCGGTTGTAAATTTTACACACAAAAATCAATATATTCGCGGAACCATGGGCCAAATATAGTAAAATTGCGGTTTCAGTTTTTCACTCTGACGTAAGTAATTCAAAAATGATTTAAAAAATTCAGAGAAATGTGCTTAGAGAAGAAGTATGGGTATAAAATTAATGAGGAAAGCCTGTAGAATTTAAACTGATTCAAGTTTTTAGTGCAGAAGGGCTGGTAAATATTGAAAATGTCATTTTAAAATTTTATCCTTGAAATTCCGCAATATTTGTTTTTGAAATTATATGTTAAGGGCTTATATAAACTCGATAACATCTTCGAATTTCGTTCATCTAACTTTGCCAGCTTAAAAATTATATATTCGTCCTTGTGAGTACAAAAAATTAAAATTTTTTAAATTCTAAAGAAATTTCCTATCGCATTAGTTATCCATATTTTTATTCTACATTGCACTGAATTTTTTTAATAATTTTTGGAATTAATCATTTCTTTGAAATTACAAAGTCCTTCAAAATAAATCCTGCGGTCAGAGGGAAAAAGTAAAAACGCCACTTTAAATAAAAAAGTAGGTTTCAAACCCATTTATTTATTTATTTCATGGTAGGAGAGCTGCTCAAACAATATAGAAGCAATTTTTATACCCGAGCGCACTTGTGCACAAGGGTATTATAACTTTGTTCACATAACGGTTGTTTGTAACAGGCAAAACGAATCGAGATAGATATAGACAAATGTATACATAAATGATCAGGATGAAAAGAGAAATCGATTAAGCGGTGACTGTCTGTCCGTCCGTCCGTCCGTCTGTCCGTCTGTGCACACGATAACTCGAGTAAAAATTGAGATATCTTAACGAAACTTGGTATGTGCTCTTCTTTCGGGCGTAGGACGGATGGTATTGAAAGTGGGCAAAATCGGACAATAACCCATACCTCCCATATAACGGTAGTTTTCAGAAATACAAAAACTGCGATATTTTAGTAACTACTGAAGATAATTCACTCAAAATTGATATTTATAATAAATTTTAGACGAAAAATAAGAATATTAACATTTTTTTGAAAATGGGCGTAGCCACGCCCACTTATGGTTACATGTGTATATCTTGGTAACCGCTGCATCAATTTATTCCAAACTTTGCACAGTTGTTGGCCTTAATACAGCATACTAAATGGCCGAAAATTTTAAAAATCGGATAATAACCACGCCCACTTCCCATATAACGGTAATTTCCAGAAATACGAAAACTGCGATAGTTTCGTAACTACTGAAGATAATTGACTCAAAATTGATATTTATAATAAATTCTAGACGAAATATAAGAATATTAAAATTTTTTTGAAAAAGAGCGTAGCCACGCCCACTTATGGTTACATGGGTATATCTTGGTAACCGCTGCATCAATTTATTCCAAACTTTGCACAGTTGTTGGCCTTAATACAGCATACTAAATGGCCGAAAATTTAAAAAATTGGACAATAACCACGCCCACTTCCCATATAACGGTAATTTTCAGAAATACGAATACTGCGATATTTTAGTAACTACTGAAGATTATTCACTCAAAATTGATATTTACAATAAGTTTTAGACGAAAAATAAGAATATTTTAAATTTTTGGAAAATGGGCGTAGCCACGCCCAGTTATGTTTACATGTGTATATCTTGGTAACCGCTGCACCAATTTCTTCCGAACTTGGCACTGTTGTTAACCTTGGTATAACATACGAAATGGCCGAAAATTTTTAAAATAGGACAATAATCCCATATAATGGTAATTTAGAGAAATACGAAATCTTCGATAAATCAGTAATTATTGAAGCTAATTTATTCAAAATTGATGCTTGCAACAATTCGTTACCAAGAAATACGTTTAGGATACAATTTTGAAAAATGGGCGTGGCACCGCCCACTTATGATCACATATATGTATCTCGGTAACCGTTCTACCAATTTGTACCAAACTCGGTGTGGTTATTGTACTTGCCACATAGAAGAAAAACGTTGAAACTTATTGAAATCGAACTAAAATTACGGCCGCTTTTCATATAACAGTAAATTTCAGATATGCTTGAAACTTCAATATTTCGAAATTTAAGGACGCCAATTTACTCAAAATGGATACACCTCGGTTTACCATGTAGCGGTAGCTTTCGGAAAGGTGAAAAACATATATTTAATACTTGCGCCGGGTATTTAATGTTCGGCTCCGCCCGAACTTAGACTTTTTTACTTGTTTCGATTCAAGTTGTTGAAAAGTAATGAATATCTAAATCCCGGGACTAATCCCGGGATTCCGGGATTGTGACAACGCCATCTCTAAAATCCCGGGATCGCAAAAAGCCGAAAACTTAACATCCTTAATATATACTGAGTTATGTCCGAAATTGCATCTGAACTAAGTGATAAGCGTTCCAATATACTTGTAGAATATATGCAAGAATGGATGCATAGAAAGTTGCCATAGTTGGCTTGGGAGTAGGAAAGCTATTCCAAATTTATTTCCCTATATGTATGTATGTTAGGAGTGTAAGCAGGGGCACTCTGGTGCCGTACTAAGAAACTCATTATCTCTTACAACAACAACTAATCCCTATCTATACATTCTTTGGTATACAACATTGTTGCAACAAGCAATTACGTCCTACAACGCAATTGAATTCGACTATAATGTAATAATGCACACAAAATCACATTGACACTGAGGCACATGGGCTAAGGTCCATACCAAAGTAGTTATAAACCTTGCAAATGTGGATGTAGATATATGGCTCTTATACAAATTCTTATGTTTGTGTAAATGCATTACATACATACATATTAATAAACTTAGTAATTATTTATGTATGCATGTATGTAGAATTCATATGCAAATATTTCCGCACTTGCCTGCCACATGCCAATTTGCAGCATTGCAGTCGCCTATGCTGCCATTGTGATCAATGAATGTTTATTGATTTAGTTGGCACCCACGGTGAAGCAATTAAATATTTGCGTAAACATACGAATTTGTATAGACATGTGTGTGCATATGGAAAATTAGATATTTTGTAATAAATAAGTGCAACAACAAAATATTTGATGAACTACACCAAAAATTTAGAAGTGAAAATGTCCATCTCCTACAAATTAAGAGGATTTTAAATGATATTTTGTTAATGAAAAGGTCAAAGTCGAGCAATCAACGCTAAGATAGCAGAGAGTTAAGTTTTACCGTATGTATCACTAAATTGGAAGGCTCCTACAATAATTAAACATTTTTTGTTTGAATTCATTCATATTGCTGCATTAGATATCATTTGGAAATTCATTATGACATTTTAATCCTTTGTAATACAAGTTACATTTATCTGCTTCGGTTCTGTAAGCAGGTAGATTAGTCATTTCTATTATGAGTATTTTTTGAATGTACATTATTGACATACGTAATGTTGCTTTTCAAGTAATCGGACAAGTTGCCATCTCTAATATTCTTGATAAATTTCATTTTCCTGTAAAACTGCTGTTGTTTTATGCTCAGCCAGTTCAGAGTAGATAGCATCTCTCTGATAGGCGAACCATGGCGTTTAGTAAGAATGAATTTCATAGCTCGGCTTTGTTGTTTCTGCAATTTATAAATCTCTCTATAATCTCTCGTTATGAAATATATGATTGGACAGTAAATGAAATGAGGTTTAATTATAGATCTATATAAGTCGGTTTAAGCACAACCAGTTATATACCTCGTTTAAATCATCTTGTAGCTTAGTAAATATTTCAGAGATATTATCTCCACTAAGCAAAAGCAGCGTACATCGGCAAATAATTTTGTATCACAGTATTTAAGGCAATCAGTAATATCATTAATATATATATTGAACAAAATAGGAGCTAATATCAGGGACCAAAAATAACTGTTATCTCGAATTTACAAATTGAAAACGTTGCCTGAATTCTGAAATTTAAAGAAACCGTTGGTTCATAACAGTTAATAGATGAGAAATATTTTTTCCGTTGCTGATAAGAGTTATTTCCCAACGTTTATTTTTAACGTTGCTTGATAACAGTTATTACCCGACGTTTATTTTTACGTTATCTGATAATAGTTATTTCACTCACTCACTTTTATTTCATCATCTTTATCTTATTCTCCATCTCCATCTTCATCAATATCCTAATCTTACAACGTTTATCAGACAACGTAAAAAATTAACGTTGTAAAATAACTCTTATCCAGTAACGTAAAAAAATAAACGTTGGGAAAAAACTCTTATCGGCAACGGAAAAAATATTTCTCCTGCAAAACAGTTATCAGGCAACGTAAAAAGTAAACCTTGGGTTACAACTCTTATCGACGAAATAACAAATATTTCTCATCTAATAAGTGTTATGGAGCAACGTTTTTGCTATAAAACTTATAACTGTTATGTCCCTGCCTAATATAGATCCTTACGGCATCCCGATTGGCTATCTATTCGAAGTGCAATTTTAAAAAGACATTCTTAGATATTAATAACTTGCAGGAGCGAACGCAGGTAGCGGTTTTGGGGGTTCTAATTTTTTCATTTGGTCCAAAAAATACTAGGAGTTCGATGTTTTGATCAGTTTTGGCGTTTTGCTAATTTAATGTTTGATATTTAGTAATAGGTAATTTCTCGTGTAACATCGCTCCTAGTTAGCATTAGGCCAGTATCAGCCAATACTCTCCTCCTGACTAAAGATCTACATGATTTACGTTCGCGTACTTAAGTTAACATTTCAAAAAGTTTCTCTCTCTAACTCGGCAGTAAAATTCAAGCGATTTAAATCCCCTGCAGTAAATCACCACCTACTATCAAATGAATGCTATTAATTAACAAAGCAACTTCCAACACACCTTTGGGTTGCTTGTTACATCAATGTTTTTTGTTTGCCAAAAACTATTTATTTAATATTGAAACGCGCAAAAACATGTAACGGGTGATTTTTTTGAGGTTAGGATTTTCATGCATTAGTATTTG
>NW_023458559.1:73350179-73371921 GCF_013731165.1 Rhagoletis pomonella | reverse complement strand
CCTAGAAAAGTTGGCAGAAAATCCGCTTTTTTATCGACAAATTTTGTTCAGCGATGAGGCTCATTTCTGGTTGAATGGCTTCGTAAATAAGCAAAATTGCCGCATTTGGAGTGAAGAGCAACCAGAAGCCGTTCAAGAACTGCCCATGCATCCCGAAAAATGCACTGTTTGGTGTGGTTTGTACGCTGGTGGAATCATTGGACCGTATTTTTTCAAAGATGCTGTTGGACGCAACGTTACGGTGAATGGCGATCGCTATCGTTCGATGCTAACAAACTTTTTGTTGCCAAAAATGGAAGAACTGAACTTGGTTGACATGTGGTTTCAACAAGATGGCGCTACATGCCACACAGCTCGCGATTCTATGGCCATTTTGAGGGAAAACTTCGGAGAACAATTCATCTCAAGAAATGGACCGGTAAGTTGGCCACCAAGATCATGCGATTTGACGCCTTTAGACTATTTTTTGTGGGGCTACGTCAAGTCTAAAGTCTACAGAAATAAGCCAGCAACTATTCCAGCTTCGGAAGACAACATTTCCGAAGAAATTCGGGCTATTCCGGCCGAAATGCTCGAAAAAGTTGCCCAAAATTGGACTTTCCGAATGGACCACCTAAGACGCAGCCGCGGTCAACATTTAAATGAAATTATCTTCAAAAAGTAAATGTCATGGACCAATCTAACGTTTCAAATAAAGAACCGATGAGATTTTGCAAATTTTATGCGTTTTTTTTAAAAAAAAAGGTATCAAGCTCTTAAAAAATCACCCGTTAGTTATCGTCACCTTGTTCGCGAGCAAAGTGGAAAATTTATTGAGCAAGAAATTTGTGTCAGTGTCGCTGAGTTGTGTGTCGCCGTTGATGATCGCATTACACTTTTCTCGTACATTTACTCGTTTACTTACGTTGGATGATCGCATTCTAATTGAACGGGCAAGCATGCAATTATATGGGGATGGCATCATCACAACACTGCAGGTGATATAAGCATTGCTATTGACACCGTTAAGCATCATTAGTGTTGACAAAGTGTTGCAAAACATTGAAAGGAGGGTGAGAAAAAGAAACACAAGAAAAAAAATGCAATTAAAGAAATTAGGTCATAAATCGATGACGTGGAAAAATGTTATTTTTTAACTGCAGTCGTTAGGTGCTTTGATTGCAATTCCTACTACACTGGTAAAACTGCGTGCGTTAGGTACATTTTTCAAAAAAATTCAATTTTTCGCGTTTTTAATATTTTTGTGTATCTATGCTAGAGCCGGCATACAAATTTCAATATGTAGGTACGTTAGTACCTTCTTTTCATAAAAGATTACTATGATTTTTTAACAGTTCTTTTAAAACACTCTGCCGGCTTGTGCATTGTTATCGCTTAAGCTTCCTGCTTCATTCGTGCTGTGATATAAATACACTCGCATTAGTTTTACGAACAGAAATACATACATACGTAAATACTTTAAGCTGTGTACATACAAACATGAGTTTATATTTTATATCAATACCAGGGTTACCAGTAATTTTTTTCGATTGAATTTCTACTGAACCCACCAAAAGTAAGATGCCCATAAGCAGCAGAAGACTAGTTACATCAAACATGTTACATTTTATTTAGTGCCAAAATATTTATTCTTTATAAACTTTCCGATTTTGTTATCGGCATGTTATCGATTTTGTTATACTTATCGTTTTTATTATCGTTATCGATAACAATTTACTATGATTATTAGCTACTTTTTTACTTTTATTTTATTTTTTACTCTTTACCGATTCATTATAGTTATCGTTATCGATAATCAACATCAATATCGTTATTGCCTTCGGAATTGTAAAAACTGCTATCGTTATCCATATTTATAAATATATTTCCTTTTATGTCAGCCCTGCAAAATCTGCATTGCCCTTACGAGTAAACTCCCAATTTGGTCAGGTCCTGCAATAATTCGTAAGTTGCTCTTGGATAGGCTCTGTCTAAGACTGCCCTAGTAGTGATTTCTTTACACCTCTTCCTCCAGCCGGACCAAGACGGGGAATGCCTTTTGTCCTTTGCCACAGAAAGGCTCTGAGTCGACGAAAGGTGTTGACACTTCTTTCTTCGCAAGTTTATCAGCAGTCTCATTTCTTCAATACCAATATATTCCAGAATCCAGCAAAACTTGATTGGTTAGACTAAGAGTTTTGAGCTTGTCAGGGCAATCAACAGTTTAGATGTTACCTGATAAGATCATAAGGACTTAAATAATATCCGCATGACTGTCAAAATTGTTTGTCAAAATTGTAATGTTATGATTCCGACAGTTTCCCTTGATATTAAAATCCGCACTTCTTTCAAAAGCGTATGTTTCAGCTCGGATGATGGACCTATGCTTTCCCATGCACCCATCCCGATACCCTTCCCAGTCGATGAGTTATCTTGTTTTGATTTATGCGATATTTTTTGGATATGCTATTATTACTGAGATCAATTTGAAACCTCTTTGTAAAGCTGAACTTCAGATGCATGCAATCCTTCGGTATAGCAATTTCAGAGCACTGCTAAGAACCCTTCTACCCCGATGTTGGCAATAGACGTCCTTAGTAGAGCCTTTTTCGCCGGAGTCTGAGCCGATATTTTTTATGTTATCGATAATTTTTGAGACAATATTTAAGTTAATATTCTTAGCTTGCGTCTTTCCACGTAAAAATTTTGGGACTTCAGCCCTAGTACATACATACATACACATGGATAAATATACTAAATCAGTGTGCCACTTTGTCAACACATTTTTCTTGCTTGCAGCTGGTAACAGTCCAAAAGCCGGCAATTCGCATGGCAAAAATACTCACATGTCCACCCATATGCACATTAGGGTCGTAAAAAAAAGTAAAGTCAGAATATTGAAATATATATGTATGGGAAAACAAGAATTTTTCGTAGAGATGGTATTGAATTCTTGAAAATCAATATTTTTCAATCGGAAACTTTGTTTCTCTTCAATGGACTTTCAATAAAAATACTCAGTTGCTTATTTAACAATTTTCCAAGTTTAACTATTTTTTTATTAGACCCCTAAAAACCCTAAGAAATGCAATGGAGGACCCATTCATTTTATTTGTTATAAGACCCCTAAAAACCCTAAGAAATGCAATGAGGGTCCCATTAAAAAAAAGGGTATACCAGGGGTGGGACTTTATTTTTCCCATGCATCTTTGGCACACCCTAATGCACATACATATGTACACTCGTCCGTACGCAGACTTCAGTCGATCAAACATTTAGCAACTCAACCGGCTGGCTGTCGATTATCGCTTGTAGCCTGTTGACTGTCGGTATCGTTGTAGCAAGAGGCAAGTTGCAATCTACAAATGAAACGTTTGGGAAACTCGCTGCCTGCGTTTTTTTCGTTTTTGGTTTCAGATATCTCAATCCCTTTAACTTACCACTTGTGTGCCCCGCTGTAAGATTTGCTTGCCCATTTTTAGTTCGCTACTCATTCATTCATTCATATCGACAGAAAAAGCATATAGCCACATGAATATGTTGTTGAAGAGGCATACCCTAAAGGAAATTTAATACTTGGTTTGCTGATAGAGTCTATATGGTGCCTTTTTATAACTATTTTCTTATCCAGTCGAGAAATGTGTTTGTAAAATATAATAAATCAGCAGAGATAATTTTGTAGTTTTTTTTGCGCTGAAAACAAAACTGACCTTGAAAATGCTCCACCAAGTCAGAATTTTTGTCAATTTTGGGTTAAGTGGCAAAAACAAAAGAAGAACATTTTTTCCAACTTTATGAAATTATTTCCTGGGCATGCTATTTTTTTTTAATCGTCCACAAAAGCATTGCATAGAACTATTTTTCAGCTTTAAAGCCCATTTTTTCGAATCATTCTTCATTTCAAAAAAAAAAAAATAAATAAAAAACAAACAGAAACTAACTTCGACGCGTTGAAACGAGTGAAGTTCCATGATTTAAATGACTTAAATTTATAAAGTATTTATAATTTTTTATATTTGAATGATTTGGGAAAATGAATCTTCAAGAATCACCCTTAGCCGTTCTTGAAACCGAAAAAAAATGAAATTTCGCAGACCTGTGATATAAATGATTCCAGTAACAAATAATTTAACTTTTAAACATTTTTTTTTCTACAAATTTCATATATTGAAAAGTCTTTTTTGGACTACATATGTACCACGTGCTAATGAGAAAATTTGATCGTGTAATGATTTTACACGTTTTTCAAACAAACTTTTACGGATAATTGGTTAAAATTGAACCAGTTTGAAACTAGGAGACCATTGACCGACTTCGAGACAAGAAAATTTCGAGGCCACTCTTCTTCTACAACACAAGTTATCTACGTGTAATAATTGCTGCAGGGTATGCTTCTCTAGACATGCGTAACTACATATAGGACTCACTTTCCTGCACCCATGGGCCCATCTGCGATTTGCACTTGACATTGACATTGAATGTTTGTTTGTCGAGCACTTCTTCTGTTGGCTGTCAAGTCAGTTGGCGCTGCTTGGCTTTGTTGTTGCTTTCTCCGTGCTCAATTTCAATGTTTGCTGCTTTTCTGGGTGACGATGATGTAGGCATAGTTTGAGATCAAAAAAATTGCAAAAAAAAATAAGCAAAACGCCAAGAGACCTAAGGCAATATTTGCTCTTGCAAGTACTTGGTAGGTACTTACATATGTAGTACATATGTTGTGTTGTTGGTTTCATTTCGTATGTTAATCTTTTACGCAAACAAGTAGCTATTTTTTGTTGTTGGAGAAGAAGGTAAAACTTAAACATTTATGCCTTTAATTCTACTTTGATGTATGTATGCATGAAAGTATGTCAGGTTCACTATAATTTTGCTACCATAAATAATTCACGTTAAAAAATAATTTTTCTTCAAAAAAAAAAAATAAAAATAAAAAAGGTAAATTAATTAAAATTTACGCTGCTCATTTATAACCTCTAAATACCCCGTGCAAATAAAAATTTTATTTCGAAATAAACCTTCTAAACTCTTACAAACACCGGAAATATCCATCCACATTTATGCATTAAATCGCAGGTTTTTTGCTGTGAAAATAACTACTTGGTGTCGCTTTCTTAAAAGTACGAACCAGTGTGGATTTTTTTATCGAAGTCGTGATTGATATTTTTTATAGGTACCGTACTTTTTACTTATTTCCGATATATTTGCTCACATATAAATCGATACAGTAATCGAGATTTTCATCAAAATCTTAATCGATATGCATATGTAACGATAATGGTGGGCATCATGAACGAACGTATCGATATTTTTAATCGATGTTGTATTCGCTATTTTTATCGATATCATATTTTTGTATATTTGACGGTCTCTTAATAAACATGTTTACTCGCACGTTAATCGATGTAATGGGCATTGCCATCGAAATAAAAATCGATGAGCATGTCACTGGATTCTGAGCCAGCTGTGAAGTTTTAGGTCTCTAGCTCATCGGAAAGTTGGTTAAAAATTTATTGCAAGATATTCGCCTAACAAACATAGATACTTACATATATACATACAGAACAAGTTCAAAAAAAGGCTTCTAAAAAGACATACTTAGCTACTTCAAAAGGACTGAGAAATGTTAAGAAAATACCATTCTAATATGCACCACTGAAAAAATAGGTGGCAAAAATGCAAATTGAATATTTTCCTTCCAATATTATTTTTATTAAACATCTCCTTTACCATTTCAACAAATTCTTCGTCCACATACATAAATACCACAATTTTCTAAAACATTCTTACACTATTTGCTCTATACTACATTCCTTTTGTTAGCAGAAGCACCTTCAATAACCATTTCCTGTCCCAGGGTTATCACAATAAGGGAATTTCAAATGATTGGCATGCCGGTGCGTATGAGTGATGCTAAAGGTAAATTTCAGCACACATACATAGTAAATACTTACAAGGAAATTTAGTTGTAGTGAAAGTGTGTAGCAGCAGAGGCAAACGAGCTGGTAACTATGCAAGAAAACGAGCACAAAGTGCAGTTTGAAATAACGAAAACAACTTAAACTCAAAGCTACCAAGTACAAGAAACGAACACCAACAAGTTATTTCAAATAAAGCAAATATGCAAGAGCAGCTGGTGATGTGCGCTGTATTAGCAAGAGTAGATATGTAAAAGTGAATATTTGCAAAGGGAATTCCTGGGTGAGGAGAATGTGTTTGTGTTTTGCAAGAAGAAAATACCAAATTTCCAAATTGTGCACTGAGAGGCTAAAAGGTCGCAAACTTTGTGTGTGTGGGTTAGCCACATTTTTGCATTTAACTATGGATGCGATACTAGCGCCGGTGCATTTAATCGAAGGTTGTAGTGGTTATTTGAATGATACGTACATACATACATATTCTCATATATATTTCTCCGACTATATTCATACACACGTATGTAGGTAAGTACTATACGTTGGATTCGCTGTTTATCAAAGGAAACTCCAATTTATTTGCGGTGTCGTTTTGGCCCGAAGACGCACTTCTGTGCATTTGTGAGTTTACATACATACATATAAACATGTGCTGCATATTTGCGTTTATTTTTAAGAAAAGATGTGTTACTTGCTTGGCGTATAAAGAAAATAGTTGATCACGTAAAATTACCATTTCAATTTGGCAGTAACTTCAAGCGGAATTGCAGATGGGACGTCTGCTGGCCTTATAATTTCGGTTAGTTTTTCAACTACGTTCGCTTTCGAAAGGGCTGACCACCATACCAGCGCCCCATAAGAGAGTATGGGTCAGACTTTAGTTATGAAAATCCTGTGTATAATTATTGGTTTTAATTCCCATCTATTGTGCAACATTCTCTTGGATGCATAGAGAGCCACCCATGCTTCTCTTGCAAGCTCTTCACCGTTCAGCTTCCAATTACATTTGGGGTTCAAAATAAGTCCAAGGTAATTCACCTGTTTGCAAGTTCCAGTATCGTTCCTCGGAACATTGGTTTAAATATATTGGACAATTTTGATTAATTTATGAAAAGCATTAATTCAGTTTCTTCAGGGTGCACTCTAAGAGAACAATTTATAACCCAGAAAACTGACTCAATGCCACCGTTGCTACATCGTCGGCAGAAGCCACTTCCTTTAGCCTTTGATTAGCTAGCTTTGCCAGTAGATTACTAAAGACCACGAGCCATAATAACGGTGATGGCACTCTTCCCTGCAGTGGTTAATCCCTGCTTCCATAAGTGTATTCCGATGCCATTGTAAAGTATTTCTAGTACAGCCATCTCTCGATCATGCGTAACACCTTACGCAGGGCAGTATCCATTGACTTACCTTTCAGGTAGGCATGTTGAGAGTATGATTAATTGGTCGTTTCGCCTCTAATGCACAAATGTAAGAGCCTATGAAACGTCTTGAGTAAAATAGCATTCGGATTATGGGCCGGAAATCTATGGTATTGTCATAATATTTATTTCCATCTTTGATGGACCCATTAAAGTTTTTCGAAAAAAAGTGTCATAGTAAACTGTTTCGATTCATGCATTTATATGGAAGGTAAGGTTGGGTTTAAAAGGTGACTCTAAGCAAATGTTCACTCAGAGGCCGAATAAGCTCATGCTAATCCCCAGGAGGCGCAGTAAACCCTCTAATGGAGCTTTTCCTAGTCTGTATAAACTATTTAGGAAGTAGTTCTTTAGAGATTACAGGCATTTTTGCTGGAATGCGTGACGCACGTATGTACATATATACAGGGAGTCCTGATGTCAGTTCCCCATGTCTTTTATTTATTCACTCTGAACCTGACAGTCATGCGGTTGTTGGTCTAGTGTTCTACTAGTCTTCCGGCAAGAAGGTGAATGTGTTGTTTTGTGAGCTGGTTTTCGTTTGTTTGATGTGGTGATCTCCGATATTTTGCTGTTTTTCGATAAAATTTTTTCATTATATACGGCCTCAAGCTCAATAAAATTGTTGAATCAAAATAGAGCGAGAAATATTAAGGTAACTAAATGAAATACAGACAAATTTAAGTAAAACGGCCTCATTGTAAAGGAACATATCTAATAATGATTTTCTTTAGTTTGATCAATGCCCTAGATTGATGAGGACAGGGTGTGATGACTAGTATATTATCTGTATCATTATTATGCTTCTTTACAATACAACTCTTTAGCTTGAACTTTTTGTTTACTAATTTTATTAAGAGTAAGGTTAGATTAGCTTGATATGTTTTTGGGCGTACTTGGATAAAACCTCTTTTCGTTAATTACTCGAACTGCCCCTAATAGGTTGTTTAAGAATTTTTAGATTTCCTTTTTTACTTTTTAAAATAAATTATGTAATTATTTATTTGAGAATTTATATATTTGAAAACCCGTTTTGAGCAAGTGACGAATGCAACAGCAGCTTTAGAAATGCTCAGTGTCAAGGTTAACCAAGCAGTATAGTATTTTTTATCTATTACAAATAAGCATTTACGAATGATCATAACATTCAACCACAATATTAAATTACATAAATACTCCTACATACATATGTTTGTATGTTGTAATGCCTGTATAAGAACACATTCGTGTGTAAAATATGTATAAAGCCATTGCAGTCAACAATGGAATTATTTGACATGTGTTACCATGGGAATGACACAATAATGTCAAATAAAAAAAGCCGTCAGCATTCTTTTAAACAAATGACAATTTAATGCTTTGGACGTATTTTAATTTTCGTTTTTATTTGCACTGTTCATTTGTTGGTTCTATGTAAAAAAAAACAGATTTGGTGTGGTGGTAGCAAGCACAGACCGGCGACGACAGTCAATTGGACAACAAGTACGCCATGTACATATCTACGAGTATGTAGTCCGCAAAATAAGACTAAATGACCAGTCGATGGCGCTCGCATATACATACATACATACGGTTGCAGGTATGTAGATATGAGTGACAGACAGACAGCTTTGCTATGAACACAGACAATAATGACAATAATAATTGTTAACAATTCAAAACGAGCGCAATGGATGTGAGTGGCAGGGATGAAAAATTAGGTACAATTATACCTTTTTCCGACGTTTGATGACTTAAAGGTACATTAGGTACAGTCAGTAGATTTTAGGTACAATTGTTATTATTGACCCATATTCGCTTTTTGATTTCTGGAAATATATTTAAAATGCTTTCGAAGTTACTTAAGGCAATTTGATTATTTTCTCTAGACTTGTTGCACCTATTAAAAGGAATCGGATAAATTAGCAGACTTTTCGTGTTGTTGCTGGATAAAGAAGAATACTTCGCAAAGTGTGTTTTTTATCTTTTTCGCCAATATTTTTCAGTAGTCAAAATTAGACAAAAATAACGCTTCTCCGATTCCCATTACGCTATAGTCTATGGATATAGGCTCAGTTAAAAAAAAAAACCCCAAATCATGTTTAAAGTACATCATCCTTTGTATTCATGTTTTAAATAAAATTTATAAAAAAACTACAAATGAATGATGTAACTTTTTTTTAGGTAAAATCTGCCTCATTTAGGTACATTTATTTCATGATTGTAGGTACAATATGAAATTTCCATTTTTCATCCCTGGTGAGTGCTCTGCTGGTTAGTACTCGTACATAAACGCACACACATAAAAATGCAGCTAAACATGTATGTATAGGTACACCTGCACGTAACTTGTTTTAGCCAACAGCAGTTGTAGCCCCACCAGCTATAACAACAACAATACAAAACGAATTGTCAACAAAACTCAACAATAATGACAGGTAGTAAATATTTAGGCTCATAACGAGCGCTGTTCGACAAGTCGCGTGTAAAATTATTCATGGCAAACGCAATGCGGCGGTGGTAATTATTATTTGTCCAGTCAAGCAGCAAAAAAACTGCAGAGAACATTTTTTTTTTGTTGTTTGGAGCCAACACCGACAAGGGCTAACAAGCAGCTATGAAATTGAAATTGCTAACACAAAGGCACACATACACAAACATATGCGTATGGCATACACATTTATAGCTAGAAATATCAAAAGCTGTGACCAAGAATGACAATAATAAACATTAATGATAGTCATTCGCAAATATTTGAAATTGACGGATTTTGAGTTGACAGCAGCAGTAAAATAGTAATAAAAATAAGAAAAATAGCTTTAATAGGCAATAACAACAATTTTGACGTTTAACAACTTTTCCTTTTCTAAGTATACATATTTCGTTTATGTTATTTTTTATTAACATTTCAAATACACAAATTATTATAAATACCAATGTATGACTGGCGGCGAATCGTGTGGCGCCAACACGAAACAAATGAAAAATTTAAATATTGATATTGACTTATATAGAATGAACTTCGATTCGATTTTCGGAAGTTATAATTAGCCGCACTGGAACTGGAAATTTATCGGCTACATTATGTGGTACATATGGGCAAAATTCGTTACCGCAATTAGTTCTAAATTAGAACTTCTAACTCTTAAAATAATGAGTATCCCTCAATCGCGGATCGGTTCGGTTAAAATGATTAAATTTTTTGTTCAAAAGGACACAAATATTACAATAATATGACAAAAGATATATATGTAGTATATATAAAAAGTAAATAATTTCGAATTTCTTAACAGATGGCAACCTTTTTCAAAAATGTTTTTTAATTAAAGCTTAAACAGTTGATATGATTTGTTAATTGAACTCATTTTAAGGTTTTTAGCAGGTTGCATACCTCGAAAGATATATATATCGAGGTATGCAGTTTCTACAAAAATAATTTTTTGATGTTAGAACTCATCTGAGACTTAGCTGTCATCACTGATTGCCATTTGAATTTTTAAACTCTGTAGTTAATTCTACTTTCAAGCTATATAGAAGGTCAGCAGTAACATCATCTATGACACAGTTAAGTCTAAGGTGAATTTTATTTTTGTAAAAACTGCAGATAGGTCATATTAAATATAAGCCCCCGATATATCGTTTTTGTACACATGTTATCCAGCCACATTAATGTAAATCTTATTTAACTAACTAATTAATTGATTTTCCTCAATGGTATTCTATTTAGGCACGACTGCTAACACCAAGCGCCTAAATGCATGGTATGTACTGCCGCATATGCATTTAACGAAGGAAACTTTCGCACTTCCACTTCTCAACTGCCATATACTAAAACTTTCTTAAGTTGTAAGTTGATGGCACTTCGAAGTATTCTCGGCCTAGTTGGATGCTTGCTCCGGACAATACTTCCGGAGTTTTTTGCGGAATATGCGTGGCTTACAACCATGCAGAGGTTACCACCATTGGCCACAGTGCCTATCCATTACATACTTTTTGTTAGCGATGTGCTGAGTCGATACTTTTAAGTATTGATCGATACTCGGTATCGATTTAAAAGGTGTCCAATACTTTCGATATTCGGTACAGATATATTTAGGCTACCTATAAGAACGCGTATAGGCTAAAAATAAAAGCGTTTCAGGGGAGCCTACCCCATCAAAAGCCGAGGGTAGGGGCTAATAGAGCCTATAACGTTGGTTGTTCTGCCATTGTGGAAGAAAACTCTTCCTCGTGTCGTGGTGATAGTTGATTAAAAAAAACCCGTTGGACTTAGAGAGGGAAAAGTGAGAGTCATAAGTACAAAATTTCACATCATTTAAAAAAAAAAGAAAAATACTGGAGTCGGTGCGATACCGACTAATCAGTTAATTGCATTTGGTGTTATACCCATTAGAGAAAATAAACACTCTCACTGTAATCAATCCCTTAAGTGCCATGGAATATTTAGGTGAAAGTATTTATCATTTATTTCGATTTCCCAATTTATTTTATCAAAAAATTTACTTGGAAATGTAGATGCTAAAGATTCTTAGTAGAAGACCGGTTTGCCAGGTCTTGAAATTACTCACATGTTGTAGAGAATTTCATGTAACTTTCGAGTTTATAATTAGATCATTTCGCGTGACTTTGTAAATATATGTAATATCCGATTTTCTTAGTTTTTTGATTCACACTTTTTTGCGCAATTTCGCGAAAAGAATTTTTAGAACAATGCAAAAATCACACCAAACATTGGGAGAAAAGAAAATATTTACATCTATGTAATTTTTAAGTATAACATTTGCTTTTCTGACAGTGGAAAACAGAAAACAAAAATTTACCAAAACGCCATCATATTTAATGGTGGAGCCCATAATTTTTGCGAGTTATAGACGAAATAGGTATTCAAGCTTTTCCATATTTTATATTGAGGGTTTTCTAATAAAAGCGAGAGTAGAAACAAAATTTTAACGAAATCGGATAAAATTTAATGTTTCCGCCCACAAGAGTGGTGGGCGTGATAATTATCTCATCTTTACGAAATTTCATAATAACTTATTCCTAAGTAAAATTAGATAGAGCACATGTCAAGTTTCAGCGAATTCAATGCAGGTTGACTATTTTTTCCACCTGCCTCCAAATAGTCGAAAAACTGTGAGACGACAGTATTTTCGATATGTGCACTCTAAGAAGTGCATGTAAAACTACTACTGAAAAGTGTTTATTTTTCAACCATAGTCTGTGCAAATATAAGCACAAGGTGTTCAAGATTTGATTTTGAACATGTGTTGCTTAAAATATACACATGAAATGCTTAAAATTACAAACATTTTGAAAGTAAAAATATATTTTTTACATTTAATAAATATTAGGTGCTCATATTTACTAAATTTTAAACAATTTGTGTGTAATTTTTCTCCACGTGACAAATTTGGTATGTAAAAGTAAACAGACAGTGTTTAATTTTGCACACCATAGGAGAGGAAACTGTCTACCTCTCTTTATATGCGTAAATATAAATAAACATTTTTTAGAGGAAATTTTAAACATTTTATGTGTAAACTGTGAACAACAAATGTTTAGAACTCAAAAAAAAAAAATTGAAATTTGTTCTACTCCACACATGTAATAAGTAAGATTAAACAAGCAGTGTTTAATTTATTTAACACGGTGTGTAAATTTGCATTCATTAAGAGAGGAAACTGGTTAGCTATCTTAATATGCGCAAATCTAAACAAAAATTTTTTAGAGTGTGGTTTCCACATTGTTCGTTACGAATTGTTCAACTTTTGAGAAAGCATCGTCTTATTCGTACTACTTGTGAATCATGTTCAAAGTCGATGCATTTTTTTTGACAGACATTCTGTTAAAAATTATGTCAAAAAGCTGCTACTAACTTTAGTGTCGACTTTATTTTGGCAGGCGATATCATGGCAATACATTTTTGCTTAACTTGAAAGACGAAGGTTTAGTGTATGTAAGGAGTCAATATTGGGTACCGAAAAGGAAGTATTGGGTTCGCAATATTTTTCGAAATATTGGGTATCGAGTATTGGCTACCGGTAATTCAGAAAATCACTAATTTTTGTTCGAATACAATTTTTTTATTTTTATTTAATTACATACAAACCATGATGTAGAGAACAAATGTTCTCTCCTCCCATTTAATTTGACAGAATCGCTTTTTGTATGACGTCACACTTGTGCAACTTGTTTACGTTTTTCTTACAAAATTTTCATCGAGCTTGAAAGAGCAACAAACAAACATACACACTCACTCACAAACTTTCACATTTTTAATACGAGTATTAGTTAGTGGTAAGCATTATTATATTATTAGGCCATTCACACCAATTTGTATGAAAAACTTTGATTTTTTCCTTCGCAAAAAGTCACAAGTTCTGTAGAAAATTAACTAAGCCATTTAAATCTGCGCTAACAATAAAAATTATGCAAATTACCAGCCTTAGTAGAGTTGAGACATTAACAGAGCAAAATTAGCATAATAAACAACTACAAAGATTTTACATAAACCATCTATGCTTGTCAAAAATTAAAGCCCTGAATAGTTTTGCATTCTGACACTATAATCACGCTGGCGTCAGTTGGATAAATTTTAAAGCGCAATTGGGAGATGAGAGATGAGTTGCCCCAGTCTTGAGTTTATATAAATGTTTAGTTGTATTAGTAACAATAAAAGTGGCCTAAATTTACATAATTGTTCGTTAGGTTTTCGTTCTAATTTATTCAATAATTTTTCTTTTCTTAATATGTTTACTTCTATATATACTTAAATCCATACATATGCATGTTTAACCAATTCTGTTGAGGTATAATGACTCACTGCCAATAAAAATTCCTAATTTATAATTCTAAGCATCGTCATAACCTACTTATTAACACTCATAATATATTTTTTTTGCATCACATTTTTGCATAAAAATACAATTAAATTGCTAATATAATTTTATTTAAAATTAAAAGACTTGCAAATGAGTCGGCGCGAGTCAAACAAAGCGTCGCTTAATACTAGCGACGCGCCTCTCATTCATATCGTAAATATCAATTACTACGTGTAATGAATACATTAGCTAAATGGCAAATAGAAAAAATGCTAAGCAAAAAACTTTATGGCTAATTGAATTCCAGTGGCATACAGCTACTGCTGTTACGCAAAATTGACAAAATAAGTTTATACCCATTTTGATTTGTCTTGTCGCTTTTGCTTTCGCACGCACTTTTGGGCAATCGGAAATTTAATTAAAAGCAGCAAAGCAAATAGAATAATAACAGTAATGGATTGCTCGCATTGATAGATTTCTGGCGTACATATGTATGTCCATATGTACATGTGTTCATTTGCCTGCTGCGCGTGCGTATGTGACTTTGTTAAGCACTTGACATTTGCAAATTGGCGTGTGACAAAATTGAATTAGCTGTGAATGAATAGTGTGCGATTGCTACTCAAGAGGCCTACGGAAATATTTCTAGCTAATAAGAAATGACAGCAAAAGGAATGTAAATAATTTTGACATGTAAAGAAGTATAAGTTCGGACGAAAACGAACTTTATGTAGGTAACCGGCGCACTTATGTATATATCGTTTTTTAACCGCGGGTATTTTTTTCCCGATTTCAAATATTTTCGATGATATGCTCAGTGAGGCTTAATATAATAGTTGATCCAAGTTTGGTAGATATCGATAAACAAGTTCCCAGGACAGACTCATTTGGTCATAAATAAGTGGGCTGTTTCACGACTCCCCGATATGAGGTTTTTCACCTGCATCCCATCGAAGCCCCCCCACTCATTGTTGGGTGATACTCACCCAGTTTCTTACGGTGACTTTGATGGCCAATGGTGGGAGTGACTTGGAAGCCGGAGTAAAAAAGCAGGCTATTCTTTCCAACTAAATTTTGTCAAAACCCACATTGCCACATAGTCTATGGCTTTGAGGATTACAAATACTCTCGCTTGAAATATCGGGGCATATTTTTCAATGGAGAAATGAAGATTGTCCCGTTACCTTCGATATATACTCCAGATCCTGACGATGCGATAAAGATTTTACAAATAATTCGACCCATGTGCAGTACTGCGATTAAACTATCACACATCAGGAAACTCAGCAGTGTACAGTACAGATTACAATGTTGAACAGCCATTTTGTGGCCTAAGACAAACTGTGCCCCAACGGCAGTACCTATACGATATAGCCAAACCATTCGGTTATATTAAGTGCAACATTTAAAGTCACTAATTAGTATATTAGTAGGTCTCTTTGATCCTTATTTGATAAAAGTTAATATGCCAATGAGAGGATTAAGATAATGATCTGCGGTTATGGTAAAGAGCTCACTCAGAAGTCGCAAATGCCCACTTCAGTGTCTGGAAGAGAATTATCCCTGACCATTCGAATTCTCTGGCGAATCCTACACAATGTATTCTGTTTCTTCCTCATCTTTACAGCTTCTTTATTTGGCGCCTTGTGAGACTCCAAACTAAGAGACTATATGACCAATGGTCCAGACCTCCTCAGCATTCCGGTAAGAAGCTGGGCATTCGGTTTTGAGGACTTTATCCAGGTTGCGTTTTTCGTTCACCGAGTAGTGGCCAAAGTGAGCGCGATACCGTAAATGTGTGCAGATTATGTCTCCTTATTTCGGTAGTTGCTCTAGCCGTCTCCTTAGATCGTGAAAACAAGAATCGCAGGAGTAGCTGCAGGCTTTGACCCGATTCGGCAATCATATTTCAGATTCTTTTCTTGCGCGCTCGCTGTTTCATAATTTCCTTAATATCTTAACCGTCTAACTGCTATTGCTTACTAACGTGATAGTTATTATTTCGTTTTGTTCAAGGAAAAGTACAACATAGCTGCTCGTGCAAGTTCTTTATAACAAAATTCTTACACATCAAGCCCTAACCGCTAAAAAAACGTCGGTGAAATTTTTTTTTGGAATTTATTCTTTTTGAAGAGAATTTCTGCATCAAAAAGAAAATTTTGAAAAAAATGTCGCTTACGTTATTTTGGCGGTTAGGGCTCGATATTATAGGAAAACCCATTCTGCCTTGAGGTGAAGCAGACTTCTCTTTTGAGGATACAGTATGGAGTAGAGAACTTTTAATGAAGCAACATTAATTTTCATCTTTACCTTAATTTAGATAGTGGGTTATTTATCCAAGAAGAAAAGTTACATACCTGAAGATAAAAAGAAGTATTGGTTAGTTCAAGGAAAACCCCGAATAATATCAAAAACTTATTTTAGGATCAAAACCGTACTTGAAATATTTTTTTTTTAGTTCTAACTTGAACTATGAGCTGCTAAATATTAAACAAATAAGAATTGAAAAAAATACACACCTTGAAAAACTTTAGTTTTAAAATTTAGAATATTTCTCTTCCCATATTATCGTCATCAAACTAAGTTTTTTGATAAATATGAAGTTATTTGAGTCATTTGAATATCTTGTATAGCTAACGTTCGTATCTTTCGTCGGACAAAAAACTGTATATTGCTGCGAAAAATCTCAGTTTGTAGTATTTCCATTAAAAACAGCATTTTTTAAAGTACGTAGTTTTTTTTCTATGGTTTTGCAGTAAACTAAAGGAACTCCTTGTGCTATAGTTTACCAAAGGCCATGCACATAGACTTAATTTTCCACTATGTATACAAATTCGTAAAAGTTGCTCAAAGATCATTTTCTAGTTTGAAGTGTTTAAAAAATATCGTTGATTTTTGATTTCTTTTCTTTTGCGACGCATTTTCCCATATAAAAAATTGAGGGTAATTTTTTAGAGAATTTTATGCCCTACAAGAATAAGTTTAGGAAAAAAATTTATCTCAAACAGTTTTCCATGTTATTTACATGGAAAATTTCAAATGCCCACCGACACCTTTTAAAATTGGGATAAAAATTTTTCCAATTGGGAGAATTTTCTTCTCTGTAAATAGATCCTATTAAGGTCATAAATTCGTTGGGTTATTTTTTTTTGCTCACCCCAATGTACATATGAGAAAATTGTTTGTTGTGAAATTTAATTTTTTTTTTAAGTTTTCTCTTGTTTGAAATGTTTAATTAACAAGAAATTAATAAACATTAAACAAAAAAAGAAAAAATATTCAAAACTGGGTAAAATTCCGCGTACCCTATTTTTTCTCATGACTGTATGTTTATGGATTTAGTGTTTCCACAAACAATTTGCTATTAGCTTATATCGTTTAGCAACAAGGACAAATACATTTATACTACTTCTTTGCATTGAAAAATTTCGGTAGCAAAAAAAAAATATATATATTTTTTCATTTCATATGCATATGCAGTATTTTGGAAAAAGCAGAAGGATCAACATTTGAAATCCAAAAAAGTATAATACTTTAAAAAAAGAATAGATACGAGCGCTATTTATAGTGTATGTATACATACGTATACTACTATAAACATCCAAACGCATGCCTTCTTTACAAATAAAAAAGCAAAAAAAAATCATTTTGCTCCCAGCTAGTATGTACTTAACCACACCTGCTTTAGGCGTAAATCGTGTTTAAAGTTTTACTCTTAAACAAGCAGATTAGCTATTTTATTTTCGCATAAACAGCTACCGAACTGATTTCATTAGCATTAAGTGGCTCGTACTCCAGTTGACTCACTCAACAGTTATTTTAGTGATGAAGTAGCCATCTAGTCTTTGATTTCGGCACGGTATACCTTTATCAATTGCAGGGAGTAATAAATAAACGCTGGGTGACAATTGGCAGCTGAAAATTTACAGCATGAAAAGGGTTCAAAGCAAAATATGAATATGTTTATAAAAAGTGTACAAAATCGGAAGAGGGGACTGAATTGAATAGAACTGAAATTTTGCGCTTGCAGACTCCAAGACTTCCTAATCAAAACATGAATGTAATTCAAAAGGGAAAAAAACTTAAGTTGTAAGTTTTCACAAGAAGGCAGTTGAAAGGGAAAAGTTTGATAAGATTGCACCTTTGATATGTTAACAAAGCTTAGGGCGTTAATTAATTTACAACGCAGGAAATGATAAAAAAAAGCATAAAGCCACACAAAAATATTAAGAGATTTGTCAAAAAAAGGGGAGACCTTAGCTCAGCCCCTTTCAAAGATGTAAGTATGTATGCACATATATACGCACAAATAGAAGATATGGTACAATGTGAAAATACGTCGATATGCCTTGTCGATCTAAGCGATCCTTAACGAAAAAAAGAACTTTTGACAACAGTAAGCGAGCTTCCTTTATGATGACACATGACAAAATTTGAAACTGCTGACATTGACCTTTGCACGCCGCTCATGACCTACCGAGATTTTAGGTAAGTGCCTACCCAGAATTCAGCATTATCAACATTTATAGGTTATTTCGTAAGAAAAATGGACTTTTGGTGCTCACCCTTCTACAATTGGATTGGATCATAACATCTTCTGTTATTATTAAAAACAAAAGAACTGGAAGCAGTAAAAATTATTATTGGTTTCTGCGATATAGGCAATTTTCAAGGAAGTTATGGCTTTAAATCGGTTTATATAATTTCATTAATGCCGCTTTTTTATTCTGTTGTTGGAATTTAATTTGATTAAAATTGTTTTAAAACTTTCTATGAAGTCATAGCCCTTGACGACTGACCGAAAGAAGGTACTAGTTTTGGGTCATTTAATTCTTTGCCTGAGTTCTAAAAATGTTATTTCAACTGCTACATTGGATCTTTTCTCCACAGTCATTGCTTGGTAATTAAATTACTTTTGTATTAAGCCGAAACCACTGCCAAGCACCTTTCGCTTACACGGCGCAAAGGATCTTTTGACTTGGCAAAGTAAAACAGTGGATATTTTGAACGACTTGGCACAGCAAAAAGTGCACTAAGACAAAATAAATATAAAGCACATAAGCATATAGAAGGCAAAGTACAAAAATGAAAATAATAACTAAATAGTAATATAGCCTAAGTGAATGTATTGAAATTCAGAAAAAGGAAGAAGTAAGGTACTACAAGGAAATGACTTGCAATTGCAAAAATACATAAATTGTAGAAAGTATGGCAACTTTGTCAGCATTTTAACTTACCAACAAGCCCCGCGTGCAGCAAATTGTACTTATTGAGGCCAGCAGTGGGAAGTTGAAAAATCAAAGAGTCACTCAGTCGGTCGGTCAGTCAAGTTAGTTGCCAAGCTTTGAGTGAGCCAAATGCTGAACGAGTGAAAGTAAGGCAGCAGCGAGGGTAATCATCAGCAGCAGCAGAAAGTGCAAAATGTGGAGTGTGCAATACTTTTTTTTCCGCACATTGTTTGTGTTTTGTTTGGTTGCCAACGGTTGACAGGCGGTGAGGTCATAAATCACCTAAGAGTTAAAGTTGCCAAAAAGCAAGTGAAAAAGGCTAAGTCAAAGGGTTGCTTTGTAGAGTTTTGGTAGTTTCTTGGAGTTGAAAAAAGGTATATAAATTTACATACGAAATTTAAAGTAAAATGGCATAGCCTGAAGACAGTAGCATTTACCTTTAAAATCGTAGTTTATTTTGACAAATTTTTCTTAAATTTTTATATGCTGTGAAAGCATCGGCAATTCTCAGAGGGCTCGTGAAGTTTTTCAATACACACATGGTAGGGATAATCGTGGAGGCAACAGCGCGAAACGCTGTCTGAGCCCACTCGTCTGCATACACTTTTATCAAAAGGGTCTTCCAATGGGATAGATCTCCTAAGAAGGCAAGATGGCACTTTTACGAATGATAAAAGCGATACTCTAAATCACCAATTTCACGCTAGACATCCATATTATGGAAAACGGAGCTCACCCACTCCCTAAAACCGCACTAAATTTGCCTACGTCAAAGGGAAATAAACGGATTCAGCTTTGCAGTAGCTGGTTTAAAAGATGAAGATCCCCTTCGAGGCCAACGAGATTGCTCTGTGTATTTTCTTGAGCATCGAGGGAACTTCGATAATACTGCCTATACTTCTAGCTGGAGAGCATTGGTCCAAATAGGCTTGGACTATACTACTGTTGATTGAATCGACACTATGCTTCACGAGCGTCAGATTACATCGTCCTTAGGCAACTGCCAAATGAAGATCAGAGCCATGAGAGTCTGACCGCACGGAGGGGTCACCTGTGGTAGACGACGTCTTAATCAGACTACACGTGCATGGTTATGAAGCAGTGGGTACACGAATGACCTAGCAACTATAGTTGCGGGAAATCTCGGACGTTGCGAGTGCAGCCCTTCGTGTGGCCTCAAACTGGTATGCCAAGAAGGGTCTCAGCTTAAATCCTCTAAAGACGATTCTTGTACCGTTTACAACAAAACTTGATCGGTCAATATTGCAGAGATCATGGGGTCAAATATCTAAGGCTACGGTAGATAAGAGACTTAACTGAATCTCCCTTCTTAAGAGAACTATAGCTAAAGACGCACCGGTCTTGTGGGCCAGCAGAAGACTTTTTAGAAGAACATGGGGATTGCGGTCAAGTCTTATAGAGTGACTCTACCACATTTTCGTCTGTCTGATTGTGTCTTAAGCATCCGTAACGTGGTGGCAGAAGACACTAGAAAAAACTTCCATACTACGTCAAATGGTAAATAACGGCATGCATCACTGTCACTGCATAAATAAGAACTTGCTCAACTGCAGCTCTAGAGTCGCTTCTAGGGTTGACTTCTCAGATACAAAGACAATGCTGCTATCAAGTACAGATCAGGTGTATTTTTGGGCCTGGTACCAAACTTGCAATTCCCATGAGCAGTTGACCCACGGAGTTGCAGACTGAAGCATTAGCCATCTTAACCTGTGTAAAATAAAACCTTGAAAATGGTTTGAAGGGCGCTTTTCTAGTTATGCAAAGAGCCGTCCGGATCATTTTTGAAACATGATAATGAAATCCAAACTGATTGAAGACTGCTTTGACACTCAAACAATTTTGGCAGCGAAAAAAAAACGGTAACACTGCGCTGGATACCAGGCCATTGTGGTATTGAAGTCAATCAGGCCGCCGACGAGTTGGCACGAGAAGAATGGCTAACCGGAGAGGGGCCAAAGACAGGCCAGCCGAAGAGCGCCCCTTTCAAAAGAAGGAATGTTATTTTGACTGGTGTCAATCGACTGCAATTTCGCATGCACCGAATAGGTGCGCTCACCGAGTTATAATGTCTTTCTACTCGCAGTGTCTCTTGTTCTTTACTGGCTATGAGCTTTACTCGCACGCAAATGCCGGCCTAAAGCCATCGTTTCCCATTGCCAAATGATGCAAAATTTCATACCTCAGCAATTACAAACACACAAACGACAATCAAAATTCAATAATTACCAAAGTTTCACTAATTACTAGTGTGCTGATAATTACGATTAGTTTTTTCGGATTTATAGGACAGGTGTCTAAAAACTAGCTTTTGCTCGGTCATAATCAGTTCCAAGCGCAGTATCCGCAAACAAACAAGTGATGATTAGCCGCAAAAGGCA
>NW_023458559.1:73314723-73349779 GCF_013731165.1 Rhagoletis pomonella | reverse complement strand
TTTGATTTTTAATTTGATTATGAAATAAAGTTTGATTTTAATTTTGAGTTTGAGTTTCAGTTTAATTTTGAGTTTAAGCTAGAGTGTGAGTCGAAGTATGAGCTTGGGCATAAGTTTATGTCTTAGGTTGAGCTTAAATTTAGGGTCAAATAGATTTTGATTTTGGGTTTGAGTTTAAGTTTAATTATGAGTTTAAACTCAGGTTTGAATATAAGTATGAATTTGGCTTGGTTTTACATTTAAGTTTGAAATTGAATTTGAGTTTGGTTTGTGTTACAATTTGGTGTTTAGCCCTGGGATTCAGTAAGCAGTCTCTAGTCACTAATAATGACTTTGGTGGTGAACATGGATTTTGAGACTATTTGGTACTCAGTAATTACTAATTTGTCAGCTGGCTCTGAGCTGGTCACAAAAAGAAAAATATGTAGGAAAAGATAATTGCTTTCTGTTTAAAAAAAAAAACGCAAAAATAAAGCAAAAAACAATTTCATTAGGAAATAAGACAAAATGATTTACTATCATAAAAATTCATTTAACATTTTTTTTTGTTTTTAGAACATTAAAATCTAAAGATTATGTAAAAAAAACTCACCAAAAAGGAAATAAACAAAAAAATACTAAATAACAAAATAAAAAGTTCTATGCGCCCGAGGAGGACTCGAACTTGGATCTCTCGATCGGCAGCCTAATGCTACCAGTTGACTGTCTGTGTTTGTTTTCACCACACATTTTTGGTGAACTCTTTGTGACTCTCTACAACTGAATACCCAAATCATATCAAGTCACAAAAATAGTCCCTAATTGCTAGTCTCAAATTTAGTGACTTGAGATGAGACTGAATTACTGAATCCCAGGGTAGATTTAAGCTTGAGTTGAAATTTTAGTACGACTTTGAGTTTCTGTTTGAGTTCAATTTTGAGATAATGTTTTGAGTTTGTGTTTGAATTTGAACTTGAGCGTGACTTTGATTTCGAGTATAAGTTTTAATTTGAGTTTATTTTCTAGACGCTTTTAAAAGCTAAGTAAACTTATGAGATAACGACGCTCCGGTGAAAAGATCCTTCGACTCCGCACCCATGGGTGTACAACGAAAGCAAGGGCGCCCACGAACACAATGGAAGGACCAAGTGCAGAACGACCTGTCCGAACTTGGGATGAAAAACTGGCGCAAATGTGCAAAGGAGAGGCTACTGGCGAAGTTTTTTGTTCTCGGCCCAAACCGACAAACGGTTGTAAAGAAGAAGAAACTTAAATTACCACTGGATTCTCCATGCTGGGTTGTCGTTGTGTTTTTTGTTATCTATGTACAACTTTTTTGTTTTCTCTGATCCTATACAACCCACCATCGCTTCCATCGTGTCCATTCACTTCGCTTTTAAGTAAACGCGCTGAAAATATTTTAAAAGCATTTTCTAAATGCCATCGCTCAACGAATCTGCTGCTCGCAAAAACAACAAATGCAAATACCTAATGACGTGCAAGGTAAATACAAATATTTTCTCAATATCTTTCCATTCGATTTGGAAAAAAACAAACAACCACAACAAATACATTTATACACACACATTATTTTGTTTGTTTTTCAAATGCGTTTTTGAATATTCAATCGAGCTTTGGCTATGTTACTGCTGCTGCTCCTGCTGCAGGCGGAAATGTCAATTTGAATATTTGTATTGAATCTACAGATCTATTGTTTGTTGTTAGCGTGTGACCTTTGCCTCAGCGCTCGAGTATATTCAAGTGGATTCTTGCTAATTGAAAATTGGAATTTGTTGAGTTGGAGAAATTGCACATGGAAAAGAAGCGCAGTAAGAAAGACAAGAAAGGCGAGGAGGAGAAAAATTCGAAGAAGAGGAAGGAGCAACTGAATTGAATGTTATGTAAATATTTGTTGCATCCACAGTTGCACACATTCTAGTGCGTGACGTAAAAGAAATTGTTTTGGAATTTTACTTAATTATTTGACATGCTTGAGAAGTAAATTGGTTTCGCAAATGAAGGCGGCAAAGTGGTTGTCAAATATTTTGCTATGAATTGTAAGTGGAAAATGAGATTGCTGAAAAAGAAATGCGCTGTCCGGTGATAGTGGTAGAAGGGTTTCAATGAATTTAATGAATACTGGAAAAAAGTAGACTAGAACGTGGAAAAGCAATTGATTTTTTTATTTTAATTTTTGTTTTTTGTTATTAAGTTGCAACTATTTATGCCTGTCAACTCTTCAAATATCAGAAGTTTACGAAACGGATAAATATACAGGGTAAGGAAGAATCTAACAGTCTGACAAGGGAAACAGCAGTTAGTCGGTTATAAGACCAGAATTTTTCCTTGCTGTAAAACTGTATGCAGTCAGAGAGGAGTTAAGAGGAGAGGAGTGACTGGGAAGCTAGGTTAGATTAGGTTAGGTAAGGTGGCAGCCCCGTGTAACCGGAGCTCACTTAGACAATGTGCGATTGTCCTTTGTGATACCACAATTTTGAACGGCCCCCTAAGCTTTATCGATAAAACGCTCCGAGCCGATTATGTATTTACGAATTCGGCTAATCTCAATTCCCCAAAACTCCTTGGGGCTATTTAGAAAGGGGGAGCCAAAGTACTTCAACCTTAGCCTCGCAAACGCTGGGCACTACTTAAGCAGGTAGGGTTGAGGTCATTCCACCTCGTCTTCTTCCAGGCAACTGCGACATAAGGGGTCCGGTAGAATTTTCAGCCTTACTGCGTGAATACCGATAGGACAGTGACCCGTTAAAACCCCCACCAGAAGTGAGAGCTGTGGCTTTGGGAGTGTAAGGAGTGCTCTCGACCGCCCACGGTCCACCCTTGCGATCACGCATGTCGTGGTTTTCGCTGAACTGACATGAGACACATCTATCCAAGAGTATACCACAAGCGATCAATGGCACCCCCAGCCGCTCTTTATCCGGTGATAACATTTCACGAGTACCTTCCCTGGCCAGTTCGTCTACTGGGACGGAATTAGGAATACCGCCTGCTAACTTAAACCTAATATAAAACCTCACTAACTTTTTGAGGTTGGTTTTAACATTTATCTGCCCTTTAAACAAAAAGTTCTGAAAAAATGTGTTTGAAGAGCAAGGTTTCTCGGTTCCCAAATCACGATGAAGGCAATTAATTGAATACTCGAGAATAATATTGTATTGTGCTCGTTTACATGTAGCATGTTTGCTTCGATAGGCAGATCGGGTCTGTAATCCAAGTATCTTCAAATAAGGCAATCATACCGCCTGCTGATAACTGCAGTGTCCTTCAGTCTCCTACTGGCTCCATCGAGTCACGTCAAAACCTCTCTCTGCTGGGTTCCTGGCCATAGCAATATAGAAAGGAACGAATAGCCGATGGGCTCAGAAATGCAAACTAGAAAAGCGGACAACTCCCTACTGCCACCGCTTTCTTTTCTAGATTCGTTGGATTAATCGGGACTACTGTGAGGTATCAAGATCCTAGTGGCCGAGACTTAATAAGAGTCGTACTGAGAAACTATTGACACTAAATAAATCTGCAGTTAGGGCTTTTACCTGTGCCATCACAGGGCAATGTTTCATAGCAGCAATGCTCCATCGAAAAGCGTATACCAACAAGCTCCCTCTGCAGAAGTTGTCGGGATGAGGATGAAGAGGAGTCGATTCTCCACTTCTTATGTCAATGCCCAGCTCTCCAGACAAGGCGTTTTAAGCTTTTGGGATCACGCTTTTCAATAGCTTGAGGGAAATGGCGGAGGTGAAAATGTCGAACATCCACGGCTTTATCCAGGATAGTAAATGGTTTGACAGACTTTATACTGACATTATGGATTAAGCTCGGTTAGAAGGATGTGCCTCCTCCTGGCACACATAGAATGCATTCACAATGGGAAAATCTGCATCCGAGTGGAAGGAGAAGTTATTCGTATGATTCGTTGGTATGATAATTTAATTCGGTTGGAACAAAGAGTTGTAGGACCAAAATGCGAAATTTTGTAGAAAACTCTGTGTTTGAAGGCTTCTGACTTGCTGATGGTCCCTTGCATTTCTGCAATGATCTCTTTTCGTTGGACCCTAGTCTAAAATAGGTTGCACACGATTCTAGGTCTGATTGCTCACAGGTAACTAATGATATCGCATTTCTGACATATTCAATACCATGTCGGATTGAGCAGCGACCCATTTCTCCAAGTTCCCTTCGCACTTTTTCAACTTAAACAGGTTTCCTAATCTCTACTTTGAAAAAGCTTTTGAAACCAGCCTCAGGATCGACCAGGCGTAGCTAATCACCGGCTTATTACCAAAATGTGGGCATTTATGCTTGAAAAATTATTACAAATTTTAGCGAATTGGCCACACCGTTGTTCGATCTTCGGTTGTATACCACGTATTCATTGAAAATTTGTTTGAGTGCTAGTCTACATTAAGCACACATTTGATGAAATAATTACAACAATTTGTATAATAGTTCTTACTGCGAGAGGTGTTACGGATCAGCGTTTATAGAAATTGGTTATGATTTATATTAAAAGCGCATTAATCATATACAGTCATTAAAAATCGATTAAAATCATAAAAGCGCTTAGTTTCTAAAACCTTTCGGAGCCAAAAGCTTTTTAAATTTTGCATACTTAAAGTGAAAATGTTTTTGTGCAGAGCGGTGTTGCTGCTATATCTCCTAAATACAAGCGTATGGAAAACTAGAGGACAGGTAGGATATAATTTCCAGGCAAAATAGTGAAAATTTAATTTAATATTAATTCGATTATTAATACCTAATATTTTTCTTATTTATAACAGCGCACAATCACCTGGACATCAATCTCCTGTCGCTACAACAGCGTCTATGTTGGCAATGCGAGCTGTGGAATCGTACAGCCACAGAATTTAAGTTTCAATGTGGAAATAGATTATCTGCATGACATTTGTGAGGATTTTGGTTATCTGGATGTCCAAATGCCACAAGCGCAAAAAACTGGTTTTGTACATTTGTTAAATTATAAAGTGAAAGTCAGTGACTTCATCAGTAAATCTGTGAAAAATAATTTCTTCAAACTATTCTATCAATCCGTGGCGAAATACTCTAATTTGCCGAATAAATGCCCTATGGCGACGGTGAGTCGATGAAATATTTACCCAGATAGAGTACTTATTCTGAATACATATGTATGTGTGAATGCACATTAGGGTGCATCACTCTCCATACAAAAAAAGCGGTAATGTTTTTCCATTGAAATTATAAAGTCTATTATATTTTAGGACATCCGCTGAAATATTTCGGAAAAATATTAAGATTTACGTGAGCTAGATCAAAAATAAAGTTTTTTATATGTGAATAAAAGTAGTTTAAAAAAAAATTTTTTTTCAAAAAATCGCCTCAGATGGTAGAAAAAATAATAGTTGAAAGTTCTGCATAAAAATGTTTAAAAATTGTATCAAGGAAATAAAAATAATGAGATTTTTGGAATTATTTGCATATCGGTTTATCTCACGTAAATCTTAATATTTTTTTTTTTAATATTTTTACGGGTTTTAAAATATAAAAAAAATTATATAGTTCCGGTGGAAAAAACGCAACTTTGTTGGTGATACACGCTAATGTAAATAATACATGTGCTCATTTTCCATTTTTGATGCAATAGTGAGGTTGCATTTATCCATTTTTTACAGAATACGCATTTGGACTTTCGCAATTTTACATATCCCGCCGAACAAATGCCAATTTTTGTACCCGAAATGAATTTTCTCACTCTATTAAAATTGACACGCCCGAATGAGGATTTTGTTAGCGAGATAATTCTAAAAGGAAGATTAGAGTGCAAAGAACGTAAAGGATTTGGTTGCAGTGCTGGAGTTAGGCGTGGTTAAAAATATGTTTTTAGATTTTTTTGCAAAAAAGTGGTAGGGAAGGATAACACCTTTCTGATAACATAGAACGAATATGTACGCGGTTGAACTGCTGTGTTTAAATAAAGTAACAAGTATTTTTTAGCAAAAAAAACCGACTTAAAAAAATATACATATATATTAGAGTGGTTCAAAAATTTTTATTTTTTTTGGAAATTCCTAAACCCTACCTCAAATTATTGTTATTTGTGATAAAAAAAGAAAAACGTGTTTTTTTTATTTTGAAAAAAAGTGTTTTTAGAAGGTGCGCTGGTCGATTTTTTATAAAAACGCTGATGTTCTCAATTATTTTATTTTCTTGACATGTTAAAATTCAGGTAAAAATGTGGTTTTTGCATATAATTACTCTAGGCCCATTCTAACTGTCCAATACAGGTGTGTAATTAAGGGAATGTTCCCCAATAATACCACAGTAATTATATGTAAAAAACACATTTTTAGCTGCATTTTAACATGTCAAGAAAATAAAAAAATTGAGAACATCAGCGTTTTTATAAAAAGCCGACCAGCGCGACCTCTAAAAAAAACTTTTTTTTCAAAATAAAAAATCACGTGTCTCGTTTTTCATTACAGTTTTTTTATGAACCACTCTAATATATATATATATATATATATATATATCTATATATTTCATGATCCAATGATCGGATCTAAACCAAATTAGTATGGGACCACCTCTGAGACACTACCTTTCCGATGCAAATCGAATCGAATTATCGAAATTGGTTGACGTGGTCCAAAGTTATGCGGTAACATACATAAAAAAAGAAAAAAAAAATCCGACGAACTGATAACCTCCTCCTTTTTTGGATTGTAGGTAAATGTGAAATGTTTGTTTCTCTTTCAAGCTAAAACGGCTGTACGGATTTCAATGAAATTTGGAACACAGATGGGGTATAACCCCGAATAATACAAATGATTTTTTTGAATGGAGTCATCACATTTTTCAAAAGTTAAAAACAATTAATTAATGAGTTGAGTAAAATATTACTACGATTTGGGTGTCGAACTAAAGGGGTTCCAAAACGTTGTATTTCATAATTTTTTCTTACGGGGCCGCCACCTTTTAAAGAGAGAGAATAATTTATTTCTAAGAGTGTTGCCACCTGTTCAAAAAGTTAAAATTTCGGTTAATTATAAAATTAAACGAAATATTTTAATATGGATATCAACGAGGGAGGCTTTAAAAAAGTTGTATTTCTTCGGAAAATATTTTTTACGAGGGTTGCCACCAGTTTCGGAAAATATATTTAAATGAAATCCTGCTAATGTTATAAATGTTAAAGTTTGTGTGGTAGCTCATGGAGACAGCTCATGTCCTGGATTAATTCATATCATATATTTTGAAGAGGGTTGCCACCTGCTTAAAAAGTTAAATTATATTTTCAATTATAAGTTCAAAGAAATTTCACAATATGGATGCCAAATACGATGAGTAAAAAAAAAAACTTTATTACGAAAACATTTTGAGCAAGAATGCCACATTTTAAAAATTCAAATTTAATTTTGTGACCAAATGAAACTTCATTATTACAATATGTGTGGCTAACAAATGGGGCCTAAGAAATGAATATTTTTGTGAAAAGGGTTACCTACCAAGTGTCATAAAGACCCACTCTATATTTGCATAAGTAAAATATAGTATTAACATGTCAATCGAGACAGGTATGACAAAGATTTGTTTCGAAAATATGTATTTTTAAATAGGGATGCCACTTGTTTGAAAGTCAATTTAAATTAAATCAATAAGTTAAATGAAACATTAAAAAAGGATGTCAAATCAAACAAGATATGTTTTGGGGTAGCGTTATTTCAAAAAACTTTTAAAAAGGGTTGCCACCTGTTTTAAGTTATAATTAAACTTGATTAGTTAAATAAGTGAATTATTACAATTATGATGCCTAACGAAATATGTTGATAATTGCTATATTTTTAAGAGGGTTGCCACCTGTTTAAACTTTAAATTCAATTTAAAGAAATATGGCAATATGAATCGCTTTACATCGTTTGAATTTTTAGTGAAAATTTGAATTTTTAGTTTGAAAATTTTAGTGATCATTTTTAAAATGGAATATCCTTCGTTTTTACAGTAAAGATTTTCCACCTTTCCCAAATTTCATTCTATTTAGTGCCCTTTTCGAAGTAGGTTTTACAATTTATCTGCTCCTTGAACACAAATTTTGTTTAGAAAACGGCTTTTATTCTGGTTAAGCTGAAAGAAATATCCAGAGCCAAGGTGGATCGAGTGCAGAAGACGGCTTCCATGATCACAACGGAAGCACTGACCATCAAATCTCTGAAAGTAATGTTAAATCTTTCACCTGTGAATCTCTACTCCAAATTTTGGGCCAGCTGAAGTGTGGGAAGGTTAAATACGATCGAACCGCAGGGAGATCTCAGATTCGGACAAGAAAAATTCCTTGAAACTGAAGACTCTCAACCAGTTGGCATCAAAATGCTGCTTGATTGTGGTATAGGTCCCTCGATTCCTCGAAACTGCATAGCCGACAAGCTGGCAAGGAGGGATACAGACATTTCTGAAGTCAATTCTGCTTAAAATGCGGGCATACCCCCTCCTCCTGAAAACACACACTACCAGGCAAATTTGGCCAAATATTGATGTATGTAAAGCGATCCATAGCTATCCATAGCACTCACTCGGCTGGACGCTTCTCTTTTCAGATTATTAGTCGGGGTAAGCACCGGACACTGCCTGATGAGCGCGCACGGAAAAAGGTTGGGATGCTGCAGCGACGATGTTTCCTGCAGTTGCAGACACGAGAATGGGATGGAGAGCATCGTGCATTATCTCTGCCACTGTCCCGCTTCAGCAAAACAAGTCCAAACTTTTTAGACTGATTAGCCAACCTGAGCTCGGCGAACGTTCTCGATTTTTTGTGCTATATAAAACACACTCAGTGGTTCAGTTATTAAGGGAGGGAAATAAACAAATGGCTTCCGCCCTTCGTGTGATCCGTGCTCTGCGTAGTCGTAGCCACTCTAATTTGACCTAACCTAAGGTCTTTCTAAGGTTTATGCCCTTATAAAACTGAGCGAAATTTAAACCTTTCCTTTGCAAATCACTGTGGAATTTTTATGAATAATTGCCGCTTGAAGGCAATTTTTTGCATGATTGTATGAACAAAGGCACAGCGAAATAAATAAGGAGAAAATTTTACAGCGGTTGCAGAAATCTATAAAAATATTTATTGGGCTGTACAGTTGACATTCGTATTTTTTTTAGAAAATGATTGATTATGAAAAAGAAAAAAAATTAAGCTCGAATACTCAACCTATTTCTATTTATGCTTTACAGCAATCGTAATAGGCTCCAAATATTTTGATTTCTAACTTTCATGACATTCCTTGTTTGTTTTCGCAAGTCATGCTTAATCTCCGGTACCCCTTTGCATTGTTTTGATTGCTTGTAGGTTTTTTTCACCACGCTTTTTACTCTTTTTAAGCTTCACATACATACATATGCATGTAAATTATTTGGACTTTCTATACACTTTGCCATATTTTTGCATATCTACAATTCAAATGTTAATCAGTTAATGAGTTGTCAAATTATTAAATGTCAATAGCTTTGTCCAAAATTTTGACAAATTAATTTTTACCAAAATATTTGCTCGGCTGGGTAATTGAACTTTAAGTACAGTAAGTGTAAGAGGAAAATGATGACTAAGTGAGAGTGTAGGCGATCACATATTTGGTAGTAAAAAAATTGCACTTAGGCCAGGAAAGGAAATACCACCTCGGTCAAGAGTAAGCAGTTAGTTTACCATTTTCCAAAGAAAATTTTTTTGTATACTTTATGGCAGGGACTGCACAATATTTGTATATAAAAAATTCAATCTCCGGTTAGATGTTACAAAAAGTTTTCTTCGAATATACTTAGGTATGTATGTACATTAGAGTGCATCACTCCCCATAAAAAAAAAATATCGGTACTGTTTTTCCATTGGAATTATGAAGTCTATTATATTTTAAGACTTGCGTCAAAATATTTCGAAAAAAATATTAAGATTTACGTGAGCTGGGCCAATTTGAAAATACCTCCAAAACTGAAGTTTTTTATTTATAAAAGTAGTCTCTTAAAGTATTTTTAGAAAATAATGTTAGCTAAAGTAATTACCTTCACCGTATTTTTAGAAAAAAAAAGATGATAAAACAGTTTAAGTTCAAAAAATTTGCATTTCGCAAGAACTGAAAAACGAATTTTAATTTTTTTAGAAAGTTCGCTACAAGCATTTTTAGTCAAAAAGAGCCAAAATTCAAAAAAAATATATTGAACTCTTCAAACGTAAAATTTTCAAATTTTTTTCTTCTTTTGACCTGTGCGTTAGCGAAAGAAAAAAAATTAAAAAAAATCAACACGATTCTCTAGTCTTGAAATTTGCACTTTAACCTACTAAAATTTCATTAGATATAAAACCGCATACATACAATCTTTTTTTAAATTCTAAATAACAAGATTAAGTTTGTTGAATTTTTGTAATTTTTGTAATTTTTGTACGAAGATTGATATGTGGATTTATATTGTACTGGTTACTTAACGTGCTAGACTGTTATAAGAAAATCATAAACATTAAAAAAATAAAATAAAAGTAGCCAAAACTGGTCAAAATGTCACTTGACTTAATCAGATGACCACAAGTGTATGTGTTGTAGCGCTCCGATTTTGCTGGTTTCAAGCGGAGGTAAACCTAAGTATTTGAGTTTGAAAGGTGTAGATATCTGTGTATGTATATTATATATGTACGTAAATGAAACGAGTGCTTTCTGCTCTTTAATACATATATAAAAATATTTAAGCGAGTCCACCATAAAGTAGCTTTTTTATTCTCCTTTGATATCTCTATGCAAAAATATATCTCAAAGTGTCATCTAAGCGCTTTAAGTGTTCGAAAATGGTACCAAAAAATTTAAATGACGCTACTACTTTTTTACTAAACATCTTATTACTGCCACATTTTAAGTTTAAAAGATTTTACTTTTTTAATATTATTATTTTTTTCTTTTTGTTTCGCTAAGAACTTAACAAACAGCAGCTAAGTGTTTTCAAAGTTAAGCAAACAAATGATTAAACAAGTACGAATAAAATAAAAATAAAGTCGACGCTATAAAAAAGTGCTACAATAAAATGCTTGGAATGTGCTAGGACAAATATTTACCACAGATTATTGTTAGGTATTATTAAAATGATATCACAAAACACCACACTACCGCAGTCATAGACGTAGAAGACCTTCACACACATGTCCATATATAGATAAGAAAAGGCACATACACAAATACTTATACTTATGTATACATTATATGTATGCTAATCGTGTTAGCAGTTGGCTTAGAAAATACTAAGCCTGGTGGAGGGATGCTGCGGAAGGCGTGCAACCAACGCACGAAGGTGATGAACATTTCTTCGCACCTGACTTTTATTTATAAAAAAAATTTTTGCAATTCACCTACACATTTATATTTATTTAGTTTTATACAGTTTTAGAACATTTTTTTACTTAATACTTGCATTTATAACTTAAATTTTCTTTTTCTTCTTTTTCACTCCTTCGGGGTTATCTTTAGAATTTTTTTCGCTCTGAAGTGTCAGTTTTGTTGGCAACGTCTGAAGTGCGCCACTTAGTAGCGTGTCAGGCCGTAAGCATTTAAACGCTCCACTCATGCCAGACACACACCAATGCTTAGATGCTTAGGCGCTTATGTAGTTAAGCGCTTAGCTAAGCGGTTATTTATCTTTTAAATACTTCACTGCTATCTGGTTGGATTTGCCTTTGTCCAAAGGAATGTCGTTGGTGCAATCTTTTATGGTGTAAACTCACCTGAGAAAGTAGAAAAGAAAGAAGAAAGATGATATTAAATTAAAATGAGACGTATTTGCAAAACAACTTAATAATAGGAATTGGTACAGAAGAAAATAACTTAGAAATACAGACTTAGGACGGCTGAGTGGAAGATCGACCTATTTCGGCAGCCCGTTCGAAAACGCTCTATCTGAGAATTTTATTGAATTTTTTTATTTTATTTCAACATATTTTCAATATATTTTCAGTTGAGGGTGATTTTGAACCAAGTTCTGTTTAGGGCATTCTTCAATCAAATTCTGAAATACGGCGTTCTTAAAAAGTTTTCTGAGATAGGGCGTTTTCGAGCCAGGTGCCGAGGTAGGTCGATCCTCCACTCAGCCGTCGATATAATTTTCATATATTTTTTTTCCATATTACAGTCAACAAGCTGCTGAATAATTAATTAATTGACATTGACGGGCTCACCAGCCAGGCCATTAGCACAGCATTCTCTAATTAGAAGAAGTAGGCAAAATACATATGTCAGAAGCTAGGATAAGTTCCACCTGGCAATTGGATAGCATCTTATTCAAAATCTATAGTCCAGCGATTTTTATGCTGATAATCGTTATTGTATGTATATAACTTTTGAGAACTTGATGCGGCATGGGGAGCAGTTTTAAACACCAAAGGGATACCCACATGGAGATATACTATCACCTGTGGAGCCAAGAAGTGGACGAACTTGTATAGATAGTCTTTGCAACTATATGTAGGTGTTGGCAATTCCGGTTACATATACTAGCTACTACTACGAAAACAACTCTTCCAGATCTGCGGAATAAATCTTTCAGTTGAAGTATCTTGGTATAAGCCTGGACTCCAAATTGCTGTAGAAAATTCATGTTGACCATACTCAGAGGTATGAAAGCACTGGAGATTTTTCTCTAGCTCGCAGCACTACATACATCTTAAGATAGAGCAGAAAGTCAAGCATAATAATTATAATAGGGGTATTCTCGATCCGGTGAATAAATGAAGCAACAACAAAATTATCCAATCATGCTATTTATGCTATCTATGTACCATGCTGATAATAATAATAGGGGTATTCACATCAAACAACAAAAAAATTAGGCAATCATATTATTTATGCTATCTATGCACCATGGTAGATAGTATCCATCGGATCGTGAATACCCCTAATAATATTTTTGCGCTTACACTTTTGCTAACTGTTTGGCGGAGCTTCTCCACCAATTTGTGCTGTGCGTCCTGATGTTCTTACACAAAATAAAGAGACCTACAGTTTGACGCCGCCTCCGAACGGCTATTGAATTTTATGTGAAGTTTTTAAGGGCTAAAATACCCTCGAAAAGCCAAGCATACCCTCAAAGAGTTCATAAGAAACTGCCTTGGAAAGGTTTTATCATCTGGGATCATGCACAAGGTATAATTCCAGCTCCGACTAGTCTATGGAAAAGGTAGTTGTTTTCGAGAAGAAATTTAAAATAGAACCTGGAGTAACTCCATTTTGACAGGGCATAACCAGGCGAGAACTATTCAGTGATGTATAGGCGACTCTGAGAAGCCAAATGGCACTGTGGCCAGCAGCTCTAGTTCCGGGATGAGATTATCTGAAGACGTGAAGGCTTTTTATTAAATAACTTCCTTAAATAGAAAATAAGGATTATCACAGGTACTCTTACGCAGAACTGCAGAACGCAGAGTGTCGTATATTTTTTAGGCACAAGCCATGTTGATTTAGAGATTTTATTTTAATTTAAAGAACGCGTAATATTTTCCTTAGCCCGCCGAAATAAAGCTTTGACTCTGGCCACTCTGGAAGCCGTCGAGCACAGTCCTCTACATGATTTATCACAGCCTCAACAAGGCACTTTGTTTTAGAGCAAAAATGAGGTAAAGCTGGTTCTTCTGTGAAAGAAAGACTTAAAGGCTTTTGTTTCATACTATCCACTCCCAAATGTTCAGTCCCTAAAGTCACCACATCGTTTTAAAGGACTGTGACCTCTGCCTGGAAGACACTGCCTGTTCTAGTCACCTGGATTGGCCCTTGGCATGGTAAGTCTGAAGGAGGGATCCTCGGAAATGCATTCACTTTGGTGTGTTTTTTTATCTAAATAACGCACTTATACAGATATTTTATTTCGAGATATTTTCTAGTCAGTCACTTAAAAATCACCATCTTCTCTCACCTCTCCAACCTAGTAACTGCAGCTATTTATAATAATTTCATCCTCATTGATTGCCATAATATGATAACCAAAGAGCGTGAAATGAAAAACAAGCAAAATATTTAATAAGCAGAAGACGAGCCATAACGCCTAGTAGAAGTTTTAATTAAACTATAATAATGAGTGACAGTATAATTGGCTGAACAGCTAATAAAAATAATAAATGTCACCATTGTGAAAAGGCGATGAAGGAAAAATAATGAGGTGACGAGAAAATTAAACAGAGAGAAAAATTAACTTAAAAGAACTAAAGCAATAAACAGCTAAGGAAATGGACGAAAAGTATTAAAATGTGAGAAAAAGGATTTTTTATGAATGTCAAATAGGTAATAAAAGTATAAGCTCAAGGATTGGGAGTATAAGAAGTAATTCGCGGTACTAAGAGCAAAGGAATATGTAAAATTCAATTTAAAAACATACACAATTCTTCATTATAACGGGCTAACAAAAAAATACTAAAAATTAGTAGTTCTTTCATAAAATCTTATAAATTAAAAATTACCTGTTCTCCCTCCGTGCTTTTTCAACACAGAGCAAGTGAGCTTAATCTTTCAAGTGACGTAACTAGGTTCTACATTAAGTAAAGAGTTTTGCAAAAACCCCAGCCTGACGCAATATCTTTGAGAGTAATACAGCATAGTACTATTTATTTGGCGGAGTTACCTGTCCCTTCACATTTCACGTTTAACTGATGTGTCTGCAAAATTATTGCGAAATTCTATAAACAATTAATGTTGTATTTGGTTCAATAAAGATTACCACATTGTACCCAAGACCTTATCGCATTGTTTATTTCACAACGAAATTTAGATTAAGTCATAAAAACTAGCAAATTATTTGTGGGCGAATTTTTTGCCAGACGACAATTCTACCTTGTTTTACTACTTCTGGTGTTTGTTATCTGCGATTTGAGTGTAATTATACTTATACAAACATAAAATCAATGATGAGTTAGAGAGTATGGACAGAAAGTACTTATGTACATATATACATGCATACGTACATAACTTTAAACCTATTTATAACTACTTAAATTTAAAACTGGGCATGCATATTTGGTCATCTAAAAATAGGACATAAGATTCGGTCATTTAAAATTTAGACATAAACATTTGGTAATTTCCAACTGGACATATACTTTTGGTCACTGGAAATGTAAGGTAAAAAGTAGACATAATGTTTTGGTCATATAAAAATTAGACATGCATTTTTGAGCATTTAAATTGTACACGATTTTGGTAATTAAAAAACCTACATTAATGGCAATTTCAAATTTGAAATTAATTTTTGGACATTTTGAAATGGGACATGGATTTTTACATTTTTGGTTATTTAAAAAGTTGATAGATATGTATATAGATAGATATATAAAAATTGGACATAATTTTTTTATATACAAAATTGGACATCACTTATTGGACTTTTTTTAAATAGACGTGAATGAATGCACCTTTTATAAGCGACACCACAGTAAATTTTTATGTCCAATTTTGATATGGCTAAACATTTATATCCGGTTTTTATGATGTGGAAATTTATGTAAAGTTTTCGAGTTACTAAAAATGTTTGCTCAGATTTTAAATAACGATATACGAGTACTTATATCCAGTTTTCAAAGGCAAGAAAATGTACATACGGTTTACAGCTATAACGACACAACTCCAAGCTAAAAAAAAACCTTACTACAGTGGCACTTGTAAGAATTTTATATGGATCATTCAGAAATTCGACGTTTTTATACAATTGAAAATTGAACATAAATTAATGGGCATTCTAAAATTGGACATGCATTTTGAATTTTTGGTTATTGAGACTGGCGGATTTCAAATCACCAACAATTTATGTTTAATTTGATACAAACAATGTATGAAAATATTTTTACCCACGAAATATTTATCTGCAATTTTTAAGGAATACAAAATTTATACGTTTCTATATGAATAATGATTTATGTCCCGTTTTTAAATTATCAAAAATTTATTTTCACTTCAGATTTTAAATGGGAAAACTTTTATATAGATATGTGTTCACAAAATAAATGGCCAATATTTTATGTCTGGTTTTTGAATCACCAAATTTTTTTTTAAATCCTAAAAATCATATCTAGTTTTTTAAACCTCATCAACAGAGATTTGGTGCAATTATACAACCATGTATTTCGTATGGGATTATACTGGTAAGCAATAAAATACCAGGATTTTAGATGTTAGGAGCGTGCAGTGTAAAAGTATAAACATATTTAAATCGCTATCGGAGCTTCGTTCTACGATATCAAATGATGTGGAGACACACTTTTGTCACGAGCTAAAAATACTTGATTGTTACTTTCTACCTGTAACGAGTTAACTTTTAGTATATACTCTAATAAACAGGGGGACTCACAGATTCGACCGAAAATCGAGGAATTCGCAAGTATGTACATGATAAATAATGATCATCTGAAGGGGCTGTTAGCTTTTTAGTAAATGTAGAATGAATACTTGAAAACCCTTAAGTGCTTACGTATTTCAAGTACTGCATTTGTGAGAGTGATAAAAATATATTTACACGTATCATTATCATTAATAGAGTACTTCCGCAATTCGCAATAACACTTTAATATTGATAACAACTTTTTAATAAACACTATATTGTATTAAATAAAATAAAGTAAAATTATGGGAAGACACTCCATATTCAATTCAATAAAGCCATCTGCCACTTTTGTTTGGTGTCTTACTTATTATGTTACGTGACCTGATCCGAAGCATGTGTATATGAGCAAATCTCACGTGTTGTTACATATTCCGACAAAAATGTGTTTTTGATCGAAAATGGTGGTACGCCTATCTTCGAGAATGCATTATCTTCAGTTTTGTATAAAGAACAAGATTCCATCGCGAAATTGTAATTAAATTAAAACTTAAAATAGTTATACCCCAAAAAAAGTAAAAAAATAACCACTCATCCTCATGTACTAAGTATGTACTCGTAGTTGCGTATGTAACGTATACGCCCCGTAGCACCATAGGCAGTCATCTAACATGTTTACTCGCACGCCTGACTTATATTCCTTTGCACGTATATATTACTTTCTTCATGTATGTAACACTTTTAGAATGAACTTTGAGTGTGCCAATAAAAATTTTAAAGACCATTCACCATTTATCCGTTTATTTTAACACTTTGAGGTATTTTAAAATATTGAAATGGAGAAAAAAAATTAAATTTTCAAAAATTACAAAATAGCTGCGACGGATATTCTGTCATATTTTTAATTTCGTGGTACACTCTTGAAACTTCACAGATATGTTGTATTTGATGCCAACGTCCATTGCCTCTAATGTGAACATTAAATTTGAAAACTTCCCAAAGTTATACATTTTTCGAGTGACAATGAAGAAATTTTGAATTTCCGAACTTTTTAACCTTTCTAAACCTTTAAAATAAGGATAAAATTGGTCAAATACTTGATTTATTTTTTATTGCACTTCTTTCTGGAACTCCGTTGATTGAAATAAATGCAAGAAGTATACTTTAGCATTTTTTTTCTGAGTGACACTAAAAAAACAGCTCATGAGATTTGCTCATACACATTTAAAAATATGGAATTAAATAATCTTGGCTGCACGGTAGACTTTGTTATGATGATATGAAAGATACCAGTCCCTCTATGCTTAAAATGGCTCCACAGTTCCATCGCGTTAACATCTATAATTGTGGGAGATGCCACGCCCCTTAAATTCTTCTAGAGTTATGCAGCATGAAAATTTTAGATAATTTCGGAGTTTCCAAGTCCCTTTTCCATCAACAGTTTGCTCAGGTATCTGTAGACCACAAAAGGGTTGACAGAAGTCCTAATCAATTGGGGCACAGCTTCAGCTGTATCCTTTGAAAATAATATGTACCTTAAAATCGTTCATATAAAATTTAATGCTCACTCTTTAATAAATAATATTATTAACTCACTAGATTTTATGGCCAATTAAGATGTCATAAGATTTCAGCTTACAGATTTTGATGGCAGCGAAAAGTAGTTACATACAAACATGCATGAAGAAAAATGAACGTAAATACCGCAAAAGAAGACAACGATGAAAGTACTTCCAAATAACAGCGATGACAGCAAAATTAATAACTCTCTTGATGTTCACAATACTAGCTAGTGACAAAGTCGCCATACTTTAATAGGCGGTACGACAACAGTGGCGAGGAAAAAGTGAAGTGAAGAAGTCGCGAAAGTTTGGCAGAGAGAATAAGTTAAAAAAGCATATATGTATATGTATGTATGTATGTACATTAGGGTGGCCCCTAAAAAATGTCAGCATCATGGGACATGCCTTTATTTTTTCTGCGTACAAAATAAAGTTATCCATGAAAATTTAAAAATTATAAAAAGCAATATTTAGGGACGCTAACAGGCTTTGAAAAAACTTTATCACCAAAAATAGCAAACATTCGACAATTGTCTTTGGCGAACTATAAGTAAGCGAGTTTATGAATTGGTATTACAATAATAACTCTATATTATCAGATTTCAAGTGACAGCTTTGTCGTCTTTTTTTTTATTTAAAAAAATTAAATTTTTTCGAAACCTGGTAGCGACACCCCTAATATTTTTTTTAAATTTTAAATTTTTTGTAGGTGCCTTTATTTTGTACGTCGAACAAACAAAATTTAGATGTTGATATTTTTAAGGACCACCCTATTGTTCATACATATGTATCATGTAAAATTATTACGATAAAGAGATGAGCTGTATGTGTGTGTGTGTGTGTCAATAAGTATTACTGGAATGTGCCATAAACAAAAGGCTGAATGCGGATTAAAGAAAGCTGGAACAAAGTTTTATTTACTCAAGTATACAGCATTTTGAATTTGTTGTTTTATGCTCACAAAAGGACGTATTTACAAATAAGAATCTCACAACTTTATGATTAATTAATATCCTTTAGCAAGGTTGCTTTGTGAAAATCCAGGTGTCAACTAAAACACTCATATGTACATTAGGGTGTCCAAAAAAAGGGAATTTGCGGGTTTTCCTCCGGAATTATAAGATACATAAAGTTTTAAAGCTGTCGCCAAAATAGTTCAGGAACGTACTAAGATTTACGAGAGCTGAGCCCATTTGATAATACTACAAGAACTCTAATATTATTTAGCTGTTGATAAATTTTTTTTAAATTTTTACGCAGACCCTTTAACTTAAACTCTTTTATCATACGAGGTGATTTTTTGAGAAAAATATTTTTTTTGCAGGCATTTCCAAATCGGTGCAACTCACGTAAATCTTAGTATTTTTCTGAAAAATATAAAATAAATTTAAATATAATGGACTCAATATTTCCGTTGGAAAAACAAAACCTTATTTTTTGGAGAGTGATGCACCCTATTGTACATATGTATATGCATACAATTTCGCAAAAGAGAGAAGCAATTTGTGAAGACTTGTTGGTGTTTAGCGGCAAAAAAGACGAATAAAAAATATCCTTGAAATCGAAATTCATGAAGGCACTTTTGATTGCGCTTCAATTGGACTGACTGCGACCAAAAACTTCACATTATTTTCGCGCCGAACAGCTTTTGTTTGGCATAGGCGACCTTCGAATCTACTTCATCAAGCCCTTACGAGACAAATTTTGACTCCATCATTCAAACTACTTTTGCGCTGAACACTTAGTTAATTTCCTTATCAATGGATACCTAATTTACTGTTAAAAGAAAAAGAATGAAGGACCTCGTAACTTCTTGGATTGTTTGAGAATTTTCGAGTTTTTCTTGGGATACTATCGCGATTGCCCGTATTTTATTTTTCCAGACTTTCACGGGGCTTTTTGATTTCTTTTACTTATATTTTTTGGCACCGTTCAACATTTTTCGTAACTTTTCTGATTTTCCCGGGATTTCTCGGTATTCCTAGATTAGGTAAGGTAATGTGGCAGTCACTACCTAAGACCAACTCACTTAGACACTGCAGGTCCATTGTGATACCACTGTGAAACATAGAAACCTCATTGGCTATATGTAATGCTTTTATTCCTACCCCTGATAGTTCCGTGAGAAAGTTAAAGAATTGTTTACCTAAACCTGATCTGATCTCTGCAACTTCCGCAAAATTAAAGAGAGAATACTCATAATCTCGAAGAGGACATTTGAACTATCCTCTCTTGGGAGGTTGAACAGTTCTTCCGTTTTTTTCTTATAAATTCCCGGTCAGAGTAGCCTAGGTATTCTGCAAGTGCCCTCATCTAACCATGACCTATTGGCCTCTTGGGTAATAATATAACTAATCATTAATTTGCAGGTTGCCATGAGTTTCCCTTTCCCGGAAATATCTCTATGTCCCGGGACCCAAAGGTGGTGCTAATATCATTTAGTGCTGCCACGATTTTTCTTTTTAATCTTTTGGGATTTTGGTGGGTGTATTCCGAACTCTCGAAAGCAATTTTAGTGAAAAATTACTTTTTTTTGCTTTTATTTTATTTTTGCTTAAGACAAACAAAGGTAAAAATAGTTCGGTTTTCGTGGTAAAAATAATGTACAATCTTTTATTTTTTCTTATTACCTGCACTCTCGGCAGGGTCTGTGCTTTATATGTAAGACAAAGAGGCAAGCTTAAACTAGTTAATAACATTTTAAAGTGATAAAGACAACTAATAATTCTGTTTCGCATATTTACACACTCATAATGAATCACGCTAATTCCTGCTTTTCATATTTGTTTTTGTTGTGTTTAATATGCTTGTCGCCGAGGTTAAAAACCGCTCAATTAAGAAAATTGATGTGTTGACGTTGGGTGGCCAAAATGCTTGTAGTTATACTTGTTTATAATTATCTTCGTTTCTTTCTTTTGCCTATGGCTTTTTGTTGGTTACGCGCTAAATTGGCTAACTAATTTGTATATAAATCACAAGATTAGTAGATGAGGAATATTTATATGTTCATACATACTACTTACTTGTATCAATGTATGAATGCTTAAGAGCATAGGTGAAAAAAACGCTACAGAAACATAGATGTGTGAGCATGTGGCACAAGTAAGTAAGCACCCAGTGTTGAATATGAGTCATCAAAAGGCTAATTATAAATTTAGCAGTATTAAAAGCTACCTGGCAGTTCGCCTAATATAAACACACTAAAGTTACAAATTGAAGAGGAAATTAAGAACTTGTTCGAGTAAATTTTTAATTGTTATTAGGTCATCTGCCCTTTCTGAATATACATACATACATACATACATGCATATATTGTTGAGAGTAACTTAACTGAATGCTGACTAAATTACTGAGCTGAATTTTTAAACCTTGTAAAGGTGAACGACGATCATCCAAATAACCATTTTATAACCGAGCCCCTTTCGCTAACTCACAGTTTACACTGTAAACTGTACTTTGTACTTTCTATTCAGCAGTTTTTAATGGGTTTGTTGCTACCAGCAGCTCAATAAAAAAATGGAATGCAAAAGTTAATTATAATTACATTTCGTTCCGCATTTGCTACACCAGGCTTCTTGACATTTGTATGTTAATATCTAATTTAACAGACTGATAATAACTTAGTACTAAATAAAAAAAATGTGCACTAATTTTGATCAATTTGGTCAATTGACTATCATTTCCCATGGAAATATTTTTCCTGAGTCCGCATATGAAGGCAAATTTAAAAAAAAATAGAGCAGCTTTCGAAATATAGCCGAAATTCATACAATACCTGCATATACAATAGGGTGGTCTAAAAACACATGCCAGGAAAAAAAGTTTCAAATGTTAAGCTCTCACCCCTAGGATTTTTCTAAATGAAAAAAACGCATTTTTTTGTTAAAAATGTATATATGGGGCTTTCCACACCAAAACGGACGGGGTTCACACTTCACGTGTTTGATTGGTTTCAAATTTTTAGGGTTGATGCATAAACAGAAATAATAAATAAATATGAAACTTGAGCTTGATTAATAAATTTTTAAAAACTTTGCAGCACAAAAATAAAACCAAATCGATTTAATAGTTTTCCAAATGTCTCGTGAACGGGACGAGGAATAAATTTGAAACAAAATCACACATACACACATCAAAATTCTTTATGAAAAGAAATATTAAAAAAAAAAATTTTCTTGAAAAATTTTTCACATACCAATTTTTTGAAAAAAAAAATAGTTTTTAAAAATAATAATATTAATAATAGATTGGCGCTTACACATATGTTAGTGTTTGGCCGAGCCTCTCCTCCGACTTGTGGCGTGCGCCTTGATGTTGTCACACAAACCGGAGGGACCTAAAGTTTTACGCCGACTCCGAACGGCGATTGTATTTTTATGAGAAGCTGTTTTTCAAGACAGCAATACACTCGGAGATTTGCCATTGCCTGCCGAGGGACGACCGCTGTTAAGAAAAAACTTTTTTCTATATGTGATGCGATGTTGCTTTGATTAGGGCTTGAACCCAGGTTTTTAAAAATAGTCCATCTAAAAAAAAACTAAACAAGTAAGAAAGTCTAAGTTCGGGCGGAGCCGAACATTAAATACCCGGCGCAAGTATTAAATATATGTTTTTTCACCCTTCCGAAACCTTCCGCTAGATGGTAAGCCGAGGTGTATCAATTTTGGGTAAATTAGCGTCCTTCAATTTCGAAATATTGAAGTGTCAAGCATTTCTTAAATTTACCGTTATATGAGAATCGGCCGTTATTTTAGTCCGATTTCAATAATTTTCAATGTTTTGCTTACACGTGGCAAGTACAATAACCATACCGAGTTTGGTACAAATTGGTAGAACGGTTACCGATATACTTATATGTGATCATAAGTGGGCGGTGCCACGCCCATTTTCCAAAATTTTACCATAAACGTATTTCTTGGTAAAGAATTGTTGCAAGCATCAATTTTGAATAAATTAGCTTCAATATTTAATGATTTATCGAAGATTTTGTATTTCTCTAAATTACCGTTATATGGGATGTGGGCGTGGTTATTGTCCGATTTTAAAAAGTTTCGGCGGTTTTTTATGCTGTACCAAGGCCAACAACTGTGCCAAGTTTGGAAGAAATTGGTGCAGCGGTTACCAAGATATACACATGTAACCATAAGTGGGCGTGGCTACGCCCATTTTCCAAAAATTTATAATATTCTTATTTTTCGTCTAAAACTTATTAGAAATATCAATTTTGAGTGAATAATCTCCAGTAGTTACTAAAATATCGCAGTTTTCGTATTTCTGAAAATTACCGTTATATGGGAAGTAGGCGGGGTTATTGAGCGATTTTAAAAATTTTCGGCCATTTGGTATGCTATGCGAAGGCCAACAACTGTGCCAAGTTTGGAAGAAATTGGTGCAGCGGTTACCAAGATATACACATGTAACCATAAGTGGGCGTGGCTACGCCCATTTTCCAAAAATTTATAATATTCTTATTTTTCGTCTAAAAAATATTATAAATATCAATTTTGAGTGAATTATCTTCAGTAGTTACTAAAATATCGCAGTTTTCGTATTTCTGGAAATTACCGTTATATGGGAAGTGGGCGTGGTTAAAGTCCGATTTCGCCCATTTTCAATACCAACCTACCTTGGATTAAGGGAAACGTACATACCAAATTTCGTTGAGATATCTCAATTTTTGCTCGAGTTATCGTGTACACGGACAGACGGACAGACGGACGGACAGACAGACATGGCTTAATCGATTTCTTTTTTCATCCTGATCATTTATGTATACATTTGTCTATATCTATCTCGATTCGTTTTGGCTGTTACAAACAACCGTTATGTGAACAAAATTAATATACCCTTGTGCACAAGTGCGCTCGGGTATAAAAATCACTAAGTATTACGCAATATTTAAGTGTGGTATTAGGCGGCGCACTCTACAATAATTTGAGTTATGAATTTTTTTTACACCGAAGTTGAGTAAAATTAGTACATTACAAATTTAAAATTTTTAAAATTTTTTTTGAGTATGCAGTTTTGTAGGCCATTAAGTTTGAGTACAATAAAATGCAAGTTTTAATGAACGCCATTTCGAAGTAGCTTAAAACTTGCACTTTATTATTCTAAAATTTAATTTAAAATCTAAAAACAATTTAAAAAATTTGTAAATTTGTAATTCTTTTGATCGAGCCGTTGCCAGAATCAATCGGATAAGGAATGTTTTCCTAGTTTCTCCTGGCGCATCCAAGAAGAAGGTCGCCCATTATCATTTGCATCTTCCCGAGAATCCCGAAAATCGCTATAATCCCAAAATAGTTCTATGTGTCTCTCTCTATATCCTTTCCTCTTTATTTACCTTTATTTTAATCTTACTTCCCCTACCTTCATCTTTACTTTTATCGGTATCCGTATCCCCCTCTTTGTCTGTACTTTTATGTTTACCATTTTCTTCATCTACATATTCCCCTTCACCTTTGCCCTTATATATAAGTAAAGTGTTTAAATTTACCTTGGTCTTCATTTTTGCTTTTATTTTTACGCATCTTTGTTTTTGTTTTTTATTTTTACCTTTGCCTTTATCGTTTTCTTTATCTATGTATGTACTCACCTTTACTTTCGTTCGTGTATTGGTCTTTTTCTAAGTGGTATTCCTTAACCTTTTGCTAGAAATTTTTTGCTAAATTAACACCATACGCATACACACAAGAAGCACTTGTTTCAGCCCCGACCATTTCCGTTGCACCATTTCCGTGTGCAATTTCCGTTGAATTTGCCAATTTACTCCAAACCAACCAACCGCCGCTAAAGAAGTTTCACTTCAAAAAAATTATTCAAATCGGTTTAGCCGTTCTCGAGTTTTGATGACCGTGACATACGAACACAACATTTTTATATATACATATGTACATCTATAGGACAAGATGTTTATGCATCAACCCTAAAAATTTGAAACAAATCAAACACATGAAGTGTGAACCCCGTCCGTTTTGGTATGCAACGCCCCATATAAAAGATGATCTTCCACTTATCATCACTGCCTTGATCTATTTACGCATATATCTTTCACTCCCACTCAGTCATAATTTGGTGTTTGATGTGCTCGGTTCTCGGTTCACGGTCGGTAAGTCGGGGAGGTCGATAGTAGTTCTGTGAAAGTGGTGTAAATTAGTGTATGTACATAAAATAAAAAATAGCGCGTCGTTTAACATAATTAAGTGTTGTAATGAAATTAGTGAAAAATACAAGTGGTTAAGAAATAAAATAGATATGTATGTATAGATATGTAATGCAAAAGTCTGGTGCATGCCCATTCATGCCCTGTAGCCCAAGCTGTGCTCATATGCAATAAGAAAAAGGTAAAGAAAAAAGTGTAAATAAAAAGTAAAAACTGCATAGAATGCAATATATTCAGGAAATTAGTGCCTAAATAGAAAAAACTATAAAAATGTAATTGTTGCGCAGTGGCGTTGCGGAGAAAATCGTGTTTTAAGGAGAAGGTAAAGCGTCGTTGAATCGTACAATCGTTTTTTACTCGCCGTTCGTTGGTGAATCGTCTTCGCGCATACATACATATGCACATATGTATATATGTATGTACATATATCTATGAATGCAAATAAACACACTCTACCTACTAAGGTATATGGCGCTTAATAATCAGAAATAATAAGAAAAAGGTAGCTTGCAAAGGGCGATGGTCAATGCAGAAGAAACGTACATGTATGTAAGTAAATTGAAAATTTGATTTTATATATCGTCGATGTTTTTGCAAAACCGCCCATCGACCAGTTGCAAAACCGCCTAAATCGCCGTTGTGGCAAAAATGAGGTTTGGTAACCCTGAACTCCAGGCATCGAGATTTATGCATAAAAATCGTTAAATCGTTATTAAAACAACAGATTTTTAAAATAATAGCTAGAGAAAATACTGCTTATCAAGGCAATGCCTTCAAAAAATAAACCATTTTCTCGCTCTCCTGTATAATTTGAGTGCCGTAAGATAGGCGGTTTTGCAAAAACATCGGCGATATGTTTATTTAGCTAAGAACTACATTTTGATTTTCTTTATGTAAAATTAAAAAAAAAATATTTACATTTATTATGGGATGTGCAGTAGTAGGATTTGGGGCTTTGTTAAATAAGGAAGACTTATTGCGCTGCTCGTAAAATCAACGATATACCAGGTGAAGCTAGGAAATACCTACTATTTCTTGAGACAGAATTGACATCTGCTCCGAGGTTCTTACGAATTTTGATACATACACATACAATTTTTTTTATAAAAAAAATTAGTTTTTGAAAATATGCCATAAAAAAAATTAAAAAAAAAATCGCAATTGTAGCTCTGAGTATTGCGCAATATTTAAGTATAGTATTAGGGGGTGCACTCTACAATAATTTGAGTACTGAATTTGTTTCACACCGAAGTTGAGTAAAATGAGTACATTACAAATTTATAAATTTGTGTGAAAAAAAACTCATAACTCAAATTATTGTAGACTGCCTCAAATGCCATGAGGTTTTCCATGTATTTTATACAGGGAAAAAACACTTTTTCGTAGAAATGATACAAACATTCTTGAAAATCCATATTTTTCGATCGGAAAACTTTCTTTCTCTTCAGGAGGTATCCAGAAGTAATACCCAATTATTTACTTTACCATTTTTTAATTCTAACGATTTTCTAAGTTTCCCCGATTGTATATTTTTGGGGTTTTTGGGGAAAAAAGAAAATAAAAAAACCTCAAGGGAGGGCGTCTCAACATGTACATAGATGGTTGTTGGAGCCAATAAGTGGGTTTCATTGACGAGTCCTGCGTTTTTGATGCCATTAATCGTGCCTGGTTCCATAAAGCCAGCAAACTCTGCCAGCGATCTGTGAAACATAGAGGAAAGGTTATTTTTGGTAATTTTAAAAATTTCCAAAACTTTTGGTAACTTTTGGACACAAATTTTTGCTTATTTGAGCACTGGACATACTTTTTGGTCATTAAAAACTTTGGTATACTTTTTTGATGGTAAAAAATATTTTCTTTCTTTTTTTGTTTATTTCTTTCGGTCCCCTATGAGTTGGATCCGAATTTTTGATCATTGAAAAGCGTATAAAAAAATAATGTCGGTAAAAAATAGCTAGTGACTGTTGAAATGTGTGAAGTTGACATAGAAATCGTAACATTAAAAAATGGGCATGTGAACGTAATATTATATCCATTTGTCAACTATGTGGTCGAAAAGCCAAAAATTGACATTTGAAACGAGTAAAAACTTTTGGCCAGTTTCTAAGTGATCAAAAATGTATGTCCAGTGTTTAGTGGGAAAAATTAGGCCAGTTCTTAAAATGTTATGTTAAATTTTTCTTCAGCCACTCCTTCAGTTTAACTTTGTGCTTAAAAAAAAACAACATGAAAACATTTATTATTGTTGTTATTTTATAAGCTTGCACTCGCCTAACTTATTCTATGTTTATTATAATTTATGTTTTCGGAACTTGCAGCTAATATATGTACATATCGTTGTTTAAAGTACAAAACCGCGTATCAACAAAATGCAAAACCGCGTAACAAGATTATGCAAAACCGCGTATGTGAGGTTGCATAAGTTATTTTCTGGAGAGTAAAAAACACTCATATTTCAAAATGGTTCTCTTTTTTATAAAGCAATCGTATTTCTAGCTAGTATATTTCAGGACGAATGGATAAGGATTGAGCCAAGAGGTTGTGGGAGCAAATCAAATTTTTGGCAGCAAATATCAGTTACGCGGTTTTGCAGAATGACGATACGCGGTTTTGTGCCTTAAACGGCGATATGTATGTCATTAATTTATTATACCACTTATGTAAGTTATTCTAGAAATTTGTGTTATTTCGTTTATCACGGTTGTAAATAGTAAGCTAGCGTTTTTTTTTGTAGACTGTAAGGAGTAGATAGGCAGTTCTTAGCCTCACATATATATAGCTACACATATTACTCATTGTGTAATTGTTAAATTTTTGTATTACGAGTGCACTTATTAATTTTGCAATCAATTTCGTATGTGAAGGAATTTAACTTGCCTTAAAAATTTTCCTTAGATTGGCGGTTATTTATTTAAAAACACATTTATCTTATCAAAGTATTAAAATTTTTTCAAGGTTCGCCGACCTTACAAATTTGAGAACAGCTAAAATGGTATTGGGCCATGCTAAATTTTATGGTAATATAATTTGAGTCTCTTTACTGGTTATAGAAAATAGGCAATATAGTAAAAAGTGATTTTCGATTATGAGGTCTATAAAAAATTATTGGAATAGTATAAAAGTAATGGGTAGAGATTAGTTGGCGTTAGAAAGAACGAGTAAACTTTAAAAAAATTACGGAATCACAAGACATTAAGCATCACTTTCCATTAACTATAACTAATATATTTTCATTAATGCTTTCAAATTAAGCGCGGAGTCCAAAAATCATACAAAATATAATAAAAAGCATATATATGTATACTTATAAGTACAAACAAACAAATGTATGTATGTATGCATTTTAATTAACTTAACAACTAAAAATAAATGAACTTAATGAAGTTTAAGCATAAAGCGTGTTGCTATTAAGTACTACAATCAATACTCAAAATGCGTAAACAGAGATAAAATTGACTATAAATAACCTGATAGTGTAGTAGGGAAGTGTTGAATGCGTTGCTAAGAAGTAAAAGCACGCAATGAGCTTTTAAATTGAAAGTACACAAATGTCGAGAAGTTTTTAAGCAATACATATGTACATACATATGTATGTATGACACAGTGCTACAACCAATTTTACACATAAAAAGTTAATATATTCGCGAAACTTGTGGAACAATAAAACTGGGCTTATTAGTTTTTCTCTCTGGCGGCAGGATTTATTTTTAATAGGACTTTGAAATTTGAAGAATATGATTACATATTTCAAAATATTTTATTAAACAAAAAAATCAGTGCCATTTAGAAAAATATTGTGGGTATCATATTAAAGAGAAAATTCAGTTGCACTAAAGCAGATTAAATTTTTTAATTAACTATTTTACGTACAATTATTCGCACAACTAAAGCAGAGGTGCTTAGAGCAGGGTTGCTTGCCATACATGTGCAAAGTACAAAATCTAGTGCTGTTTTATAAACCGGGAGAGTTACCTTGTCACTTGGACACCATGAAGAAGATCCTACAGAGAATTATCCTCAATCCTCTTTTTCGCTTCACTGAAAGGGACACCGCATTATCAGAATGGCAGTAAGTAAATCGATAAAAGTTACATTTCCCTTAAAAGTTTTAAGTGACGCATTTTTTCGTACTTACATGAGGAAATATTTTTTAATAGCATCGTTCTGTTAACATTTCCAAAAAAAATCTCTGAAAAGGGGCAAAAGTCGCACATAATTTTGGAAAAGGGTCAAAAAAGCAAAATTTTCGAAAAGTCGGGTCAAAGTGTATTGGCGCTTAAAAATGGTCAAATTGCACCTTTAGTCGCACAACGGCAACACTATATACATAGACGGGCTTGCTTATATAGCCCCGGAAATGTATTGCGCATATCTTCCAACTCCTCTAATGGGTTGCTTTTCAAAGAAGATGCTGAAGCATAATAAGTTGTGCGCTTCCGATACAAGTACTTTTTTTCGATACCTACTTGGATCGCAGTAAAAAGTATCGACTACAAAAATACTTGGTAAATTGAGAAAAGTATCGATTATGTACATGGATTTACTTGTATCGATTTATTTATAATTGTTGATGGTGGCTGGGGGTTAGTTGACCCGGCAGGGGGCGGGCTAAGTAGATGCTACTTCATTTACTGCATTGTTGCTGAACTGACTTGGAGTCTAGTCGCCTCCCAACGCAATAATTTACGCTATTTCTGGAAGAAACGGTACATGATGGTAGCAAGTTTAAAAGTACGATTAAAGTTCCACACTGACGGTGTTAAGGTTTTCCATGCTTCTTCCTCGCAAAAAAGTAATTTAGAGTTTAATATTTTTCTTGGCAAAGCGTTTGAAAAACCATTACAGCTACAGCTGACAAAATGATATTCATAACGAAGAATATCGAAAAACAAAAAAAAATGTTTGTGTCAAAATTGCAAACCGAAATTGTTTTTCTATACATAAATGTTTGTATTTAACTAAGTATGTACCTTTTTTGTTTATTTACATTAAATATTTACACATTCCTAAATTTTTAGAGCCAAGGGGAATTTTATTTAGTTATCATCATAGAAGAGAGCTTAGTATTAAAGTGAAGCTCCGTGTAGGTAAACAGTTGATTGAAAAGGTAGAAAAATTTGGGCAAGTAAGAACGATTGCGTTCATAAAGCTCAAAATACACACAAGTAAGACGCTTTTAGATATTCAAAACAAACACAAATATGTGTATATATGTATATGAGGCATTCTTTTTCATATCGGACGCCAATTTTGGTGTCACACTTTCGATTCGCTGCAAAATTTTTTATGGGTTCTCTACATGAAATTGTCTAACACGTATTCGATGAAATGTTTTTTTAATTTTTTTCTTCGGAGATATGATCTGTCAAAGTTTGGATTTTTTCGTGATTGTGACTACTTAATCACGTACTTCTTCAAAAAGTTATATCTCGGATTTTGCTCATCGTAGAGACTTCATCTTACCTAGAAAAGAAATTTTAAGCGAATCGGAGACATGATATCATCTTTTTTACGAAATCCGTCCGACATAAAAAAGAATGGCTCATATACACATGTACATATGTATAATGTGTGCCAGACAAAATATTCTACAAATTTTGCAAAAAATACACAGAATTATACTAAAAATGTTTGTGTGAATCAGTAAAGGTAAGTACCACAAAAAATGTGATAAGGCAACTTGAAGGTTACGAGTATGTAGATAAATATGTATGCATGTAAGTAGTGCAACTCTTACTTGATTTTATTGAGTTTATAAAACATATCACATATGTAGTATCATAAAATGATAAGTCCGAAGGAAACATCTTAAAAAGTTAAGTTAAGCAACACATACTTAAGTATGTTGGTACGCATCCGAAACACAGAACCCATAGTTGTATTTTTTGAATTTCTTTTTCTATGCGAGACAACAACAAATATTTAAACTATTGTAAATTGTTACGACCTTAAGACCTTATAACGTGTTAAACATCTTGTGGATCCCATAACAGTAATACCGGATACCAGATAGTATTTTTCAAACTTAGTTTGCTCCAAACAGCAGCCAAAACAGTATTGCTATCCGTGAATTTCTGGATTTTTGGAAGGCCTTAACCCAATTAGTGACAGTTCTGACATAAGAAACTACATAGATAAACTTTCCCGCTAAGATTTGTGCGATAAGTGCTCGACTTTTTTGTGCCTTCAATATTATAAAATTGTCAGGCAGTTATGATTGACTGGCCTTCATCAGTAATTTTAAGGGTGGCAAGTAGAGGCACTATGCCTCCCTATTTTTTTCCCGTTGATTTGGAAGTTAGTCGTTAGCAAACATTTATTACGAATGAAAGATGATGGGTCGAAGTTAACTGCATTTAAAGACCAAAAAGCCGCCATAATTTCTGTAAGATGTCTTACTTCGATAAGCGAAATACTTCTTGGGTGGGAGTGGCGCTCATTAAAAGAAGTTTATAACTTTTCAATTGTGGAACTGGATTTAAATGTCGACAAGAAGGGCTTAATACGATTCTCACGGAAGGCAATGTAAATTTAGAGACAAACCAGTTTTTTTTTTATATAAGAGGAGTACAACCGGTGCACATGACTAATCGCTGGAATTTCACCCTCGGTGAGGTGACTAGGCCGAACAAAATTCCTCCTTTAGTGTGAGTACCAAGCAGCCAAAGTGAGCTGCAAGAAAAACTGTTAACCAAAATGAAGGTAATATATGAAGTCTTCATTAGGATTTAAATGATATCAAAGTCAAATTCGTCATAATGCCAGTAAATCTGTCGAAAATTATGCCCTGCTTATGAAGTTCATAGACTACGTACTATGTTCTGACATTTCCAAGAATAGAATGTAAGTTACTAGTGCTTACTTAGTCCTTGTGAAGAACTTCCTTATCTCGTAAAACGTGAACAAAATTGCATTGTAGTAAAATGGCGTGTGGGCAGTAACGTGCTCGATCTTCCTGATTAGGGGTCTAAAGCCTACTACAAATTATTTTGAAAAAAACTAGAAACCGTCACTTTGTCTATGTAAAATTGCGTTGATAACACACGATTACTTTCCCTGTGGGGAAAAAAATAGTTCTGAACTGGTGCGCTTCTAGTACATTTAGACCCAGTACTGGTTCGTGATAAATCCATTTTGCTTGCAAACAACTGGCGAATTTAATATGGCGATGCCCTAAGAAGCGTCAATTGCCCCCCGCTGCAACCCTTTTTCTATAGCTCCGAACCAGTTCTAAATTCGTCACCTTAGATATATGTAGATCTCTTGTGAAAAAATTGAAATAAAATAGTTTTTTAAAATACCACATTTTGCTGATTTTAGACTGCTGCGGATCTAGTTACTATCGGACTGGTGCGTTTTTAGCGATATAGATCTAGTACTAGAAATGTGATTCACTAGTTCGCGGTTTCCCTGCAGGGTTACCATACCTAAGCTGTGCAACACAGCTTTACACAACAGCTCAATAACATGACCTCCTTACTCCTTCCTTTCCGACATTCTTATTCTATTCATAAATTAATCTTCTAGTTTATAGTTTTATTACATGCTTTATATTGTATTTAATTGCATTGTCATAATTTTCATTATCTTCCCAGCTGTCACGTAAATTTTCGAAAGATTACAGTAGTCACCATGTTTTGTTGCTTCATTCATGTTCAATGGCACGTTGCACAGTGCTTCCCTTCCTTATGAAATGTGGGCAAAAATAGAATTCGCTTCATAGTAAATTGAGGACGCTAAATTCTAAAATGCAATTTTTTTTGATAACTTTCATACTTTCACTGTAAATGTAGCTTAAAGTTGACAAGTAAGAAAGTCTAAGTTCGGGCGGAGCCGAACATTAAATACCCGGCGCAAATATTAAATATATGATTTTCACCTTTCCGAAAGCTACCGCTACATGGTAAGCCCAGGTGTATCAATTTTGAGTAAATTAGCGTCCTTAAATTTCAAAATATTGACGTTTAAAGCATTTCTAAAATTTACCGTTACATGAAAAGCCATAATTTTAGTCCGATTTCAATAATTTTCATCGTTTTGCTTTTATGTAGCAAGCACAATAAAAATACCGAGTTTGGTACAAATTGGTAGAACGGTTACCGAGATACATATATGTGATCATAAGTGGGCGGTGCCACGCCCATTTTTCAAAATTTTATTATAGACGTATTTCCTGGTAAGGAATTGTTGCAAGCATCAGTTTTGAATAAATTGGCTTTAATATTTACTGATTTGTCGAAGATTTCGTATTTCTCCAAATTACCGTTATATGAGATGTGGGCGTGGTTATTGTCCGATTTTAAAACTTTTCGGCCATTTGGTATCCTGTACCAAGGCCAATAACTGTGCCAGGTTTGGAAGAAATCGGTGCAGCGGTTGCCAAGATATGCACATGTAACCATAAGTGGGCGTGGCTACGCCCATTTTCCAAAAATTTATAACATTCTTATTTTTCGTCTAAAAATTATTGTAAATATCAATTTTGAGTTAATAATCTTCAGTAGTTACTAAAATATCGCAGTTTTCGTATTTCTGAAAATTACCGTTATATGGGAGGTAGGCGTGGTTATTGTCCGATTTTGCCCATTTTCAATACCATCCGTCCTACGCCCGAAAGAAGTACACGTACCAAGTTTCGTTAAGATATCTTAATTTTTACTCGAGTTATCGTGTGCACAGACGGACAGACGGACGGACGGACGGACGGACGGACGGACGGACAGACAGTCACCGCTTAATCGATTTCTCTTTTCATCCTGATCGTTTATGTTTACATTTGTCTATATCTATCTCGATTCGTTTTGCCTGTTACAAACAACCGTTATGTGAACAAAGTTATAATACCCTTGTGCACAAGTGCGCTCGGGTATAAAAATGTGGGTTCCTGTGGCATTTATTACATAGGTATGCATATTTAGTTCGTTTTCTTTTTTCAAAAGTGAGGTGTTAAATGACATCGCCTGGTCTGTGGATGTGCAATAAATAATAATAATAATTTTGATAAAGTTATTTCATAAGTTAAATGAACTAGATATTACAATATGGGTAGCAATTGAAATGATTTTGAAAATGCTTTACTTTTAAATGACACGTAGAAGGGTTGCCACATGTTTAAAAAATCAAATTCACTTTTACTAAGGGAATAAGTTAACTGAAGTATGTATATCAATATGGGTATCAGACAAAAGAACAAGTAAAAAAGTCTAAGTTCGGGCGGAGCCGAACATTAAATACCCGGCGCAAGTATTAAATATATGTTTTTCACCTTTCCGAAAGCTACCGCTACATGGTAAACCGAGGTGTATCCATTTTGAGTAAATTAGCGTCCTTAAATTTCGAAATATTGAAGTTTCAAGCATATCTGAAATTTACTGTTATATGAAAAGCGGCCGTAATTTTAGTTCGATTTCAATAAGTTTCAACGTTTTGCTTCTATGTGGCAAGTACAATAACCACACCGAGTTTGGTACAAATTGGTAGAACGGTTACCGAGATACATATATGTCATCATAAGTGGGCGGTGCCACGCCCATTTTTCAAAATTGTATCCTAACGTATTTCTTGGTGACGAATTGTTGCAAGCATCAATTTTGAATAAATTAGCTTCAATAATTACTGATTTATCGAAGATTTCGTATTTCTCTAAATTACCGTTATATGGGATTATTGTCATATTTTAAAAATTTTCGGCCATTTCGTATGTTATACCAAGGTTAACAACTGTGCCAAGATTGGAAGAAATTGGTGCAGCGGTTACCAAGATATACACATGTAAACATAACTGGGCGTGGCTACGCCCATTTTCCAAAAATTTATAATATTCTTATTTTTCGTCTAAAACTTATTGTAAATATCAATTTTGAGTGAATAATCTTCAGTAGTTACTAAAATATCGCAGTATTCGTATTTCTGAAAATTACCGTTATATGGGAAGTGGGCGTGGTTATTGTCCAATTTTTAAAATTTTCGGCCATTTAGTATGCTGTATCAAGGCCAACAACTGTGCAAAGTTTGGAATAAATTGATGCAGCGGTTA